>NC_091185.1:12853951-13163951 GCF_040958095.1 Procambarus clarkii
ATACAAGAAAACCAGGAATGAGTATGTTAGTGTGAGAAGAGCAGCTGAGAAAAGATATGAAAATGATATAGCTAATAAAGCCAAGACCAGACCAAAGCTACTGCATAGTCACATCAGGAAAACAACAGTGAAGGAACAGGTGATGAAACTTAGAATGGGTGAGGACAGGTACACAGAGAATGACAAAGAGGTGTGTGTGAAGAACGCAACAAGAGGTTCCAGGAGATCTTTACAATAGAACAAGGAGAGGTCAGGGTGGTAGGAGAGGTAGCAGAAAACCAGGCGACCTTGGAAGGGTTCGAAATTACAAGAGATGAGGTCAAGAGGCACCTATTTGAGTTGGACTTGAGAAAGGCTGTTGGCCCGGGCGGAATCTGACCATAGGCAATGAAAGAGTGTGCAGGAGCACTTTGTTTGCCACTCTCCATAGTGTATAGTAGATCACTGAAAACGGGAGACGTAACAGAAATATGGAAGATGGCTAATGTAGTCCCAATATACAAAAAGGGTGACAGACAAGAGGCACTGAACTACAGGCCAGTGTCCTTAACTTGTATACCATGCAAGGTGATGGAGAAGATCGTGTAATGGTATGTGCAGATCACAGGTCCTTCCCCTTCCTCTTTCCCTTCCCTTCCTTCACTTGCCTTTCCTCCCTTTGGTCATCCCTCCAATTTGTCACAGTCTGACCCTCGTGCTCATAAACAGTTTGAAGTCACTTGTTCCCCTCTCTCTCCTGTCCATCTTTCCAGTGACGAATTGGAAATAGTACCTCAGAGCCAATAAACTTGTGCTCTCAAGTTACACGTGGGTGTCCAGCCAACGTTTCCCACAGGACAGTCGTTGGTGCTGTCCTAGTTACTGGAATTTTCTGTCAAGAGGAATTGACCCTTATGGTCAAGCCTGGTTCTGATTGGAGGCTTATGGAGGCGGGGTCCCCCAGGGTAGTGCCTATTCCAAGCCTATGGCCAATGGGCTTAAACACAACTGGGTGTTCTAGAAGCTTGGCCAAGGTAGCATTCAGTTTTATTACAATGGTAGCAACGGTGTTTTCAATCATTTCTTGGCGTTTATTGAAGCCTTATGCGTCTGTCCGTTCGGTTATGCTGTGTGGTGAGAGTTCAGCTAGGTGCAACGAGCTAGAGGTCGATGGTTATCCTATGTGGTGCGATTTGCATAGAGTAGGCGATTCTAGTGTCGTGAAGGGCTGGTAAGTTTATGTATAGGCAGATATGTGTATGCGATAAGCAGGCAGTTAAAAGTGGAGGCCGCCTTGGGTAGTTGGAAAGGGTACTATTTACTCGACCCTCTGCAACTACAGGCAAGGGGTGCTGCGTGGTGGTTTTCGCAGCAACAATTCTAGGTTTCGAATTGTCGGGGCGGGGAAGTATTAGGACGCTAATTATTATCCCCGAGGGCGTGTTAGGCGACCCAATTGCTAGATTTTTTTGCGGTAAAGCCATGAAGGTACCAAGAGTTCACTGAGGGATGGCCTAGTAGATTCTCTAGCAACGGAATTACGGTGGTGTTGGACAGTAGATCTGTCGGTTGTTCAGCTATCTAGTCTAACTGTTGACTGCGAAGGCAGGTATTATTTTGTACTGTTGGAATGTAGGTAGATGCGGTTACCTAGGCTTGGAAAAGCAACAAGGCAGGCCGGGACGAGACGGTTATAGGTTAAAGCGAGTTTTCCTTAAGTACTAAATTAAGTTCCCTGTATATTAAGTTCAACTTCTAGTTAAGTATCCCCTTGTTAGTTCAGTGTTTCCCCCTTGTTTAAGTAATTTTCGTATATAAGTGTTATTATTTTCTAAGTATTTTTTTACATAATAATATTAAGGAAGTCTGGAGTTTTGTTTTCGTGTTGTGCAGTATTTATTCTCTGAGAGAATTACTAAGGTGAGTGGTTTTACTGTTTTCAAGTGAAGTGAAGCGCAGTGCATTTAAAAAGTGAAATCAGTGAAAGACTTAGTGAAAATCGGGGAAATTTTTTGTGGTGAAAATGCGTCCAAGTCAATGGGAAAATCTCAGTTTTTGGTATAAATTCTAGTTTTGTGTCTAGCCCTACGTTCAACGGGTCATCAGTGATAATTCAAGTGTGCGTTTAAAGTGATCCGAGTTAGAACTTTGAAAGACCAAAAGGCGATTTGTGGTCATTTAAGCGAATTAGCGTTGGGACTCTGAATTTTCTAGCGGTTTTACTCAGCGCTCAGCGAGGCAGCGGCCTGTAATTTGTTTGCCCTCTCCCAAGTGTCCAAGTGTCTAGGGAGTGTTATATTCGGTTAAAGTAACAGGTCAACTATGCGCCAGTATTTAATTTATAATTTTGGGAGAATAATTACTAATTTTTAATTAAGATTCAGCGTGACTCTGTCTGTAGGTGTGAGCGTCGCAGCTATCAGTGTTAATTTCTGAGCATTCTACAACACGACCGGCGGTGAATAAGTGTATACTTTGTAAACATCGAGTTCATTAAGTAACGTAAATAAGTAATTTATCTTTAATTTTTGTTTAATTAATAAATACTTATAATTATTTCTGAGCGTTGTTGTTAGCGTCGGGCATTAAGAATTAAATAATTGTTGAAGTCTTAAACATCGCCCCAGTATTAAAGTACTAGTAACGTCTTCAGTCCTAGTGCGCTTAAGAATTACAAAAGAAATCATTGAACAATTCAGATAACGTAGCGCGTTGTATTAATTGTGCGCTGGTCAACAAGACTTAAATTATTTTTTATAAATAAAACAAAGTTGAAACTCAATTATTTACAATATATTCAGTGTAGCTCCTTTCGCGTAAATATTAATTGTATAATTTCAGTATATTAAGTCGGTAATTATTCATTTTTTTAATTATATTGGTCTTGCATTTTGAGACAAGAAATTCTTACTTTAATTATTTTTATAATTGCGTTACCAGTCAACTTCGAGTGTCAAATAAATATAGTTAAAATTATTTACATTTTATCAAGTTCATTCTAGTAGTTTCGATCGTTTAATAATTAACGTAACCTTTTTATTTAGTTTATAATTGCGCATGTATTTTATTCAACATTGTATACAGTGTTTTGTTTTCACAAGTGATAAATGGTAGTCGATGCGTATTCTACCTGTCTGCGTATTAATTTTACGAATGAGAGAAGAGGATAATAAGACTTAAGGAATTTATTCATTGGTGGAGCGTAGTCAGCGAGATTCGGCCGCCGTCATCTGTCACTGCCTTGTCAACAGGCGATGGTCCTCACTGGGGCTCGAGAAATCAATTAGGAAGGGTGGCAATAAATGGTTCTTCCGGTTTGGACACAGGCGCATTATTCCAAGCACTGAGGTTAGGAAACGTTTTATGTTTTTACCGGAGGTTATTGATGGAACCAAATAGTGTGTTAAAATTTCACCCTGATCCGACGACGGGTCTTGAAGTTACGTTTTGGGATGAAAATGTTTTTTATCAATGAATGGACAATGTATGCAGACGCACCCTCCCCAATACCCCATTCTAACCGAAGCACCCCTCCCTCCCAACTACCCCCCCCCCAACCTCAAACCCTCCCTACTTACAACCCCGTTCCCCATCCTCACCTCCAGGTCAACCCATGTCCACCCCAATCCTTGGTAGACTCATACCAACCCCAGCCAAATAATACACAAACCCTTGTCGACGCGTTATTGGAATTGTGGAAAACTACATTTCCCTCTCAACCCCCACTCTTATAACCCCCCAACTTCACAATCCCCTGTTTACAACCCCCCTCCACAACCAGTCCCTTATCCCACCTTCCAACCCTCCCCCGGCCTTCCCACACCCTCCCTCCCCCGGCCAACCAACACCCTCCCTCGAATTCCCCCCCAACCCCTCCTCCTGTTACCCACCCTACTCCCTCCATTAATCGTACACCTTGCTCCTCACCCCAACTCTCCACCACTGCCACTCACAACTCTCCACCACTGCCACTCACAACTCTCCACCACTGCCACTCACAACTCTCCACCACTGCCACTCACCACTCTCCACCACTACCACTCACATCTCTCCACCACTGCCACTCACCACCACTGCCACTCACATCTCTCCACCACTGCCACACACCTCTCTCGACCACTGCCACTCACCTCTCCAACACTGTGGGAACCGACCTGTGAGATTTATATTTATTTAAATTATATGAATTTATATTTACGTTAATTTATATACTTCGATAGCAATTTGTATGATGTTAAGTGGACTGTATTTCTGCAATAATCTCTTAATCTCACAAATCGATCCTCTACACATTAGGGGGGGTTTATATTAATTAAATATATATGCAGCCAATCAAACTACAGTATTAACTACATACATTGAAAAGGTTCCTTATCTTATAGTACAGCAGGTTAGTCCACCAGGTATAACTAGGGTGTAGACACCAAATTATCCTCTTTGAGGTAGCTTCCATCACCCAGTAACTGGTGCACAAAGTCTTCCTCGTCTTGACCTGTCAAAAGGGCGCTAGCTGTAAAGCCAGATACCTATATATGACAAGCTATATCAGAGAAAACACTGTACATGGAACCTTAAAGACCTGGCTTAATTACCTTTAGTATGAGGCGATTTCGTGATCTAACTGGCCCACCCTACCCAATGACATTAATGGCCACTAATGATAGATATACGGGTTTCGGAAAGACACTTAACTTGAATTTGTTGACAGCGTGTGATAATGGTACACCTTTGGTTTCCATAACACTTCGTCCAAGTAAAATTAACAGGAGCCGAATTGCTCCCTGCGCCTCTGGTCTAGTATCAACAATGGCTGCCCTCCTTCCTCACTGACGCCTGGCTTACATTGTCCAGATTTCAGAAAGTGATAGAAGGGTCACATTTACTTTACTTTAATATTGATAATTAAGTTAATTTATATAAGATGTTTTTATGATGGTAAAGTCCAAAGACTAATGTATTTAAGAATAATTCCCACCATAATAGGTGGAGAATTATAATAGAATGTGGTGATGATATCCCGTTTTCTTTAGAGGGTAATTCCACTACAAGTTACATTTTCTATGGGTAACTTGTTGGTAATACAGCAGCAATTATTATCTGTCTGTATGATATATTAAATGGTGTCGGATTTTCCGACAAACACTGCCACTCACCACTCTCCACCACTACCACTCACAACTCTCCACCTCTGCTCCTCACCATTCTCCCCCACTGCCACTCACAACTCTCCACCACTGTCACTCACAACTCTCCACCACTACTACTCACAACTCTCCACCACTGCCACTCACCTCTCCATCACTGCCACTCACAACTCTCCACCACTGCCAGTCACAACTCTCCACCACTGCCACTCACAACTCTCCACCACTGCCACTCACAACTCTTCACCACGACCACTCACCACTCTCCACCACTGCCACTCACAACTCTCCACCACTGCCACTCACAACTCTTCACCACGACAACTCACCTGTCTCCACCATTGTCACTCACCTGTCTCCATCACTGCCACTCACCTGTCTCCACCACTGCCACTCACTACTCTCCAACACTGCCACTCACATCTCTCCACCACTGCCACTCACAACTCTCCATCACTGCCACTCACAACTCTCCACCACTGCCAGTCAAAACTCTCCACCACTGCCACTCACAACTCTCCACCACTGCCACTCACAACTCTCTACCACTGCCAATTACAACTCTACACCACTGCTCCTCACAACTCTCCACCACTGCCACTCACAACTCTCCTCCATAGACACTCACTTGTCTCTCCCACTGCCACTCACCTGTCAACACCATTGCCACTCACCTCTCTCCACCACTGCCACTCACCTATCTCCACCACTGCCACTCACCTGTCTCCACCACTGCCACTCACATCTCTCCAACACTGCCAGTCACATCTCTCCAACAATGTCACTCACCGGTCTCCACCACTACCACTCACCTCTCTCCACCACTGCAACTCACACCTCTCCACCACTGCCACTCACAACTTTCCACCACTGCCACTCACCTCTCTCCACCACTGCCACTCACAACTCTTCACCACTGCCACTCAAAACTCTCCACCACTACCACTCACCTCTCTCCACCAATGCAACTCACACCTCTCCACCACTGCCACTCACAACTTTCCACCACTGCCACTCACCTCTCTCCACCACTGCCACTCACAACTTTCCACCACTGCCACTCACCGCTCTCCACCACTGCTACTCACAACTCTTCACAACTGCCACTCACAACTCTTCACCACTGCCACTCACCTCTCTCCACCACTGCCACTCACAACTCTCCACCACTACCACTCACCTCTCTCCACCACTGCCACTCACAACTTTCCACCACTGCCACTCACAACTCTCCACCACTGCCACTCACAACTCTCCACCACTGCCACTCACAACTCTTCACCACTGCCACTCAAAACTCTCCACCACTACCACTCACTTCTCTCCACCACTGCAACTCACACCTCTCCACCAGTGTCACTCACAACTCTTCACTACTGCCACTCAAAACTCTCCACCACTGCCAATCACAACTCTACTCCACTGCTCATCACTACTCTCCACCACTGCCACTCACCTTTCTCCACCACTGCCACTCACAACTCTCCACCACTGCCACTCACAACTCTCCACCACTGCCACTCACAACTCTCCACCACTGCTCCTCACCACTCTCCAACACTGCCACTCACAACTCTTCACCACTGCCACTCAAAACTCTCCACCACTGCCACTCACATCTTTCCAACACTGTCACTCACCTCTCTCCAACACTGCCACTCACCTGTCTCCACCACTGCCACTCACATCTCTCCAACACTGCCACTCACCGGTCTCCACCACTTCCACTCTCACCTCTCAACCACTGTCACTCACATCTCTCCACCACTGCCACTCACCTCTCTCCAACACTGTCACTCACCTGTCTCCACCACTGCCACTCACATCTCTCCAACACTGTCACTCACCTCTCTCCAACACTGTCACTCACTACTCTCCACCACTGCCACTCACATCTCTCTACCAATGCCACTCACAACTCTCCACCACTGCCAGTCACATTTCTCCAACACTGCCACTCACCTGTCTCCACCACTGTCATTCACTACTCTCCACTACTGCCACTCACATCTCTCCACTACTGGCACTCACCTCTCTCCTCCACTTCCACTGAAAACTCTCCACCACTGCCACTCACCTCTCTCCACCACTGCCACTCACAACTCTCCAACACTGACACTCACAACTCTCCACCACTGCCACTCACAACTCTTAACCACTGCCACTTCCCACTCTACACCACTGCTCCTCACCGTTCTCCAACACTGCCACTCACAACTCTCCACCACTGCCACTCACAACTCTTAACCACTGCCACTTCCCACTCTCCACCACTGCCACTCACATCTCTCCACCACTGCCAGTCAAATCTCTCCAACACTGCCACTCATCACTCTCCACCACTGCCAGTCACATCTCTCCACCACTGCCACTCACCAGTCTCCACCGCTGCCACTCACCTGTCTCCACCACTGCCACTCTCCTGTCTCCACCACTGCCACTCACCTCTCTTTACCACTGCCACTCACACCTCTCCACCACTGCCACTCACAACTCTCCACCACAGCTCCTAACCACTCTCTACCACTGCCACTCACCTTTCTCCTCCACTTCCACTCATCTCTCCACCACTGCCACTTTCCTCTCTCCACCACTGCCACTCACATCTCTCCAACACTGCCACTCACCTCTCTCCACCACTACCACTCACATTTCTCCACCACTGCCACTCACCTCTCTCCACCACTGCAACTCACAACTCTCCACCACTGCCACTAACAACTCTCCACCACTGCCAGTCACGACTCTCCACCACTGCCAGTCACATCTCTCCACCACTGTCACTCACAACTCTCCACCACTGCCACTCACAACTCTCCACCACTGCCACTCACCTGCTTCCACCATTGCCACTCACACCTCTCCACCACTGCTCCTCACCTCTCTCCATCACTGCTCCTCACCTCGCTCCATCACTGCCACTCACACCTCTCCACCACTGCCCCTCACCACTCTCTCCCACTTCCACCCAAAACTCTCCATCACTGCCACTCACAACTCTCCACAACTGGCACTTACATCTTCCCACCACTGCCATTTACAACTCTCCACCACTGTCACTCACCTGTCTCCACCACTGCCACTCACCTGTTTCCACCACTGCCACTCACTTGTGTCCACCACTGCCACTCACCTCTCTCCACCACTGCCACTCACCTGTTTCCACCACTGCCACTCACTTGTGTCCACCACTGCCACTCACACCTCTCCACCACTGCCACTCACCTCTCTCAACCACTGCCACTCACACCTCTCCATCACTGCCACTCACAACTCTCCACATCTGCCACTCACAACTCTCCACCATTGTCACTCACAACTTTCCACCACTGCCACTCACTACTCTCCACCACTGCCCCTCACAATTCTCCACCACTGCGAGTCACAACTCTCCACCACTGCCAGTCCCTCCTCTCCACCACTGAAACTCACAACTCTCCACCACTACCATTCACAACTCTCCACCACTGCTCCTAACCACTCTCCACCACTGCCTCTCACCTCTCTCCACCACTGCCACTCATCTCTCCACCACTGCCACTCATCTCTCCACCACTGCCACTCACCTCTCTCCACCACTGCCACTCACATCTCTCCACCACTGCCACTCACAACTCTCCAACACTGCCACTCACAACTCTCCATTACTGCCACTCACAACTCTCCACCACTGCCACTCACCACTCTCCACCATTGCCACTCACTACTCTCCACCACTGCCCCCTCAGTACTCTCCACCACTGCCATTCACATCTCTACTCTACTGCCACTCACAATTCTCCACCACTGCCACTCATAACTCTCTTAACCACTTCCACTCCCCACTCTCCACCACTGCCACTCACATCTCTCCACCACTGCCAGTCAAATCTCTCCAACACAGCCACTCACCCCTCTCCACCACTGACTCATCACTAGCACGCACAACTCTCCACCAATATCAGACCACTATTGTCTCACACCTGCCACTCACCATTCTCCACCACTGCCACTCACTACTCTGCATTACAGCCACTCACCACTCTCCACTACTGACACTAAACCCTCTCTACCACTGACACTAAATCCTCTCCACCACTGTCACTCACCTCCACTCCACCACTGCCAGTCACATCTCTTCACCACTGCCACTCACAACTCTCTAACACTGCCAGTCACATCTCTCCAACACTGTCACTCACCTCTCTCCACCACTGCAACTCACACCTCTCCACCACTGCCACTCACAAATCTCCACCACTGCCACTCACCTGTCTCTACCACTGCCACTCATCTCGCTCCGCCACTTCCACTCACACCTCTCAACCACTGTCACTCACTACTCTCCACCACTGCCACTCACAACTCTCCACCACTGCCACTGACCTCTCTCCACCACTGCCACTCACAACTCTACTCTACTGCTCATCACTACTCTCCACCACTGCCACTCACAACTCTCCACCACTGCCACTCACACCTCTCCAGCACTGCCACTCACAACTCTCCACCATTGCTCCTCACTGTTCTCCAACACTGCCACTCACAACTCTCCACCACTGTCACTCACAACTCTTAACCACTGCCACATCCCACTCTCCACCACTGCCACTCACATCTCTCCACCACTGCCAGTCAAATCTCTCCAACACTGCCACTCATCACTCTCCACCACTGCCAGTCACATCTCTCCACCACTGCCACTCAAAACTCTCCACCACTGCCACTCACAACTCTCCACTACTGCCACTCACCTCTCTCCACCACTGTCACTCACCTTTCTCCACCACTGCTCCTCACAACTCTCCACCACTGCCACTCACAACTCTCCTCCATAGACACTCACTTGTCTCCCCCACTGCCACTCACCTGTCAACACCATTGCCACTCACCTCTCTCCACCACTGCCACTCACCTATCTCCACCACTGCCACTCACCTGTCTCCACCACTGCCACTCACATCTCTCCAACACTGCCAGTCACATCTCTCCAACAATGTCACTCACCGGTCTCCACCACTACCACTCACCTCTCTCCACCACTGCAACTCACACCTCTCCACCACTGCCACTCACAACTTTCCACCACTGCCACTCACCTCTCTCCACCACTGCCACTCACAACTCTTCACCACTGCCACTCAAAACTCTCCACCACTACCACTCACCTCTCTCCACCAATGCAACTCACACCTCACCACCACTGCCACTCACAACTTTCCACCACTGCCACTCACCTCTCTCCACCACTGCCACTCACAACTTTCCACCACTGCCACTCACCGCTCTCCACCACTGCTACTCACAACTCTTCACAACTGCCACTCACAACTCTTCACCACTGCCACTCACCTCTCTCCACCACTGCCACTCACAACTCTCCACCACTACCACTCACCTCTCTCCACCACTGCCACTCACAACTTTCCACCACTGCCACTCACAACTCTCCACCACTGCCACTCACCACTCTCCACCACTGCCACTCACAACTCTCCACCACTGCCACTCACAACTCTTCACCACTGCCACTCAAAACTTTCCACCACTACCACTCACTTCTCTCCACCACTGCAACTCACACCTCTCCACCAGTGTCACTCACAACTCTTCACTACTGCCACTCAAAACTCTCCACCACTGCCAATCACAACTCTACTCCACTGCTCATCACTACTCTCCACCACTGCCACTCACCTTTCTCCACCACTGCCACTCACATCTCCCCACCACTGCCACTCACAACTCTCCACCACTGCCACTCACAACTCTCCACCACTGCTCCTCACCACTCGCCGACACTGCCACTCACAACTCTCCACCACTGCCACTCACAACTCTCCACCACTGCCACTCACAACTCTCCACCACTGCTCCTCACCACTCTCCAACACTGCCACTCACAACTCTCCACCACTGCCACTCAAAACTCTCCACCACTGCCACTCACATCTTTCCAACACTGTCACTCACCTCTCTCCAACACTGCCACTCACCTGTCTCCACCACTGCCACTCACATCTCTCCAACACTGCCACTCACCGGTCTCCACCACTTCCACTCTCACCTCTCAACCACTGTCACTCACATCTCTCCACCACTGCCACTCACCTCTCTCCAACACTGCCACTCACCTGTCTCCACCACTGCCACTCACATCTCTCCAACACTGTCACTCACCTCTCTCCAACACTGTCACTCACTACTCTCCACCACTGCCACTCACATCTCTCTACCAATGCCACTCACAACTCTCCACCACTGCCAGTCACATTTCTCCAACACTGCCACTCACCTGTCTCCACCACTGTCATTCACTACTCTCCACTACTGCCACTCACATCTCTCCACTACTGGCACTCACCTCTCTCCTCCACTTCCACTGAAAACTCTCCACCACTGCCACTCACCTCTCTCCACCACTGCCACTCACAACTCTCCAACACTGACACTCACAACTCTCCACCACTGCCACTCACAACTCTTAACCACTGCCACTTCCCACTCTACACCACTGCTCCTCACCGTTCTCCAACACTGCCACTCACAACTCTCCACCACTGCCACTCACAACTCTTAACCACTGCCACTTCCCACTCTCCACCACTGCCACTCACATCTCTCCACCACTGCCAGTCAAATCTCTCCAACACTGCCACTCATCACTCTCCACCACTGCCAGTCACATCTCTCCACCACTGCCACTCACCAGTCTCCACCGCTGCCACTTACCTGTCTCCACCACTGCCACTCTCCTGTCTCCACCACTGCCACTCACCTCTCTTTACCACTGCCACTCACACCTCTCCACCACTGCCACTCACAACTCTCCACTACAGCTCCTAACCACTCTCTACCACTGCCACTCACCTTTCTCCTCCACTTCCACTCATCTCTCCACCACTGCCACTTTCCTCTCTCCACCACTGCCACTCACATCTCTCCAACACTTCCACTCACCTCTCTCCACCACTACCACTCACATTTCTCCACCACTGCCACTCACCTCTCTCCACCACTGCAACTCGCATCTCTCCACCACTGCCACTAACAACTCTCCACCACTGCCACTCACAACTCTCCACCACTGCCAGTCACGACTCTCCACCACTGCCAGTCACATCTCTCCACCACTGTCACTCACAACTCTCCACCACTGCCACTCACAACTCTCCACCACTGCCACTCACCTGCTTCCACCATTGCCACTCACACCTCTCCACCACTGCTCCTCACCTCTCTCCATCACTGCTCCTCACCTCGCTCCATCACTGCCACTCACACCTCTCCACCACTGCCCCTCACCACTCTCTCCCACTTCCACCCAAAACTCTCCATCACTGCCACTCACAACTCTCCACAACTGGCACTTACATCTTCCCACCACTGCCATTTACAACTCTCCACCACTGTCACTCACCTGTCTCCACCACTGCCACTCACCTGTTTCCACCACTGCCACTCACTTGTGTCCACCACTGCCACTCACCTCTCTCCACCACTGCCACTCACCTGTTTCCACCACTGCCACTCACTTGTGTCCACCACTGCCACTCACACCTCTCCACCACTGCCACTCACCTCTCTCCACCACTGCCACTCACACCTCTCCATCACTGCCACTCACAACTCTCCACAACTGCCACTCACAACTCTCCACCACTGTCACTCACAACTTTCCACCACTGCCACTCACTACTCTCCACCACTGCCCCTCACAATTCTCCACCACTGCGAGTCACAACTCTCCACCACTACCATTCACAACTCTCCACCACTGCTCCTAACCACTCTCCACCACTGCCACTCACCTCTCTCCACCACTGCCACTCATCTCTCCACCACTGCCACTCATCTCTCCACCACTGCCACTCACCTCTCTCCACCACTGCCACTCACATCTCTCCACCACTGCCACTCACAACTCTCCAACACTGCCACTCACAACTCTCCATTACTGCCACTCACAACTCTCCACCACTGCCAGTCACAACTCTCCACCACTGCCCCTCACTTCTCTCCACCACTGCCACTCACAACTCTTCACCACGACCACTCACCACTCTCCACCATTGCCACTCACTACTCTCCACCACTGCCCCCTCAGTACTCTCCACCACTGCCATTCACATCTCTACTCTACTGCCACTCACCACTCTCCACCACTGCCACTCACATCTCTCCACCACTGCCAGTCAAATCTCTCCAACACAGCCACTCACCCCTCTCCACCACTGACTCATCACTAGCACGCACAACTCTCCACCAATATCAGACCACTATTGTCTCACACCTGCCACTCACCATTCTCCACCACTGCCACTCACTACTCTGCATTACAGCCACTCACCACTCTCCACTACTGACACTAAACCCTCTCTACCACTGACACTAAATCCTCTCCACCACTGTCACTCACCTCCACTCCACCACTGCCAGTCACATCTCTTCACCACTGCCACTCACAACTCTCTAACACTGCCAGTCACATCTCTCCAACACTGTCACTCACCTCTCTCCACCACTGCAACTCACACCTCTCCACCACTGCCACTCACAAATCTCCACCACTGCCACTCACCTGTCTCTACCACTGCCACTCATCTCGCTCCGCCACTTCCACTCACACCTCTCAACCACTGTCACTCACTACTCTCCACCACTGCCACTCACAACTCTCCACCACTGCCACTGACCTCTCTCCACCACTGCCACTCACAACTCTACTCTACTGCTCATCACTACTCTCCACCACTGCCACTCACAACTCTCCACCACTGCCACTCACACCTCTCCAGCACTGCCACTCACAACTCTCCACCATTGCTCCTCACTGTTCTCCAACACTGCCACTCACAACTCTCCACCACTGTCACTCACAACTCTTAACCACTGCCACATCCCACTCTCCACCACTGCCACTCACATCTCTCCACCACTGCCAGTCAAATCTCTCCAACACTGCCACTCATCACTCTCCACCACTGCCAGTCACATCTCTCCACCACTGCCACTCAAAACTCTCCACCACTGCCACTCACAACTCTCCACTACTGCCACTCACAACTCTCCACCACTGCCACTCACCTCTCTCCACCACTGTCACTCACAACTCTTCACCACTGCCACTCAAAACTCTCTACCACTGCCACTCACAACTCTCCACTACTGCCACTCACAACTCTCCACCACTGCCACTCACCTTTCTCCACCACTGCTCCTCACAACTCTCCACCACTGCCACTCACAACTCTCCTCCATAGACACTCACTTGTCTCCCCCACTGCCACTCACCTGTCAACACCATTGCCACTCACCTCTCTCCACCACTGCCACTCACCTATCTCCACCACTGCCACTCACCTGTCTCCACCACTGCCACTCACATCTCTCCAACACTGCCAGTCACATCTCTCCAACAATGTCACTCACCGGTCTCCACCACTACCACTCACCTCTCTCCACCACTGCAACTCACACCTCTCCACCACTGCCACTCACAACTTTCCACCACTGCCACTCACCTCTCTCCACCACTGCCACTCACAACTCTTCACCACTGCCACTCAAAACTCTCCACCACTACCACTCACCTCTCTCCACCAATGCAACTCACACCTCTCCACCACTGCCACTCACAACTTTCCACCACTGCCACTCACCTCTCTCCACCACTGTCACTCACAACTCTTCACCACTGCCACTCAAAACTCTCCACCACTGCCACTCACAACTCTCCACTACTGCCACTCACAACTCTCCACCACTGCCACTCACCTTTCTCCACCACTGCCACTCACAACTCTCCACCACTGCCACTCGCAACTCTCCACCACTGCTCCTCACCACTCTCCAACACTGCCACTCACAACTCTCTTAACCACTTCCACTTTCCACTCTCCACCACTGCCACTCACATCTCTCCACCACTGCCAGTCAAATCTCTCCAACACTGCCACTCATCACTCTCCACCACTGCCAGTCACATCTCTCCACCACTGCCACTCAACTGTCTCCACCACTGCCACTCACCTCTCTTTACCACTGCCACTCACACCTCTCCACCACTGCCACTCACAACTCTCCACCACAGCTCCTAACCACTCTCCACCACTGCCACTCACCTTTCTCCTCCACTTCCACTCATCTCTCCACCACTGCCACTTTCCTCTCTCCACCACTGCCACTCACATCTCTCCACCACTACCACTCACATTTCTCCAACACTGCCACTCACCTCTCTCCACCACTGCAACTCACAACTCTCCACCACTGCCACTAACAACTCTCCACCACTGCCACTCACAACTCTCCACCACTGCCAGTCACGACTCTCCACCACTGCCAGTCACATCTCTCCACCACTGTCACTCACAACTCTCCACCACTGCCACTCACAACTCTCCACCACTGCCACTCACCTGCTTCCACCACTGCCACTCACACCTCTCCACCACTGCTGCTCACCTCTCTCCGTCACTGCCACTCACACCTCTCCACCACTGCCCCTCACCATTCTCTACCACTTCCACTCAAAACTCTCCATCACTGCCACTCACAACTCTCCACAACTGGCACTTACAACTTCCCACCACTGCCATTCACAACTCTCCACCACTGCCACTCACCTGTTTCCACCACTGCCACTCACTTGTGTCCACCACTGCCGCTCACTACTCTGCATTACAGCCACTCACCACTCTCCACTACTGACACTAACCCCTCTCTACCACTGACACTAACTCCTCTCCACCACTGTCACTCACCTCCACTCCACCACTGCCAGTCACATCTCTTCACCACTGCCACTCACAACTCTCTAACACTGCCACTCACAACTCTCCACCACTGCCAGTCACGACTCTCCACCACTGCCAGTCACCTCTCTCCACCACTGCAACTCACACCTCTCCACCACTGCCACTCACAACTCTCTAACACGGCCACTCACAACTCTCCACCACTGCCAGTCACGACTCTCCACCACTGCCAGTCACCTCTCTCCACCACTGCAACTCACACCTCTCCACCACTGCCACTCACAACTCTCCACCACTGCCACTCACCTATCTCCACCACTGCCACTCACCTATCTCCACCACTGCCACTCATCTCGCTCCGCCACTTCCACTCACACCTCTCAACCACTGTCACTCACTACTCTCCACCACTGCCATTCACAACTCTCCACCACTGCCACTCACCTGTTTCCACCACTGCCACTCACTTGTGTCCACCACTGCCGCTCACTACTCTGCATTACAGCCACTCACCACTCTCCACTACTGACACTAACCCCTCTCTACCACTGACACTAACTCCTCTCCACCACTGTCACTCACCTCCACTCCACCACTGCCAGTCACATCTCTTCACCACTGCCACTCACAACTCTCTAACACTGCCACTCACAACTCTCCACCACTGCCAGTCACGACTCTCCACCACTGCCAGTCACCTCTCTCCACCACTGCAACTCACACCTCTCCACCACTGCCACTCACAACTCTCTAACACGGCCACTCACAACTCTCCACCACTGCCAGTCACGACTCTCCACCACTGCCAGTCACCTCTCTCCACCACTGCAACTCACACCTCTCCACCACTGCCACTCACAACTCTCCACCACTGCCACTCACCTATCTCCACCACTGCCACTCATCTCGCTCCGCCACTTCCACTCACACCTCTCAACCACTGTCACTCACTACTCTCCACCACTGCCACTCACAACTCTCCACCACTGCCAGTCACATTTCTCCAACACTGCCACTCACCTGTCTCCACCACTACCACTCACCTCTCTCCATCACTGCAACTCACACCTCTCCACCACTGTCATTCACAACTCTCCACCACTGCCACTCACAACTCTCCACCACTGCTCCTCACCACTCTCCAACACTGTCACTCACAACTCTCCACCACTGCCACTAACATCTCTCCACCACTGCCACTCACAACTCTTCCCCACTGCCACTCGCATCACTCCACCACTGTCACTCACAACTCTCCACCACTGCCACTCACATCTCTCCACCACTATCACTCACAACTCTCCATCACTGCCACTCACAACTCTCCACCACTGCCACTCACAACTCTCCACCACGGCCACTCACATCTCACCACCACCACTACAACTCACCACTCCCCACCACTGCCACTCACATCTCTCCTCCACTGCCACTCACAACTCTCCACCACTCTCACACACCACTCTCCACCACTTCCAATCACAACTCTCCACCACTGCCACTCACAACTCACCACCACGCCCACTCACATATCTCCACCACTGCCACTCACAACTCTCCACCACTGTCACTCACAACTCTCCACCACTGCCACTCACATCTCTCCACCACTGTCACTCACAACTCTCCACCTCTGCCACTCACAACTCTCCACCACGGCCACTCACATCTCACCACCACCACTACAACTCACCACTCCCCACCACTGCCACTCACATCTCTCCTCCACTGCCACTCACAACTCTCCACCACTCTCACACACCACTCTCCACCACTGCCAATCACAACTCTCCACCACTGCCACTCACAACTCACCACCACGGCCACTCACATATCTCCACCACTGCCACTCACAACTCTCCACCATTGTCACTCACAACTCTCCACCACTGCCACTCACAACTCTCCACCACTGCCACTCACATCTCACCACCACGGCCACTCACATCTCACCACCACCACTCACACACACCACTCTCCACCACTGCCACTCACCTCTCTCCACCACTGCCACTCACATCTCTCCTCCACTGCCACTCACAACTCTCCAACACTGCCACTCACAACTCTCCACCACGGCCACTCACATCTCTCCACCACTGTCAGTCACATCTCTCACCACTGCCACACACAACTCTCCACCACTGCCACTCACCTCTTTTCACCACTGCCACTCACCTATCTCCACCACTGCCAGTCACAACTCACCAACACTGCCACTCACATCTCTCCACCACTGCCACTCACATCTCTGCTACTCACAACTCCCACCACTGTCACTCACTAATAAGATCATAAGAATGTATTTAATTGCAGAAGAGTTAATGGTCCATACGAGGCAGCTTCTATTTATATCCATCCAATCTTATTCATATATATGCCTAACCTCACTTGAAACCATCAAGGGATTCTACTTTTATTATGTTATGCAGTAATTGGTTTTACGAATCAACAACCCTCTTACCGAATCAGTATATACCGAGATCTTTCCTAAATCTAAACTTATCTAATTTATACTAATTATTTCGTGTTCCGTCTTGTGTTGATAATCTTAATAACCTATTAATATCCTTTTTGTTATACCCATTCATCCACTTGTACACCTCTATCATTTCACCCGTTATTCTTCGCTTTTCTAGAGAATGTAATTTAAGTCCTAATCCTATAGTAACGTGACTGATCTGCATAATCTAGATGGAGCCTAACAAGAATAAGATACAGCTGAAGAACAACACCAGGTGTCTTATTACTTATGGTTCGGTAAATAAATCCCAGTGTCCTATTTGCCTTATTATAAACATTTATGCACTGATTTTTGGGTTTTAAATTCTTACTTATCATAACTCACAGATCCCTTTCACAATCCGATCGTCGCAATCTCAACTCCATCTAGCGTGTATCTTGTAACTATATTATCATTACCGACCTTGGTAAAACAAGAACTCAAAATGCTTATGTGACAATATCCCTTTTTCTCTGAAAAGCCACAATACTTGATTCCCATAATGATTATTTCGTGATTATTTGTGGTTTAGTAATATTAGTATGTTCTACCATAACCGTTTTGGCTTGGTATGTTAGGGGTTAGTAATTTTGTGTCGAAATTTCCGACACACACCACCCCTCTGTTACGTACTCCTAGCAGAATACGTATATAAATTTAAAATAATTTGTTTTGTTCTATTATATCATTGCCTGTATATGTATACACATTGTGTTTTTGTAAATTATCGTGTGGTGTGGCAGCGTCAGTGGGGACAGGAGCGCGGTTGCTTTGCACACGTCTAATACCTGTTAAATTCGGGAAAGCTGGACCTGTTCAGTTGGGAGTTCCAGATGTCACTTTTATTTAGTTTAGGTAATTGTTTATTTTCTGCAATTAAGCAGGTGGCATTGTACTTATATATTTTGTAAGTAACTATTATCTGTAATTTGCATTCTTATGTGTTTTGAGAACAAGTGGTTGTTCAATTAGTTTTAAATACTAAAAAGTCCTTAGTTTCCATCCATCATCCTGGGATGAGGCAGACGGGAGAGAATTTTGGGTAGCGACAGAGCGAGAGTTCAGTAGCTGAACGGGACTCGAAGGAATAACATGTGGGAGATAAGTCTGTTACTTCTTGTTGTGCCATATTTTATTATGTTATATTAAGTGAGATGACAATACTTTTGGTTTGTTGTATAAGTTAACTTTACCATCTGTGTTTTTATATTATACTGTTTTGAATATATATATTATAAGTTATATGTATAATTCTTCAGTCCTAAGGGAGAAATACTTTTAAGTCTTAGCCTGTTATCATTCATGGGGTTATACTGGTGACCCGCTTTAGAGAGCAGCAGTGGTATCCCTAGAAGTAATTAAAGCTTGGCTGCTGTAGGGTCACGAGCCGTAACGAACGATAGGTAACAAAGAGGTATGGGGGCCTGTGCCGGGAAATATTGTTCCCACTTAACCTTAACTATGCTAATCTAACCTTGCCTTCCTAGGTACCAGTGTGTTAAGTGTCTGTGTGTTTTATAAGAACTATTCCATGTGCCAAGCAAGCTTTCCTGTGTGTCAAGTAACAACGTTTCACGATTTTGAGGTAAGTCATCCTATATATTTTGTTTGTGCAGTGAGGCCAAGCGAATTTTCAGTGTGGTGACAATTTTACAGTGAAGTGTAGTGCAGTGCCATTGTTTTAATTATTGTTGTGAATCAAGTGCCAAGTGTTAGTAACGATGGAGGAGAAAGTTGCAGCGTTGGTGGCTCACCCAGACTTTGAAGGGATTCAGAGCCTGAAAAAGACTGAGTTAATACAAATGGCAAATCAGTTGGATTTGACCGCCAACAATAGAATGGTTAAAGCCCAAATATTGAAGGTCATTGTGACACATTTTGTTGAGAATGGGGAGTTAGAGGAAGAAATTCTAGAGGAGTTAAGAGAGGAGTCGAGTGATCAGATGACGTTAAAGCGCCTTGAGTTAGAAGCTCGCCAATTAGAGCTTGAAGCTCAAAAGGAACAGAAACAATTAGAGCTTGAAGCTCAAAAAGAACAGAGAATATTAGAACTTGAAGCTCAAAAGGAACAAACTAGGCAATTAGAGATTCAACAACAAATGGCTGACACTAACTTCAGGCTTGAATCACAAAGTATGGCAGCTGGGCATGGAAATACTAGTAATGTTTCAATAAATAGTGATAATAATCCCATCAGGACGCATAAGTATATAGAGTTACCCAAGTTCAATGAGGAGGATCCTGAGGTTTTCTTTGCCCATTTTTATAAAATTGCCATCAGTATGAACTGGCCAAGGGATCAGTGGGTAGCCATTATGCAGTCTCAATTTAAGGGGCGTAGTCAGGAGGTTTTCACATCCCTACCTGACGCTCATAGCTTTGATTACGAATTTGTAAAGAAAAGCATCTTAAATGCGTATCAGTTAAATCCAGAGGCACACAGGCAAAAGTTTAGGAACCTAAGGAGGATAAGTGATCAGACAATAGCAGATTTTACTCGTCAGAAGACGAATTTTTGCAACAGATGGTTAAAGTCACTTTCAGTCACTGACTTTGATGCTCTAAAGAATCTTCTTATAATGGAAGAAGTATTGTCATGTCTCCCAGACCAGTTGTCTACTTTTATGGCAGAACAAAAGAATGTAACAGACATTTATGAGCTGTCAAAGCTCGCGGATGAGCATGAGTTGTTGACTAAGGCCCCGTTTACGGCCACTTCACCTAAGTCTAGTCGTAGAGTAAATTATAATGCTCCCCGAACTCCTTATCAGAATCCATCCCGTCCTAGTGCTCCAGTTACTCCCATGAGCTCTTCTCTTACAAAACCTAACCCTGCTACTTCATTGTCAGGAATGTCAAATAATAGTAATGTTATTTCTAAACCTACAGTTGGTTCTACCAGTGTGTCCACTGTAAGGTCTTGTTCCCATTGTAAGAGAAAAGGCCATGGAATTAATTCCTGTTTTATATTGCACCCTGAGTTACGACCAACTGGTCTCATTTATTGCAGAGGTGTGCAAAATAAACTTACTAATAAACATGTAACTGTAAACCCCAATTGGGTGAAACAGTATTCACCATATATGTCTTCAGGTGAAGTTTTGTGTATTAATGGGAAGTGGAAGCCAATGGTTATTCTTCGTGATACAGGTGCTTCCCAAACCATAATTTCATCCAGTATTCTTTCTGATGTTGAAAAGAGAGAGACTGGAAAGTTTGTTGTTCTTCAGAGTGTTGCAGGATGTAAAACTGTACCTCTAATAGACATTAATTTCAGATCCACCATTACACCAAGTTTATGCACTGTGGGTGTTAGTACACAGTTGCCCATCCCAGGTGTGGATGTTATATTGGGTAATGATGTGGCCATAAATCATGTTGTGGGTGAGAATGATCCCCGTTTGTGTAAACAGCCAGTTGCAGATCATGTTTATTCTGCCTGTGCTGAAATTAGTTCCATGGATGAAGAACCTGTTGTAGAAGATGGTTTTGTCCATTCTACCTGTGCTGATGTCAGTACTAATATAAATCCAGTTGTCAGTTCTGATGTTGTTACTCAAGCATTTGTTCCAGTAACCAGTACCCCTTCAGTGGAGAAGTGGGATGTGGTTGTTCCAGATTCCTGTGTGGCCGATTTAGTTGTTGAGAGTAAGCCTGGTACTATGACTCTGCTTTATTCCAATAAATTGGGAAAGGATGTCCATGTACCATTGTCTTGCCCGCTCACTACGAACGTTGTGCCAGGAGTTGAGAGAAACTTAAAAGCCACGACTCTGTATTCCAGCCAAGTGAATGGTTTAGGACAAGATGTCGGGTTGGCAGAAGTATTCCCGCTCACTCCAAGTTTAGAATCAGTTGTCGAGAGTAAGTCTGTTGTAGAGGCCCCGCCTCACCCTAGTCAAGGTGATAGTATAGGGGAGGAGGTCAAACTACCTGTTACTTGCCCGCTCGTTTCAGATTCCCTTAATTTATGTGCATTGAGTAGAACTGACCCTAAGATTTCAGAGAGAAGCAAGGAGACAGTCTGTACTGTAGATCAAGTTTTGGAGAGTGTGGGAAAGCAGCCAGAGGATCAGCTTCTGTTGAGTAGATGGAGACCCATTGAGCCTCCCTCTGCAGTTGTCTGTGAGGATGTGACCCAGCTTAGTAGTGTTATTATTGATTGTGAGCAGACAGTACTCCAAGCAGCTCCAGAAGTCATGGGAGGAAATTTTGGTAAAATCATTAAGAGTGGTAAAGTAGCAATTGGATCTAAGTTGCGGAGTTGTGATTCTTATTCTATGTGGAGTAAGTATTTCTCATTGTGTACATTGAGTCAGAGTGTGTGTAGGATGTTGAAGTCTACTTTTATTCTGCAGGAGCCATTTTCTTGTGAAGTAATGGACTGTGGGACATCTTTGTCAAGCCTTGTGGTTGAGCAGAGAGAGTTTACTCAAGTAGGTTGTGCACCCAGCAGTTCTGAGGAAGTGGTGAGTTATGCTAGAGCAGTGTCTATATATTCAGATCCAGGTTATTTTGATGCACGAGTGATGAAAGTGTATGTTCCACTCAAGTGTGGTGTTGATTTTCAGAGTCATATTGGAGTTGACTTTCAGAGTCATATTGTGGGTGAAGGATTAAATCATACTGGGGAGCAGATGTGTGAGGCTCCAGGTGTGTATTTCAAGTTGGGGGATAAGGTTATCCTACCTAGTGTTAATCATTGTGAAGGGTTTCAGATTGTCCTTGGGTGTTTCCCAGGTAATCTGCTGTTCATCTTCAAGATGTTAAGACCCTTAAACCTCTTGGTTGATTGGTTGTCATCAGACGTAAATCACTTGGGAAGTGATGGTGAGGGTTGTAAAGTTTTCGGCATGTTTTATTTAGTCTTTTGGAAGACTAGACGGTTGATGAAAGTGTGTGTTGTGTTCAAGTTCACCATCAGAGGGTGTGAACTTGTCTTCGGAGTTATGATTGAGATATGGTGCCTAGGCATATGCCTGTTTTCTTTCACTGATCGTTATGACAGAGTTATGAGGCAATTGATTTCTGTGTTCCTTATGGATCATCTGAGTCAGTTCGATCAGGTAGTCTTTGCACTTATCTTGGGTTGTATTTCTTGGTTTGAAGGTCAAAGGTTTGCTAAGTCGGTGTCTTGTGTTTCGGAAGGTTCTATGAATGGGAAAGTCCTATGCATAATTGTGAGGTTTAATGCTAATTTCTCTAATTTTAGTATCCATTGGGCGAGAGTATGTGTTCCACAGAGGATCAAGAGTGATGAAGAGCTGATGTCTGTGTCAGAGCATACCCAGGAGAAGTCCCAAATTTACTCAACATCCAGTCAGCTTCAATTAAGCAGTTCAGCTCCAGAAAAGGGGAGAAATGGAAAATGGAGTCTGTCTTGGAAAACTTCATGTGGAAAAGGGATCACATGGAAATACGGAACTGATCTTAGAGAAATAGTAGAAACAAATGAAAAGCTAAATTGCCATGATAACTGTGTGAAAGCAGCTACCTTTATTGACAATTCTATTCATGCTAATAATGGTAATGTTGATAGGTGTGTGAAATATGATCTGAAACAAAGTGAAATAAATGAGATAGTACCTTGGAGAGATAAATTTGCATACTCCAGTGACACATATGTAGAACATAGTCATAAGACTGAAATTTCTGAGTTTCCTGTAAGACTATAATTGGAGTGTTTTCATTTTTGTCCAGAAATGTGTTCTTATTACTTATACATGTTTGGTGTAATTAATACCATAAATCTCAAGTGTCATACATTTTCCTTTGAAAAAATGCCATTGATCTTCAATCTATTGCATTTTTTTCTTGGAGGTGGAAGTGTTACGTACTCCTAGCAGAATACGTATATAAATTTAAAATAATTTGTTTTGTTCTATTATATCATTGCCTGTATATGTACACACATTGTGTTTTTGTAAATTATCGTGTGGTGTGGCAGCGTCAGTGGGGACAGGAGCGCGGTTGCTTTGCACACGTCTAATACCTGTTAAATTCGGGAAAGCTGGACCTGTTCAGTTGGGAGTTCCAGATGTCACTTTTATTTAGTTTAGGTAATTGTTTATTTTCTGCAATTAAGCAGGTGGCATTGTACTTATATATTTTGTAAGTAACTATTATCTGTAATTTGCATTCTTATGTGTTTTGAGAACAAGTGGTTGTTCAATTAGTTTTAAATACTAAAAAGTCCTTAGTTTCCATCCATCATCCTGGGATGAGGCAGACGGGAGAGAATTTTGGGTAGCGACAGAGCGAGAGTTCAGTAGCTGAACGGGACTCGAAGGAATAACATGTGGGAGATAAGTCTGTTACTTCTTGTTGTGCCATATTTTATTATGTTATATTAAGTGAGTTGACAATACTTTTGGTTTGTTGTATAAGTTAACTTTACCATCTGTGTTTTTATATTATACTGTTTTGAATATATATATTATAAGTTATATGTATAATTCTTCAGTCCTAAGGGAGAAATACTTTTAAGTCTTAGCCTGTTATCATTCATGGGGTTATACTGGTGACCCGCTTTAGAGAGCAGCAGTGGTATCCCTAGACGTAATTAAAGCTTGGCTGCTGTAGGGTCACGAGCCGTAACGAACGATAGGTAACACCCTCCAACCCACACCGCCCCTCTGCTATCAACTCCACACTGCCCCTCCACCATCAACACCCACACTGCCACTCCTCCACCACTACCACCCACACCACTCTACGATCATCACCCATCCCACCCCTCCACCACCACCACCACCCACATCACCCCTCCACCACCCATACCCACACCTCCTCTACCACCACCACTCCACACCACCCCTTCACCTCCCCCACACTACAGCCACCCTTCCTTCCTGCCTATCTTATTCTTTCTTCTCCTTCCTGCCTCATTCTTCATCCATCCTTATTCTGCCCCCTACCTTAATCTGCCTTCTCGTCCCTGCCTGATTCTTCCCCCTTCCTTAGTCTTCCTACTCCTTCCTCATTCTTCCTTATATTACTAACCACAATAATCAACTACTACCACCAACCAGCACTACAATCAATCACCACTGCAATCATCCCCCACAACCATCAACCACCACAGCCATCAACCACCACAGCCATCAACCACCAGAACATCAACCACGACAATCATCCCTACCACCAACCAAAACCACCACTACCACCTGTCGGAAAACCCGACACCATTTAATAATATTACATTCAACAGGCAGATAATATTGCTGCCGTTGTATACACAAGTTACCCTTAGAAAATTAAAATGTAGCGTGTAGTGGAATTTTCCGTCAATAGAAAACGGGATATCATTGCCACGTAGTACGATAAATTCACCAGCTATTTTGTTGGGAATTATTCTTAAATACATTAGTCTTTTGACTTTTACCATCATAAAAACATCTCATTTGAATTAACTTAATTATCAGAATCAAAATAAAGTAAATGTGACCCTTCTATCACTTATTGACATTGGACAAGTGAGCCAGTGGCGACAGTGGTGAGAGAGTGGTCAGCCATTGTAAGGCCGAGTCGTTGGAGCGAGTACAGCTCCTATAATTTCTCTTGGACAAAGTGTTATGGAGATCAAAGTGTTCTACCATCATCAACACGCTGTCAACAACCACAAGGGAAGTGTCTTGCCGAAACCCGTTTACCTAATCATTTCTGGCCAGTTAATGTTAGTAGATATAGGGCGAACCGGTTAGAACACAAATGATCGACTCAACTCAGGTTGAGTCGATCATTTGTTTTCTCAATATAGCTGTCCTATTTTAGGATTCCGACTTTATAGCTAGTGCCCTTTGACAGGAACAAGAAGAGAAAGCTTGGCTTGGTATATCAGTAACCAGGGTGATAGAAGCTAGTCTCAATCGAGAATAATTTGGTGTCTACATCCTAGTTATACCTGGTGGATTAAGCCTGCTGTACAATAAGATAAGGCACCTCCAATTTATTTACTAATATATGTAGTTAATACTGTAGTTTGATTGGCTGCATGTATATAAATTTAATATAAACCCCCTAATGTGTATGGATCGATTTGTGAGATTATTGCAGAAATACAGTCCACTTAACATCATACCAATTGCTATCGAAATATATAAATTAACGTAAATATAATTTCTATATAAATTCATATAAATTACATATAAATCTCACAGGTCGGTTCCCACACCACCAAAGGCAACTACAACCAGGAAATACAACCATCAACCACCAACAACCACAACCAGCCACCAATACCATCAACCACAACAATCATCAATCACTGCCACCAACCACGACCAATGACCACCACTGCCACCAATCACAACCCACCAACAACCTCCATCACCACCATGGGTTCTCCATTAAACGAAAATAAAGAATTAAAAAATTTAAGGCACCTTTATTATGCCCATCCTGTTTTATTTCTACTAAATGTAGAAATATATTTTGTATATATTTCTGCATTCTTTAAATATACCATCAATCACATAAACTACCTTTATTCATTATTTAAGGTTGCCACAAATTTTGTAGCAAATCTCAAATTTTGTTTATCCAACGTTGTGCAGTAAGTTGTTGCAACCTATTGACGACTCCACACAATAATGTATCCTTTATGTGAAAAGAAACGTTGTCACTGCTTTCAAACACTTTCCAGGTAAGTTGGGGGAAAATTGATGGCTGGGACCTCACCCCACTCACCTGTGGTTCACAGTCCTTTCTTGTCTCACCCCACTCACCTGTGGTTCACAGTCCTTTCTTGTCTCACCCCACTCACCTGTGGTTCACAGTCCTTTCTTGTCTCACCCCACTCACCTGTGGTTCACAGTCCTCTCCTGCCTCACCCCACTCACCTGTGGTTCACAGTCCTTTCTTGTCTCACCCCACTCACCTGTGGTTCACAGTCCTCTCCTGCCTCACCCCACTCACCTGTGGTTCACAGTCCTCTCCTGCCTCACCTCACTCACCTGTGGTTCACAGTCCTCTCCTGCCTCACGTCACTCACCTGTGGTTCACAGTCCTCTCCTGCCTCACCCCACTCACCTGTGGTTCACATTCCTCTCCTGCCTCACGTCACTCACCTGTGGTTCACAGTCCTCTCCTGCCTCACCCCACTCACCTTTGGTTCACAGTCCTCTCCTGCCTCACCCCACTCACCTGTGGTTCACAGTCCTCTCCTGCCTCACCCCACTCACCTGTGGTTCACAGTCCTCTCCTGCCTCACCCCACTCACCTGTGGTTCACAGTCCCCTCCTGCCTCACCCTCACTCACCTGGGAATCATGTTGCAAATCAGCAACATTCACTTACCTGTGAGTGCGCTGATGAAGGCACCGACACGGGTTGCCAAGAGGATTAGACAGAAGACACCTGACTTACGACTCATCTCTCTCTCTCATATGCTGGGAAAAAAGTGTTAATAATGCGAGACTTGTGCTCTAATGTGAAACAATCAGAATATCACTGATCCCCACTAGTTACTAGACAATACTTTCATTATAAACATAATACCAGTATATTAGTCTTACCCGCCAGCACCACAGAGTGGCCGCCAGGATGATGTGACTGATGCGACGGTGAACGCTGCCCTTATATCCCGGTGGTCTCCTGGGGCGGGAGGGCGGTGGTTGGGGAGTCGCCCGCGCACATTCCTCCAATGTCTCACGCATTGCGCTTGGTAACGCTGATGAATTTTTGAACTGTGATGGTGATTGGTGACAGCGTACCATGCAAATGCAAGGTAATGAAGAAGAGTGCTTTAAGGAGATTCGGAACTTGTTATCATCTTCTAGGGAACCTATTCCAAGGTCCTGTACATAGTATTCATAACTCTCAGATCAGAGATGAGAGGTCCTGGGTAGTAGATGAGGATTTTTCTGGTTCTTTTCTTCCTTCAGGAGGCATAATCTTAAAGTCTGCTGGCAGCGATTCTCAATGGTCTTGCCTAAACGAAGTCTGCGTTTATTTCGTCGACACCCTCGCAGGGATTGTATTTGTGATCTCGAATGAATTGATTGTGTTTATTGCACAATGTGTTACACAGGAACCCTTTGTTCTTGTGCACCTCAGGATTGGTATGTATAGCACCCCTTCCCCTAGCAAAGAAAGATACTTTTAACCGCGACTGTACGTGGTAGATGACAGCAAGCAAACTGATGTTTGTGTTTTTGTACAGGTAATAGAACTATCTCATTAGGAATGAAGGCGAACCAGGTGACTTTCTTAAGTGGTACTGATGAAGTACCAGGAGCAGTGTGTTCAAGGTTTAGTGTAAAGTGCGTTTGAAACCTTGCCTAGTTTTATATATTTTGTCATTTTCTCTTTAATTTATTGAAGGTACATAGTTTCCCGGTTTGGTGCCTTCTTATGATAATTACTTTCTTTACTGTCGGAGGAGGTAAATCCGCACACCTAAAACATGCCGACGATTTGTTACAAAATTTAACAAATATTAATTCACGACCTGATTGTTCTCTCCATCACTTTACAGAGAATACTTGTCAGTGACACTGGTCTGTAGTTTAGTACTTCATGTCTGTCAGCTTTGTTGAATTATGGGACTACTTTTGCCTGCTTCCAGAATTCTAGGAGATTCCCAGTTTCAAGTGTCTTATTGAAAACAGCAAATAGCAGGTGTCACAGCACCTCTTTGGCCTCCTTCGATAGCCGTGGTGATAACATCTGGTCAGTTTGCTTTTGCTATATCTATTTCCTTCAGGTCTTTTTAACCTCTTCCAGAGTGACTACCATGTCATCCAGTGTTTCCTTTGGCCTTTCATCCCTCAGCTCTGGTCGCCACGTTGGTTCTTTTGTAGTGACCTGAAATGTCTTGTTGAGTTCCTCACACACCATCATGTCATTTTGCCATGAGATTTGTCTCTTGTGTCTTTAACCAGATGTCATGGTCTCTGTGGTGTTTGTGTGTTGCTGAGGAAGTCTTGGTTGTAGGATTGATATAAAGCCATTGCTTGGTTACTGACTTTAATACGTAAAAAAGATTACATGACTAGCTGCTTCCAAGGTGGTGGCGTCCTGTACGCTTCCTTGTTTACCTCCCTGCTGGCGTCTGAGCCGCAGCACATACAAACGGATGGTACCGTTTTCTATGAACATGACATCCCTCCTTTTCTTTAAAAAGAATGAATACAGGATGTCTACCATGCTTGTAGCACAAAGCAAAATTATTGACACAAAGTAAGTTATTACCATATCAAGAGATATTGCATACATTTAACATTAATTAAGCACACAAAGAATTTAAAGAACTTAATCTTTACCACACAGGATTTCAATGTTAAAAATACAAATGCAATGTTAAACGAAAATTAAAGAATCTGTACAACAAAGTTACAAAATATTGAATGAGATATCTGCATTATTCAAACAATATTAAATTTAGTTCAGCATAACAAGTAAATACTTTGCATTACATAGGAACACAATTAATCATCAAATCGCGTAGGGCGTGACGTTTAGGACGAGATTCCTTAAATACAAGAATATCCCTTGATGAATTGTTTGTCGGGTTATGTCATTTTTTCTTTTTCCTTTGTACGACTTTGCACTTCATCATTTTCTACACTAGTTGGAATCACTTTGAAATAAGCCATATTACGTGTTATACTATGATCTCTATTACTAGCTGTTACCATAGTTCCTTTTACACTAATCACTTAAATGGTTTTGTATCATACGGCATTTCTAGCTTTCCCTCTTTTTTCGTTTTAACGAGAACAGTATCTCCAACCTTTATGAATTGTTGCTTTGCACGTTGATCATGAGCAGTTTTCATTTTGCCCATGGCTAGTGCATCCTTCTGAGCGAGACGTGTATCTATTACCTTAGCTGGCATGACAGGTAGTGTGATCCTCATAGGACGTCCAAATAAAAGTTCACTAGGCGACTTGCCCAGTGTTCCATGTGGTGTTGCACGGTAGTTCATGAGAAAAGCATACATAGCTTGTTTCCAGGATCGTCCTTCGGCATGAGCACAGCGTACCGCTTTCATGAGAGGTTGCATGAATCTCTCAACTTCTCCATTTGCTTGAGGATGTAGTGGCATCACACGGCGATGTCTGAATCCAATATGCTCAGCAAAGTTGACGAAGTCTTGTCCATTGAATGGCGGTCCATTGTCCGTTTTGACAACTTCAGGAATGCCAAAGTTTGAAAAGATCTTGTCGAATTTCGGGATGACAGCCTTTGCAGATGTGGAAGTGATGATTTCTACTTCTGGATAATGTGAGTGATCATCAATGACTACCATCAAGTACTCTCCAGTTGGTAGCGGTCCGCAGAAGTCCATCGATACTTCCGTCCATGGTGCAGCAGGTAGTGGTGAAGGTTGTAGAGGTGTTGGTCTTGAAGTATCCACTGCAGCTTGACAAGGGACACAGGCATCATGCATATCCTTTGCTTGACGATCAATGCCAGGAAACCACACCTTTGCTCGTAGCAGCTGTTTGGTCCTAACAAGACCTTGGTGTCCTTGATGTGCAAGCTTCAGAGCACGCTGCTGGAGAACAGCTGGAATGACGATACGAGTACCTCGCAGCACGGTGTCGCGTTGCTGCGTAACACTTAATTCTGTCTGGATGCGTTCAAGTGCTTTGAATGCATCTTGGTCAACTCCTGAGGGTGGGATGCGTGGAAACTTTTTCTTAGTCAATGCATCCACTGTTGCTTGCAGAGTTGGGTCCTCTAGGGTTGCAGTACGGATTTCATCAAGAGTGAGAGCCTTAGGGACTGCATCACAGGTTACAGAGTGTACATATTCCTCGGCAACTGGCTGATGCTTGGTGATGGTGAAACTGTTGGCAGGATGTCGACTGATGTAATCAGCGGGATTGCCTGCACCCGGCTTGTATTTCACCGTAAAGTTGTATGGTTGCAGACGAAGAGCCCATCTCTCAATGCGAGCTGGTGGTTTGGACTATTATTTGGATTATTGAAGATGGTCTCCAACGGTTTGTGGTCAGTGACTATCGTGGTGAAGGGTGCATCAAGCAGATATACATTAAAGTGTTCACAGCCCCATACAAGAGCAAGAGCTTCCTTCTCTGTCTGACTGTATCGTTGCTCAACATCTGTGAGAGAACGGCTGGCGTAGGCAATTACTACTCTGGAATCTGGTTGACCAGGTTTGTGTTGGGCTAAAACAGCACCAAAACCAACAGGACTAGCATCCACCGTTAACTCAGTGTCCATTGATGGATCAAAGTATGCAGCAGTCGCATTCTCTACTAGTGCATCTTTCACAGCAGCAAATGCATTTTGCTCGATATCGCTCCAGTACCATGATGCATTTTTCTTCAAGAGCTCACGTAGAGGCTTCGTAATGGTAGCAAAATCTGGAATGAAGCGAGAACAGTAGTTTGTCATTCCCAGAAATCTATGTACTTCAGTGAACGTTGAAGGAGGTGCAGCATTCTTGATATCTGCAACTTTCTTAGGATCTTAGTGACCTTTGTCACTAAGTACATGTCCAAAGAATTCAATTATATGTTGATTGAACTCGCACTTTGCTCGGCTTAGCGTCAGATTTTTGTCTCGTAAGCGTTGCAATGTTGCACGAAGAGCTTTGTCGTGTTCAGCTTGGGTACGGCCATAAACAATGATGTCATCAGACATGTTGTCAGCATTAGGTATATCTTGCAATACCTGGCTGATGATGTGCTGGAATACCTCAGCAGCACTGTTAATACCAAAACTCAGGCGCTTGTACCTATACAGACCTCGATGTGTCGTAAACGTTGTGATGAATCGACTCTCATCATCAAGTTCAAGCTGATGATAGCCCTTGTTTAAATCTAACTTGCTGAATACAGTTGTACCATTCAAGCGGTAGATCATATCATCTACAGTGGGTGTAGGATGGCGTTCACGCATTATTGCCTTGTTGGGAACACACATGTCTACACAGATGTGTATCTCGTCTGGATTCTTCGGCTTTGGTGGAGTGACAATTGGGCTTACCCATGCTGTTAGGCCTGTTACTAGTTCAATGATATCTAGTTTGATCAGCCTATTCAGTTCGGCATCGACTTTCTTGCGAGTATGGAATGGCTGTCGGCGATGTGGTTGGGCAACTGAAATTACATCTGGGTTGATATGCAGATGTACTCTGCTATCAGTATAACAACCTATGAATTCAAATCGATCAGAAAATTCAGCAACAATAGCATCAACATTGTTTGCAGATTCCACTGCTACAGCATTAGAAAGCTGAAGTAGCCCCAATTTGGTTGAAGTCTTGTAACTGAGTAAAGACTCCTTTGCTTTCCTAACAACATGGAATGTAGTAATGAGCATTGCATTCTTTGACTTAATCTCTGCAGTGAAAGTTCCAATCACTGGCAAGGCTACCTTTGAAGCATAGGCAGTGGCTTTGCCATTATAGTTTTCAAGCTTTGGGAACTGTTTCTTAAATTTCTCATAGTGGCACTCAGCAATGGTGTCAATGTTTGATCCAGTGTCAATGAGAACTTTGAGACAAATACCAGCAATGTATACTATAGTCTCTGGGTTGTTTGGAAAATCATTCCATTCTGTGATTGCTTGTACTCCATAAGTGTACTCACATTCACTGTCATCTGAGACTGGTTGTAATGACATGTTGTCCTGTACATTATTAACATTCTGGATATGAGGTGCAATATTGCGTTTACCACCTCGACTCCTATGACCTGATCCTCGTACAGTGCTTTTATTCATTGACTGTGGTTTCTTTAGTGCGGAACGACACATAGCACCAAAATGACCTAGTTTTCCACACTCATAGCATTTCTTACCTTGAGCAGGACAAACATTATCTTGGTGTGGGTACTCTCCTCCACAATTGTAACATTTATTGTTGACACCCTCTGATGTGGGTCGTTGTGACTGCTTGAGTCTTGTTCCATGACCCCAGTTGTGATGTGGTTCTCGGCTCAATTTGCTGTTAGGTTTGCCATGATATCTTCTTTGATCACGGTGTCCTCCCTGAACCTTACGTACCTCATCACTGTTAGTAACAGTGGCAGAACCGTTGTTGGCACTGCACTCCATGACACGAGCATCACGTGCAGAATCTTCCATTCGACGAGCAATATACAGTATCTTGATAAGAGAACTTTCATCATCAACAAGTTCCAGAGCCCTTTGACGGAGACGTGTAGATGTGCATGTTTCAATTATTTGCTGTTTGATTTCTGTGTCAACATCAGCAAACTCACAATGGGCTGCTAAACCCTGCAGACGTGTGTGGTATTGATCCACAGTTTCATTAGAGAGTTGGCTCTCCTGAAAGGCATAATATCCATTGCAGTGTTTTGTCTTGGTTTGAAGTGCTCAGTTAATTTGGCTTTGGCAATGTCATAATCTTTGGCACCACCAGTGTCTTTCAGTGTGTCAAAGATGTCACAAACTCGATCACCTGCATAATGAAGTAGAAAGGCACGCTTTCTTTCAGCACTTTTGATGTCAGAAACTATCAACAAATTTTCAAACCTTTTAAGCCATTTGATCCACCTCTGTGACAGGTTTGTCTGGTCACAGTCAGGATCAAATGCAGGAAACTGAGGTATATTTGCCATTTTTACTGAATAAATTTAAACTTATCACTTAAATGTTCCTCAGAATGCTAAACACTTACTGCACTGTATATGTTAGTTAAGAATTCACTGTAATTACTTTAATTCTGCACTGTATATGTTAGTTAAGAATTCACTGTAATTACTTTAATTTTGCAAAACACACAAGCATTTTAATGCAAAAGTTCACAACAGTGTACAACACAGCAGCAACTGACTTCTTACCTAGCTCTGTATACATGTGTTGTTCCTATTCACAGCAGCACAGCAGTTGTCAGCAGTTGGTACAGTAGTAGTTCGCAGTTGGTACAGCAGTTGGCAGCAGTTGGTACAGCAGTTGTCAGCAGTTGGCACAGCAGTCAGTTTACAGCGTGAAGAATTGTAGCACAGAGCGTCGTTTCGTACGGTTTTGTACACCGCATCAAAGCGTCGTTTCGTACACAGCGTCGGCAGATTCCTCAGTACACAGCTTCAGTCAGCACAGCTTGGGTAGCACACAGCATTGGCTAGCACACAGCATCATTTAGCACACAGCATTGGTTAGCACACAGCATTGGTTAGCATACAGCATTGGGTATGGTGCTCACAGACAGCTTCTCTTCCTCCTCCGGGCAGCATGCTTCTTCCTTGCATTTTAAGCTGAACATATACCTGCGTTCACAGTTCATCCTCGTCGCCAGTGTGTTGTTTGTGTGTTACTGAGGAAGTCTTGGTTGTAGGGTTGACATAAAGCCATTGCTTGGTTGCTGACTTTAATAGTTAAACTGATACATGACTAGCAGCTTCCAAGCTGGTGGCGTCCTGTATGCTTTCTTGTTTACCTCTCTCTGGCATCTGAGCCACAACACATACAAATGGATGGTACCGTTTTCTATGAACATGACAGTCTCTTACTTTTTTTCCTCCTTAAATGCTATAAAACCGCTTATGTTGATCCTTTGCCTTTGCTGAATTGTTTTTACGAATTGTCTCTAAGCTTCCCTTCTGACCTTTATGGATTAATTTCAAGCTCTCTTTAGTGCATCTCATTTCCTCTGTTTCTAGATCTCTTTACATTTTCCCTTGATTCCTTGGTCCTCTTCTCTGTTTCTGTGCACTCTCTATTAAACCAGGGGTTAACTTTGCCTCTCTCGTCTACATCTTTATTGAGAAGTTTTACAGTTTCATGATCAAAGAGCAGGGTAACTGATGAAGGAGGAAGAAGGAATACTCGAAATTTCGGAAGATGATGTGGATGAGAAACGAGGAGGTTTGACAGTTCAGGACAGTTTGATCACGCCAGGAATAACGCCCTCATTTGCAGAGTAAGGTTGTGGTGTTATCGTTGGAGGCAGGGTCGCTGGTTGAGTACTGGTCCCCCACTGGGAAGGCTGGGGCCTCTGCCTGTTAAGGCAAGGAAGGCTCCTGATTGGCTGGTGTGTGTAGTGGAGTTGGTGGTGGAGGTTGAGGCTCTCTTTACTTCTGCCATTTGCTTGATTGTTTCTTGTCTGCATAGGTTGAGATGTAAAACCGCAGTATGTTCTCCATCGCAGAGTAGTCATCATTGGATGTCAGCCTTGAAGATTTAGTGTTGGTTCTGAGCGCAGATACTGCACTTTGCAGCTTGATGTGGGCACTTGTTGAAGTGTGTGCACTCTTAGCATTTGAAGCACTCTATAGATCGTAGGAACGTTCCTTCTTCACTTGAGCCAGTGGAATCTTGATACCAAAGTGTTTGATCCAGTGAGTGGTAGCGTGGTTCGCCGCAGCTACCGTGGTGAAGATGTGTTTCTTGGTTGGACGTTCGTTTTCCTCGCCGCCGATGATAACTATGCGGTTTGTCATCATTGTAGGGTTCTCGGCGTCGATGATATTATGAACGTCGGAGATATCCTGAGCAGAGATCTAAGTGCTGACTTCCCTGATAAAGACGGCCAGGAAGCGACGTGGGAGGGTGAGGCTGAGGTGCGTATAGTGTAATATATAGTATAGGCTTATTGAGTTGAATATGAGAACAGTTGTTCAAGATTCTCCACGTGAAAGTATTAAAGAGCAACTCCCACTTCGTCTTGTGGAATGTCAATGGGCATTCAATGGGTGACAGTGGTGTTGATGGTCCAGAATATCGCTCTTAGTGAATGCATGGTTCCCTAGGAAACTAATCTTTACTTTTGAAATTTAAATTTAAATTTAAATAAGTTTATTGAGGTATAAATACACAAAAAAGGATAAGGTAGCTCAGGCTATTCTCACCCCGTTCAGTACAACATGTTCATATATATATAGACACACATCATAAACAATAAACATATTACTGAACATTCTGAGTAATAAACATACATTTCTTCCTTTACACACATGCAGTAATTTTTTGACTAGGTACGTAGACAATTTGCAATAGGCATTCGGACAATTTAGCAAAGTTATAATCTTATAACTGAGACATAAGTGTGTCTATATATATTAATAAACGGGCAATCAAAATAACAGTGGGTGAGGGTGTGAGACCTTAACGTATCACATAGTTTACCTCTTGTCATTATAATGAACACTTATTCCATATTCCAAGTAATATATGCACACAACCCTGAGCCGCATGTGTACAGAGTCACTCCAAGAATTTCTGCTTTTACCATAAGTGAAATGGGTGTTTTGACTCACACACATGTAGTGTTGCATCGTTTGGCTTCCCTCATGCATTATACCTCTCCTTGCCACTTCTGCTTGTGCCTAAATATTTCTAATTATGCTTCTTGTTTGTCTCATTGTTAAGACACGTTCAACGTCAACTTGTACTCACCTAGTTGTGCTTGCGGGGATTGAGCTTTGGCTTTTTGGTCCCGCCTTTCAACTGTCAATCAACTGGTGTACAGATTCTTGAGCCTACTGGGTTCTGTCATATCTACATTTGAAACTGTATATGGAGTCAGCCTCCACCACATCATTGCTTAAGTAGTCATGAGTTAGTTTTTTAAACTTTATTCAATGTCAACAAATCTTTTTTGACTAGTTGTATATGAAAAGGGCTGCAATTGTTCCAAGTTTCAGTACTGCAGCCTAAATAGAAAGGGAGATTTATTTTTTTTTTCGACGAATATTACACATTTTAAGTAAGTCCCTACAACCACAAGTTTCAAATATAATAATTCTATGACACTTTTTTGACACAGTAGCATATAATAAAGGATCTGATGCCGCGGATTTTCCAAAATATGTTTAGTTTTACTAATACAAATAGTCAAAGTTCCCTCCAAAAATTGTCCAAATATATCATGTTTATTACTATTATAAAATCAATAAGTGAACCTAGGAAAAAGTGCTGGCATCAGATTTTAGAGACATAAACTTTACATGTAAGGTGTAAGTTTCATGTAAATTGAATATAAATGAAAGAGTAGGGACTCCGTTCACGTTACTTGAAAAATAAATCATTAAAAACTAAAGTCTAAGGTGCTGCCATCTGTACTCACCTAGTTGTACTCACCTAGTTGTGTCTGCAGGATCGAGCATTGACTCTTGGATCCCGCCTTTCGAGCATCGGTTGTTTACAGCAATGACTCCTGTCCCATTTCCCTATCATACCTGGTTTTAAAATTATGAATAGTATTTGCTTCCACAACCTGTTCCTGAAGTGCATTCCATTTCCCCACTACTCTCACGCTAAAAGAAAACTTCCTAACATCTCTGTGACTCATCTGAGTTTCAAGCTTCCATCCATGTCCTCTCGTTCTGTTACTATTCCGTGTGAACATTTCGTCTATGTCCACTCTGTCAATTCCTCTGAGTATCTTATACGTTCCTATCATGTCCCCCCTCTCCCTTCTTCTTTCTAGTGTCGTAAGGCACAGTTCCCTCAGGCGCTCTTCATACCCCATCCCTCGTAGCTCTGGGACGAGTCTCGTTGCAAACCTCTGAACCTTTTCCAGTTTCATTATATGCTTCTTCAGATGGGGACTCCATGATGAGGCGGCGGCATACTCTAAGACTGGCCTTACGTAGGCAGTGTAAAGCGCCCTAAATGCCTCCTTACTTAGGTTTCTGAATGATGTTCTAACTTTTGCCAGTGTAGAGTATGCTGCTGTCGTTATCCTATTAATATGTGCCTCAGGAGATAGATTAGGTGTTACGTCCACCCCCAGGTCTCTTTCACGCGTCGTTACAGGTAGGCTGTTCCCCTTCATTGTGTACTGTCCCTTTGGTCTCCTATCTCCTAGTCCCATTTCCATAACTTTACATTTGCTCGTGTTGAATTCTAGTAGCCATTTCTCTGACCATCTCTGCAATCTGTTCAGGTCCTCTTGGAGGATCCTGCAATCCTCATCTGTCACAACTCTTCTCATCAACTTTGCATCATCCGCAAACATCGACATGTAGGACTCTACGCCTGTAAACATGTCGTTAACATATACAAGAAATAGAATTGGTCCCAGCACCGATCCTTGTGGTACTCCACTTGTTACTGTTCGCCAGTCCGACTTCTCGCCCCTTACCGTAACTCTTTGGCTCCTTCCTGTTAGGTAGTTCCTTATCCATTCTAGGACCTTTCCCCCCACCCCCGCCTGCCTCTCGAGCTTGAACAGCAGTCTCATGTGCGGTACTGTATCAAAGGCTTTTTGGCAGTCCAGAAATATGCAGTCTGCCCAACCATCTCTGTCCTGTCTTATCCTCGTTATTTTATCATAGAATTCCAGAAGGTTTGTTAGGCACGATTTCCCTGTCCAGAACCCATGTTGATGTTTGTTCACAAACCTAATGTTCTCCAGGTGTGCAACCAGTCGCAGCCTAATTATTCTTTCCAGTATTTTACAGGGGATGCTTGTCAGTGATACAGGTCTGTAGTTAAGTGCCTCCTCCCTATCTCCTTTCTTGAAGATCGGCACGACATTTGCCTTCTTCCAGCAACTGGGCAATTCTCCTGACATAAGTGACTCATTAAAGATCATTGCCAGAGGCACGCTGAGGGCCTGTGCTGCTTCTTTTAGTATCCACGGTGATACGTTGTCTGGTCCAACTGCTTTAGTTGCATCTAGAGTTGTCAACTGTTTCATTACCTCCTCTGCTGTCACCTCTATATCTGATAGTCTTTCATCTAGGGTAACCCCCTTCCAACAATGGGAGCTGCTCAGGCTCGGTAGTGAACACTCCATGGAAACTGGCATTCAGTGCCTCGCAGATTTCCTTGTCACTTTCAGTATATGCCCCCTCTGTCTTCCTTAGTCTTGTCACTTGGTCGTTCACCGACATTTTTCTTCTTATATGACTGTGTAGTAACTTAGGTTGTTTTTTCGCTTTGATTGCAATATCGTTCTCATAGTCCCTTTCCGATGTTCGTCTTATGTTAATGTAATCGTTCCTAGCTCTGTTGTATCTGCTTCTGTTGTCCTCTGTTCTTTGTCTTCTGTACTTCCTCCACTCCCGTCTGCTGGCCATTTTTGCTTCCTGACACTGTCTATTAAACCATGGGTTATTATATTCCTTCTTATTTTTTCCCTTTACCGTTGGTATAAATCTCTCTTCGGCCTCCTGGCATTTCTGTATGACTAGATCCATCATATCTTGGACTGTTTTTCCTCTAATTTCTTCCTCCCACTGCACTTCACCCAGATAGTCCCTTATCCTCATATAGTCCCCTTTCCTGTAGTCAGCTCTCCTTTCCCAGATCTCTTGTCCCATGGTCATAAGTTTGAATTCCATCATGTAGTCAAAGACTAGGACACAATGATCACTGGCCCCTAGAGGTATTTCATGCTCTAAATTCTCGATATCTTCTACGTTCTGGGTGAAAATCAGGTCTAATAGGCTCGGTGCATCTCCTCCTCTTTCCCTTGTGTCTTCCTTCACATGTTGTGTCAGGAAATTCCTGTCTATAACATCTACTAATTTTGCTCCCCACGTTTCGTCCCCTCCATGGGGATTCCTTGATTCCCAATTTATCTCTCCATGATTTAGGTCCCCCATGATCAGCAGCTTCGCTCTCATTCTGTGGGCTAGTGTTGCTGCCTTCTGCAGTTCATCTATACATGCTTTGTTGTTGTCATCATACTCCTGCCTGGGTCTTCTACTGTTTGGTGGGGGATTGTAGATTACCAAGATCACAATCTTCCTCCCGTCTACTGTCAGAGTTCCATGTATGAAGCTTGTGCACTCATTGGTAACTCGATTTCCCAGGTCTTCAAACTTCCATTTCCGCTTTATTAGGAGTGCTACTCCCCCTCCCTGTCTCTGTGTCCTCTCTTTTCGTATCACCTGGTACCATTCAGGAAAGATTGCATCTGAGATCATGTCATTAATTTTAGTTTCCACAATTGCAACTATGTCAGGATCTGCTTCACTCACTCTTTCTTTTATCTCTTCTGCTTTATTAGATACCCCATCAGCATTGGTGTACCAAACCTTGAGATTCTTCATGGAAACTCTTGTACCAGAGTTCTCCCTTTCTCTGGAGGTCTGGGGAGATCTGGGGATGTCTGGGGGGTGACTGGGGGCAGAGGGGATCTGGGGGATCTGGGGGGTGTCTGGGGGATGACTGGGGGCGGGGAGGGTCCGGGGGATGTCCGGGGGGATCCGGGGGGTGTCTGGGGGGGTCCGGGGGGTGTATGGGGGGTGAAAGAGTTCAGGAGGGGGGTGTTCAGAAAGAGTGCTTGGGGGGCTACTGGGGGCTGGGCTTCTAGGAAGGTAGGTAGGAGGGTCTGGGGTAGGGCCTGGGTAGGTAGGTCTGGAGTAGGAAGGGCATACTGGGTCTGAAGATTAGGGAGGGCATAGAGGGGTTGGGAGATAGCGTAAGGTTGGGAGACAGATAGAGGTTGAGAGGTTGGGAGGGGGAAGGATAGAGGGGGTGGGGGGGACCTCCCACCTCCCTCGCAAGGGTGGGGGGTCACATGGAAGGAGAGGGGATGAGGAGGGGTGAGGGCTGGGTAGGCTTTGGGTGTTGAGGGGATGAGGTCTGGGTGGGTTCTTGGGGTTGAGGGGATGAGGTCTGGATGGGTTTTGGGGGTTGAGGGGATGAGAGCTGGGTGGGTTTTGGGGGTTGAGGGGATGAGGGCTGGACGGGTTTTGGGGGCTGAGGTGATGAGGGGGTCCTTGGAATGTGGGATGAATTTGACTCCAGTGGGGTCAGAGGGGTCAAGGGATGTGCTGGGGAGATAAGCAGGGGCGGCTGATTTGGGGAAGGGGTGACCTGAGAAGCACGTGTGAGCTGGTTAGCATGGGGTGGTTTAGCACTGGGGTGTGTAGCTGCGCTCAAATGGGAAGAGTCGTACTGTTGTTTGCTTGCTCTGTGGGCAATCTGTTCCTCCTTCGTCATGAATTTGTCAATAAATACGTTGTAGTAATTTTCGCTACCTCTGAGTAGGTGTTTGTGATGCAGTATGTAATCCACTGCCTCTTTGTTAGTGAACTGTACCAGGACAGGTCGTTTCCTGTTACAGTTGTATGGTCCAATGCGTCGGTGGACTTGCACCTCATTCCCTGCCATCTGGGCTCTCATGTCTCTCAAGATCCCCTGTAGTTCCAAATCCTCAATCTCCATCCTTTCCTGCCTCGATGGTGCCCTGGCTTCAAGTAATCCATGGATTATGATTGTCCTCTTTCTCAGTTCATGGTCATGCTGGTGGCCCTCTCCCTGGCTGACCCCCACCCCTCCTACACCCGCTACTCCACCTACTACTACTCCCCCTTCCCCTGCCAAGCTTCCCTTATTCCTGCCAAATTCATTAGTAAGCCTAGATATTTCTCCTTGCCATTCTACCCTGCTCTTCCTGATTTCCTCTTGAATATAATCCATAAACTCTTGTTTGAGTCTTTGAACCTCGCCCTGTATCTTATTAAAGACTTCACTTTTAATCCCCTGGATTAGATCACCTATCCAAACATCCCTCTTCTCTACAAATTTCCCAATCATCTTCTCCACAAACCTATCTTCTTCCTCAATCATAATACTGTTGGACCTAGACACCCTTCCTGACCTAGTCATTGCTATAATGCAACCTTACCCACTGGGGTTCCAAGTATCTTACCGTCCTGCTAACACAATAGGTGAGTGAATCTCTAAGCGTCGTCCCACGTGGTGGTAGAAGGTTGCTGCCGGGGTGAGGTCACGCGGTCAGAGGTCGGTGAGGTCTGCTCCACACTGCCACAATACTTCCTCAACTATTTTGAATTACGCTATTTAAACTGTTTTTCTTCACTACCTTATGGCTCTGGCCAAAACTCAAGGTTTTTTCATTCACTTGTACACACTTTTTCACTTCGAAGTTGCCTGATTACCCCTCCCACTCCTCTAGTGAACCAGGAGCTCCCAACCCACGTCCACCCAACACGATGGTCACAAGACAAATCTGTGGTTGAGATTGACTTCAACCAATTTCCTCCAAAATTGGCATCCTTGCAGATAGGCTTACGTGCAGTCAGGTGTATACGTTTCATGCAAATAGTCCGATAAACAAATAAAAAAATCATTTTTTTAACTAATTTTTTTATAAACTAATTATTAAATATTTTTATTATATGCTATTGTGATAGCTGAGAGTCATAGATATGATTTCAGTTGACACTTGTGTTTGATGTTAATTTTTGACCATTTTGGAAATTTTTTGACTCATAATTCAATATTTTTTTTCTCCTTTCCTATTTATGGTACGATCCTGAGACTTGGACCAGATGAAACCCTTTTTATATACAACTCGTTAAAAAAGTTTAATTGAAATCGATCTTGTTTTCATTTATTGCATATTTTTGGCATATTTGGAACTCATAGCCCCTTTTAATGCATTCCATTTGTTAACTACTCTGACACTGAAGAAATTATTTCTAATGTATCTGTGGCTCATTTTCAATCCCCGATCGTCCATAAGTGGTTGGGCACCATTCCTACCCTGCCCCATCCCATCCCAAATCCTTATCCTAACCCCTTCCAAGTACTATATTGTCGTAATGGCTTGGCGCTTTCCCCTTGATAGTTCCCTTCCCTTCTGTGGCTCATTTGGGTACAAAATTTCCACCTGTGTCGCCTTGTTCCTGTTCCACCCATGCTAAATAGTTTGTCTTTATCCACCCCTGTCATAAGAACATAAGAACATAAGAACAAAGGTAACTGCAGAAGGCCTATTGGCCCATACGAGGCAGCTCCTATTCTATAACCACCCAATCCCACTCATATACTTGTCCAACCCGTGCTTGAAACAATCGAGGGACCCCACCTCCACAATGTTACGCGGCAATTGGTTCCACAAATCAACAACCCTGTTACTGAACCAGTATTTACCCAAGTCTTTCCTAAATCTAAACTTATCCAATTTATACCCATTGTTTCGTGTTCTGTCCTGTGTTGATACTTTTAATACCCTATTAATATCCCCCCGGTTATGTCCATTCATCCACTTGTAAACCTCTATCATGTCACCCCTAACTCTTCGCCTTTCCAGTGAATGCAACTTAAGCTTTGTTAATCTTTCTTCATATGAAAGATTTCTAATTTGGGGAATTAACTTAGTCATCCTACGCTGGACACGTTCAAGTGAATTTATATCCATTCTATAATATGGCGACCAAAACTGAACTGCATAATCTAAATGGGGCCTAACTAGAGCAAGATATAGCTTGAGAACCACACCAGGTGTCTTGTTACTAACGCTGCGATTAATAAATCCAAGTGTCCGATTTGCCTTATTACGAACGTTTATGCATTGATCTTTTTGTTTTAAATTCTTACTAATCATAACTCCCAGATCCCTTTCGCAATCCGACTTCGCAATCACAACACCATCTAGCTCGTATCTTGTAACTCTATCATCATTACCTAACCTCAGAACTTTACATTTATCAGCATTAAACTGCATCTGCCAATCCTTTGACCATTTCAAAACCCTATCTAGATCAACTTGAAGTGATAGTGAGTCCTCCTCCGAATTAATTTTCCTACCGATTTTCGTATCATCGGCAAATTTGCAAATGTTGCTACTCAAACCTGAATCTAAATCATTTATATATATTATAAACAACAGAGGTCCCAGGACAGAGCCTTGAGGCACTCCACTTACAACATTTTCCCACTCTGACTTGATTCCATTTATACTAACTCTCTGTTTCCTTTGGTATAGCCATGCCCTAATCCAGCTTAATATAGCACCCCCAATACCATGAGACTCTATCTTTTTAATCAGTCTTTCATGTGGCACTGTATCAAAAGCTTTGCTAAAGTCAAGGTATACAACATCGCAATCCTTACCACTATCAACTGCCTCAACAATGCTAGAATAAAAAGATAACAAATTTGTTAAACATGAACGGCCATTTATAAAACCATGTTGCGACTCAATTATTAAATTATGTTTTTCAAGATGAAGACGAATTTTATTTGCTATTATAGATTCGAGTAACTTTCCCACAATAGACGTTAGGCTAATTGGTCGATAGTTAGACGCAAGTGATCTATCTCCTTTCTTAAAAACTGGTATCACATTAGCAACTTTCCAAAACTCTGGCACTCTGCCTGACTCTATTGATTTATTAAATATGGTTGACAGTGGGTCACAAAGCTCCTCTTTGCATTCTTTAAGCACCCTGGCAAACACTTCATCCGGCCCTGGGGATTTGTTTGGTTTGAGTTTTACTATTTGTTTAAGAACATCCTCCCTGGTAACTGTTAAACTCGTCAACCTGTCCTCGTCCCCACCCACATAGACTTGTTCGGCTGAAGGCATATTGTTAAGTTCCTCTTTAGTAAATACAGATACAAAATATTTATTAAAAATACTACTCATCTCTTCATCACTATCTGTTATTTGACCTGTCTCAGTTTTTAATGGACCTATCCTTTCCCTAGTCTTAGTACGATATAACTGAAAAAACCCTTTAGGATTTGTCTTTGCTTGCCCTGCTATGCGAACTTCATAGTTTCTTTTTGCTTTCCTTATCTCTTTTTTAACATTTCTAACCAGTTGTACGAATTCCTGTTCTAAAGTGACCTCCCCATTTTTAATCCTTTTGTACCAAGCTCTCTTTTTACCTATAAGGTTCTTCAAATTCTTTGTTATCCACTTTGGGTCATTAGTATTCGATCTATTCAATTTGTATGGTATACTACGTTCCTGTGCTTTGTTTAGAATATTCTTAAATAAGTTATATATTGAATCCACATCGAAATCCCCATTTAAGTCACCTATCGCTGGGTTCATGTCTCGCTCCAAGACCGGCCCACACCCCATACCCAAGACTTTCCAATCAATTTGACCCAAAAAATTTCTTAGGCTATTAAAATCAGCTTTACGAAAATCTGGCACTTTAACAGAATTTTCTCCTACTGGTCTATTCCATTCTATGCTAAATCTGATTTCTTTGTGATCACTGCTCCCTAGCTCACTCCCTATTTCGATGTCATTAATTTGCGTTTCCCTGTTAGTTAACACTAAATCTAAAATATTATTTTCCCGTGTTGGTTCCTTAATGTGTTGCGTAAGAAAGCAATCGTCAATTAATTCTAGAAAATCTTCTGCTTCACTATTCCCTGTTTTGTTCAACCAGTTTATTCCGCTAAAATTAAAGTCACCCATGACATAAATACTGTTAGATCTAGATGCTCTAGATATTTCATCCCATAGATGCTTTGCTTCCATTCTGTCTAAATTTGGTGGCCTATATATTACTCCTATTATAATATTATTAGCTTTTTCGTTTAATTCAATCCAAATAGTTTCTGTGTGTGGCTCTGTTTTGATTCCCTCTTTGAGACTACATTTCAAATTGTCCCTAACATATATGGCTACTCCACCTCCTCGTCTAATATATCTGTCTGTGTGAAATAGTTTAAATCCATATATTTGATATTCAGCTAATAGTTCTCTATTTTCTACATTCATCCACGTTTCGGTAAGTGCAATAATATCTATTTTTTCTGTGCAGACAAGAGCATTTAATTCGTTAATTTTATTTCTTAGACTTCTACTGTTAGTGTAATATACCCTAAGTGAATTGTTATTTTGCGGACCTTCTCTTTCCCTGGTCGTTTTGCCAATTCCTTTCTCCCACAAACACATACTTTTATTACCTCCTTCCTCCAAATCAATTCCCATACCTCTATCTACTAACAGTTTAAACCCAAACAAACACCTCTAACCACTTCTTCTAACGAGTTCGCAACAGCAACAACCCCAGCTCTCGATAGATGCACCCCATCACGAGCATACATTTCATTTCTTCCATAGAAGTGTTCCCAGTTGTCTATGAAAGATATTGCATTTGATTTGCAATATCTTTCCAGCCGGCAATTGACACCAAGTGCCCTCGATATCCATTCATTTCCCACTCCCTTTCTTGGAAGAATGCCACATATGATCGGGATTCCTCCCTTGCTCCTAACTAACTCTATGGCTGTTTTATACCTCTGAATCAGTTCCTCACTCCTAACTCGACCAACATCATTTCCTCCCACGCTAATGCAAATAATGGGATTGTTCCCATTACCAGCCATAATATCATTCATGTTGTTTATAATATCACCAATGCCAGCTCCGGGATAGCAAACCCTTAACCTGTTCCCCCTATCTCTAGCACAAAACATTCTATCCAAATACCTTATCTGGGAATCTCCCACAACTAATGTTTGCTTAGGTACTTCCTTTACCCTCTGAGGGGCCTGCGCTTCCTTTCTCTTCGTTGCTTTCCCTTTTGCGCGATCCACAGTCTCTCCACAGCACTCGTCCTCCAAAACGTCAAATGAATTAGAGGTTGCTATTACGTTTGAAGGCGGCTTTATCAAAGTCTTCTTAAGGCCCCTGTCTTTCACAACTCTCCAAGACGAGGTCCCTTTACTGCTGGTCTCCTCCTTCGTTACTTCTCGTTGTTCTTTAAGCTGACGCACCTCCTCCCGCAGAAAGTCCAACTCTGTCCTCAGGGCTCCCACTAGAGTCACCAGGTCCTTAACTACAACTTCCATATTGCTATGATAATATAACAACACTCAGGAGCTCCGATTAACACAACCTCTCACTGTGAATTCACCTGACCGACTGAAATTGTTCTGTCAATTCCCCTGAGAAATGTGTAGGTGGTTATCATGTCTACCAGTATTCATCTGTCTTCAAGAGACGTGAGGCTTAGCTCCTTTAGCCGTTCCTCGTAGCTCATACCTCTCAGTCCTAAGACTGCTTAGGCATACCTCTGAATCTTCTCTAACTTTGTCTTGTGTTTAACTAGGTATGGACTCCAGGCTGTAGCTGCATACTCCAGGATTGGTCTGACATAAGTGGTATACAAGGTTCTGAACGATTCCTTACACAAGTTTCTAAAGCCAGTTCTTATGTTGGCCAATCTAGCATATGACGCTGATGACATCCTTTTGATTTTGGCTTCTGGGGACAGGTTCGGTGTGATATCAACACTCAGATCTTTCGCTCAATTCGACTCTTGCAGGATTTCACCTACCAGATAGTACCTTGTGTTCAGCCTCTTTCTTCCTTCGCCTAATTTCATTACTTTACACTTTCCTAAGTTGAACTTTAGTGGCCATTTTCTAGACCATTCCTTCAGTTTGTCCAGGTCGTCTTGTAGTCTCTGTCTATGTTCATCTGTATTGATTCTTCTCATAATTTTTGCATCATCAGCAAACATTGAGAGGAATGAGTCTATACTCTCTACAAAGTCGTTTACATATATTAGATACTTGTGGTTTTGATATGGCGTGTTTGGCCAGGTCATCCGCCTCCTCGTTGCGCACTATTCCAACATGAGATGGAATCCACATGAATTTTACTTTGTGACTTTGCAACTGTATCTCATTTATCCATTTCTTACAATCATCAACTATGGACATAAAGATTGGAGTTTGACTGTTTAGGGAATCAAGTGCTCCTCGGCTATCGACAAATACAAAATGAAATGTCCACAGTTCCAAACTCAGTATATTCACTTATTAAGACACCACATTTTGCTCTGCCATCTTTAACCACCGACCCGTCACGATATAAATGTAAACTATTGCCTCTTGGTAACCCAGATATCATGCTACCAAACAAACACCGTAATTGTCCAGGTTCATGCTGAAACTTTTTCACCTTCATGGGTATAATTTCGACTTCTATTGTCTGTAACGTAGAAACATTTCTATAACTTGTTTTTTGGACCTTAAAAGGGACGTTGAGGTAGTCAATGCTCCAGCTATACTGTGCTGCCTGGTGAATAAGGAAATCAAAGGACACGCTCTTACCTTTGCCAAAGGAAATCTGCTCAACAGAGAAGCTGAAGACAAATTCCAGGGAAAACTTTCTCCTCAAAGAGGATAGAAAATTGGACTCCATAGTGAGGAATACTAAGCGCCTTCCTCTTCAACTGTCTCATGAAGCAATCCATGAAGCTCAAGTTACCAAAAGTCAAACTGCTTAACTATGAAGACGCCTATGATGTTAATATCAATTGCAAAGCCGTCAAAGCCATGCACAAAAATGTCTAGACATCATGAGCAGGCCAGCGAAACGCATAACAGTGAAAATAAACATCAATGCGATGACAGTTAAAATGAGAACTCAAGACATCAGACTCGCAATACAAGGACAGGAAATTGAGTGGGTTACCTCTTTTCAATACCTAGGAGTCATAATAGACAGCCAATTGAAATTCACTCACAAAATTTAATATCTTTTGCAACCTTTCAAAGCCTGAAACTCAGCTATACGTTCCCTGACAAGTCTTAGAAATTATGCATATCTACCAGTACTCAAAATGTACTACGTTCAAGCAGTTAGGTCACTCATTGACTATGCTGCTCCTGCTCTTTCATCCCTCAATGATAACCAATGGGAGAAACTCAAAGTGTTACAAAATGATGCACTCAAAACAATGCTGGGAGCACCTATACAGAAGCGTTGAGAGAATCTAAGAATGGATACCAACTTGTCAACTTTATAAAACTGGATGAAACAAAAAATAGCCTCCATAAAAGCAAAACATGTTCGAACCACCGCCAGACTGTCAATTAAAGATAACATACACAGATCGCTTAACAGAAACCTTCAATGCAGAACAGGTGCATGGACGGATAATCTGGTCCAGATTCTAGAGAAAGTGAACTTGAAATGGACCATTACAAACAAAAGAGAAAATAGACCATATCGACACTTTCGGCAGCCTCCTCTATAAGACGAATCGAGTCTAAAGATAATCACTGAAGAATTACCAGTTAAGAAATCAGCATGTGACTCGCAGAGGCTCAAAACAATCATAGAACAACAAATGGAAACCATCTGAAGATCTACAACCACTCACATCTTCATAGATGGATCAGTTGATCAAGAAAGAGATTCTGCTGAGGCGGCAGTTTACACTAACAACCATGAAGTTCCGCATCATTCTCTCCCATCCCTTGACATATTTCTTAGGCCCAAATGTCTTGTTTCCCCTGCCCAGTTACTTTCTCTCTGTACCTATTTTTCTATGTTCTCGACCATCTCCTCGTAAAAGCTATATACGCAGAGAGACGTGTATTGTTGATACAAATCTTCAATATTTTGAATGAAATCATTTTTCTTATCTTCATAAATGTCTAATCTTTTACTTTTAAAGTGGACTTGTTTTTTCGCAATGGTAATTCAACATACAAGGAAAAGCGGTCACTAAGTAGTTCCCAACTGTGAGATTTTTCTCTACGCCTACCTCCCTTAGGAGGTGGACTACAAGTTTAAAGGCTGCTCACGGCAGTTAAGCATGAGTCCAATAGAAAAAGGAAAAGCGGGAGCAAACCGCCAGGCCTCCACCACCAGGGGTGAAAACCTGTCCACAATAGGCCGCTGGCTCCTCCTAGTTAAACAGGACGTTAAAACTAATAAAGTTTTATTGTGAGAACCGACGGGTTCTCACAATCAAATATTTATATTTGATGTAGCGCTATGAATTGGAATTCGAATTCCCAAGAACAGCCGTCATATCAAGATCACATCAACATTTAATCGTAATATGCAGAAATATAGTGGAATAATATGGTTGAAGGGTTGACATCAAAGACCGTTTTCTATAACATAACAATTTATTAATAACAAGAGACTAACTACTACATTACCGAGTTTACGTTACGTTAATGTCCATCCAGTGGCACGATAACAAACAGCTAAATAGCAACCCTTGCTGTGCGGCTGCATACTGAACTAACCTGAACACAGGTTATTGCGTCATCAGCCCACTGATGACGCAATATTGCAAATCAAAGAAAAATATCACAGACTAAGTTACACCACAGAAAATGGTTACGTTATTGTCCATCAAGTGGCATTTGCAACACAGCTATTCAACAGCCCCTCGAGAAGTGACAGCAGGCTCCATCTTGCTGACACTTCGGGCTGACAACATGAACTAACTGAACAAATGAAGAATATCCACTGAAGACACAAGCATGCAATCAATAGTGTCTCAGTTTCCCTGACAGCTACTATAATCACAAGCTTAGGGGTCCTCCCGCCCCCCAGGAGAGACCCACGTAACTAGGCGGGTAGTCCAACAGTGACCCCCCCTATCACAACCCTGTGTGAACACTCTTTGCAACTCCCTACAAGAAGTTGCCCTGTAAATAGTAACAAAGACAGGCAAGGCGGGATTCTGGGACACAGCTCCACAAATCCCTAGATGACTCTACTCTCGTCACCAGACGACAACCAAAAGAAATTGCCTTAAGTGATTAATTACGTTAATTGACTGATCGCAGCAGTCACCAACAAAGTACTACGGTAATCACAAACAATTGTCTCACACTAGACAACAACATGATGATACTCTACGTTAATCATTAACACTTGTCTCTCTTGTTAACAATAACTCAAACTTATATTACATCACACTTGACTCCTAGCAAGTATTCAGTGAGTAATTCTCAATTAAGGGCAAACGGACCACTAATTACATCCCCATTGAGTTATGTTAACTAAGCCTACCCTAACTTGGTAGCTTCTCAACAGTCTGTGTCAAAAATTACTAGTGAGTGTTAATTACCCTAATTAATTCTGAGCAATTAATTAACTGTCACCAGGACTGATAATTAATCATCCATAAATACGTCTCACTCCGCACTGCCTAAGCAGGTCTCATCAAACACTGTGAATTCACGGGAAAGGAGTTAATTACCCCGAAATAATTAATTAAGTGCCATTAATCCACTGTCCTCAGACAGGATATGATTAATACAACGATTTATGCTAGCTCCATGACCTCGCTTTACCGGGTCATCGGAGCTCTCCAGATGTTAATTACTCCACTAATTAACATGAGCCACTAATTGCTATACCCCAGAAAGGTAATTAGTCTCGAGCAAATTACGTTAACACAAATACTGACAGACTCTGACTGATCCTCTCCCACTACGTGAATTCATGATGAGAAGGCTAATTACATAATTAGCTAGAGTGGTCAATTAGTTGTCACACGGACAATTAATTACTCCCGAGACGTATCTCACTCAAGCTCAACGCTGTTCTCTCTCATAACAGCCCTCACTCACTCCACAATAAGTGTGCACCCTTTATCCAGTTAATTCCCCAATTATTAACTCACTGAATCCTTAAGTCCTCAACACAACTTAAAGAAACAAAGTAACCCCAGTGTTACATAGGTCACACTACAATGGCATGCAACAACACAAGTGCTCTGCCCACATACGGTTGCAGGTACTGCAACTCGTTAATTACTGTGCCCACACAATAATGACACACGGTTGTGCAACAACATGAGAATACCAATATTACTGCCCCCCTTTTCTTGCAACCGTTGCAAAGGACTACTGTGAACACACACTTACCTCAGCAAGGCAATTAACCAATCAATTGCCTGCTCTCATTAAGTACTGTGAATTCCCCTGAATAATCCTAGAGGTCCCTTAAACCCTCAACACAGCTACCAGGGCAACAATAATATCGTATAAACTGATAACAACACTGCACAAACCTGCAGCATAATGATGCCATCAGCATACCTCACATGCTAATGACATCATTAGGCAATCAGTCAGCAATCGCATCTACTGACTCACCACACAACACAGTACATAAAGATGCAAAAGAACATATAGAAATCGCATTCACATAATCAATGAAAATTATATCATCAGGTAAATGCAACTCCAACTACACAGACCTCAGGGAACCCACTGACATCCCTGCAACCTGGCCTGCCTACCTCTAATGATACAATTTATATACGGTACTCTATGACATTAATCAAGTCTGAACGATTATATAGAATCGACAGGCTGGATCACTTATATGGTAAATCTCTACACTGACCGGTTACATACTCGAGTCAGTCTACACACATATATATATACATATATATAACTACAGTGTGGTCGTGTACAACATCTATCTCCAGGTACCGCCCTACCAGTCACCTGGACGTGCTACAGACAGCTGTCTCTCAGCTGCTTCCCTAGCCTGGCGGGGCTATGAGACAACTCTTACCGGGAATTTCCACCGGTACTCATCACACTGTACACAATGATAATTTTACTCACGTCTATCCTCCTCCTTTCACTCATTTCCCAGGTCACTACCACTCTAGCTGTCAACACTTAGCTTGCTCCTCATGCGTCGACAAGATGTGGCCCTAGGCTGTCCCGGGAAAGTGGCCAAGTGGCCCAAGGGGGTGGCCAAGGCATGTGGCCACCACGTGGCCCACAGCGCCCCTCCCGAGCTGAGAGGGGGGGAGTAGCAGGCACGCGGGCTGGCGGGTGGGGTAGCCGGCGCGCGGGCAGGCAGGTTGGCCGAGCCGGGCCAGGCTGAGTGGCCGGGCCGAGCGGCCGGGCGGTCGGGCGGCCTGGGGTGGCCCCCGGGCATACACACGTGGATGAGGAATCACCAACAACTCCAGCAAACCAGAGCCTGCCTTGCTCTACACTGGGGTGACAATGGCCGGCGGCGTCCCCACACTGACGCCGCCTGGCAGAATTCAAAGTCCCACAGGGGCCTGTAATCTCACCACAATTACACTAGGAGGCCCTGTACGTACTCCGCCAATTGTCATCAACACTAGACAGGTTATTTGAACCACCTGTTACCCCATGAGGCTCTGCCTGCTGCCTCATGGGTGCCCACTGTCTCTGAGGCTATTTTACTGGTCCTTCCGTACCTCGTCGGCCCTCAAATTTCACGAAAATTGGGCCTAGACACAACCCAGGATGGCAGGAGTGCAATCCCTGCTAGACAACACAGTAACGTCCGCGATTAAAGGGGGTGGAGGGGGAAAACTCCCCCCCCCTCCACCCAGACACGTCCTCGTCCCCCTGCTACTCTGCTCAGACTGCCCATTTCCCAGGCTAAGGAAACTCAAAATGCCCATACCTCCTCCCTACTTTGTCTTGACCAATCGGCACGAAGCCGGCACTGTTCCCTCGTGCCGCTACTAATCACAGCCTCTAGCGCCAAAACACAGCTCGGAGCATACATGCCTACCCCAATCACAGCCTCACTCACCCTCAAGCGTCCTGCGACGTCACAAGGAGGGGGGAGGACTAAAGACAAGGCGCATTGTCTCACATGGTGGGGGGGGGGGGGCAACGTTCACCCCACTCTCCCCCCACCTAACGGTTTTAGTAAAGTACCTCACATACCACTTCACTCTCACCTCCTCATCCTATTTCACAGAAACAGGAAAATCTCTGTAATTCTCTCTACCGAGCAATCACAGACTTCTAACCAGTCCCAAACGACAGTCCTTAACATAAGCTTTCATTCAACACCCCACAAGTATATGTTAGTTTGAAAGCTTCAGTTTCTAGAGTCCCTAGAGCGACTAGCCTAATCTAGAAACTAGGAAAACTAGCTGAGGGAATCTAGATTCCCTCACACCAACCAACCCGAGCCTCCCTCATAATCCCCTGAGAGTTTAAAATGTAGGCATAGTCAAGCTGTTCTCCCTTGATGTGAGTTGGTTCCTTGCTTCCCAAGAGACAGATATCTGGATGATCTTGTAGAAACTGTAACCACTTGACCCCATTAGTATTAATACTTCCTACTGTCCTAAGGCTTGTGTGAAGAGCATTAAAAGGTCCCCAATGACCAGTGAAGGATTTGTATCAATGCAATCAAGTACATAGCGAGCGTCGAAGCAGATCCTAGATACATACAAATTAACTGAAATAAATTTCCCTTCCCTTACAAATACTTTAACACAGACACTCTCTATACTTTGTGTTTTTGACGGTGGTTCTACTAACTCTGCTGGTATGGAGTTCTTAACGTGAGTCGACGTCCTTCCTCTTATGTTACTTGCGGTAAAAAGGTCAAACCCTTTATAGCCATTTGATACCAATAAGTCTTCAATCCTATCCCTTGTCTCCTGTAGGGCTACACCATCAATACCATTTCCTATCACATAACAATGAACATCTATAACTCTGTTTCTTAAACCATTAATATTCCATGACGACATTTTCAATCTAGGGTGATCCATTATTAAACAATTCATTTTCTAATTCGTCCCCAATAAGTTCACTAAGTGATCGCTGTTCATTGTATAATATCTCGCATCTCCCAATTTCCCTGGTAAAATAAACACAGTATTTACAAGTGTTTTCGTCAGGACCTTGATGTCCATTATTGGCCCCACTGGTTCCTTTATTTTATTTTTAATTATAGAGTTATTCCTTTCACTACGACTATCATCATTTACACACAATTCACTTTTCTTCATTTCATCACTCATTGTTTCATTATTGTCCTCAACCACTATTTCCTGTCTTTTCTTCACTACGGTTTTGTTACTTTCCTTTAACTTCACCAGATTGTTTAATTTTGCTTCAATGGACTCAATTCTTTGCCCAAGATTTCATAGGCACTCACCAAGTTTCCTTATTTCAGTCCACAAATTCTGGACAATACCATTCTGGCCGTCTTTCTGAGCCCCAGTAGCCACTTCTCTCACCGTTACACTGTCACTGCCGAAGTCCTGAGTGCTAGTCTGGCTGTCGGGTGCTGGAGCATGACGAATTAAAGGTGACTCGGTTACCCACTCATTCGTCCGGTTTACTGGCGCTATTTGGTGTTGACTTTTCTGCTGTTCTCCCGGTGTCTGAGTGAGACACCGGGAGAACACCTCTTGCCTGCTGTGTAACATTGGCCGGCCGGGTAACATACATACTCGGCCTCTTGCTACACACAGCCCAGCTGGCGTTATGAATACCTCCACAGTTGCAGCATCAGAACACTGTTTTCTCACCCAGCTGAAGTTTGTTTCAATACACATTAGTGAAGTGAGACTTTCCACAGAAACGACATCGTGGATCATGTTGACAGCGCCAAGATTTACGTCCCATCTGCAGCATTTCAGGTATAATATCGATTCATCCACATACTTTACCACATGACAATTCCACGATATCTTTGCTGGGTCAGAAACATAACAGCCCTTATAGAACCTACGTTAAGTAAGGTCTGTTCAAAGCTTCCTTTAGCAGGGGCTCGAACTTGCGGTACTCTCTTCCTAGGTTCACTGTCCACAACACCTTCTGGTGGTAGATCGGTGTGCATGAGATAGGGAAGAGAAGCCTCCACCTTCGCTGACCGTTACGTTCCTTGGTAAGTTCTCGACATTGTTCATTGCTTTCGTTGACACTGGTTAGATCATTCTCAGCGTTGTTCTTCATTCTTTTGTCGTTTCCATTAGTCTCACTATCACTGTCTACACTTTGCCTCAGATCCTGTCTTCTCCGTTTCTTCTGCCTCTGTTTCTCCCTAATTACCACTTGATAATCATTCTCTGCTGCTGACTGGCTGCTGTCTTAGTGTGTGAGTCCATGTCAATATTGTCGTGAGGAGTAGCCAGTTATTCTGTTATCTGATCCCCCACCTCAATACCCAGCATGGTGCAAGATGTGTAGAATATGTTAGGTATTAGTCTGTCTCCTTGTGTGTAGACTGTGCTAAACACCAATACAAAGTCGCCTTCGCCTCGCGCCTAGTCGCGGGAGCTATTACGTCTTCACCCGACCGCGTTTGGGATATGAATGAACCTTCACCTTGTGGAGCATAGTTCTCTTGGTTGGTGCCATCTGGGAGGGAAACCAAAGTCACATAGCTAGCACCCCCTTATCGGATCGCAGTGCAGAAGTCAATCCTTCTATCTTGTGCCAAGATTGTTTGGTCCGATTCCGGTTGCTTTTTGGTGCCCTTCTTGAGAGAGATATACAGCTCCGTTGCAAGTGTTTATTTCAGAGTTTAACTCATCCTCTCATTTGTCTTCTCGTCCAGTTCTCTCCTACACTGGACCTATCTTAGAAAATCACTCACCCTCATGTAGCCCTTTCATCAGTAGTTTCTCATCTTACTCGGACACTCGTGTTCTTATTACTCAGGTTTGCTGAACGACCGCGAATATCTCAACGACTCGTCAACATTGGAGGTTAAGGTAGTATTACAATCCCCCTGTAAAACACTGATCCCAATTTTTTTATACTTCCGCTCTGTGGTTATATAAACTCCTCTCTAGTGCCATTTATTCCATTTTAAAGCTTCAATGGCATAACTATGATCTATTTTTAAACCAGAAGTTGTTGTGGTCCATTCTGCACTTCCGAAAACCAGTCTAAAATCATATAAATTTGCCTTTTCTGGGAATTAAACTCGGAACCTCAGGCTTAGGTATTTTAACTGCTGCACCACAGATGTATGCAATTCATTATGGAAGATATTAATACAACTAAATTTACAACAGTTGCATTAAAATGCTTGCATGTTTACTCAAAATCTGATGTATAAGATTCACAAAGTCTGAAAGTTATTTGAGAACATTGTTAGCCTTCATAATATTGTGCCTACATTGATATGGGGAAAGTGGGTGCCCTGCCCTACATATGACATTTGTTAGTATATCATAAGATTCAAAACTCATGTGGGTACACCGGCTCTCATCCTGTGTCCCAAGACTACTTACCTTCTGTACACAGACGCCATCTTGAAGAAAACAATCGTCTGCATCCCTGCTGGCTGTGCGAGCCTCAGTACAGCCAGAGCAACCAAGTCTGGTGCATGCTGCTGCTGCTCACAGCACAGCTATGCAAGTTGAGGCAACACCACCACTTAATAATCATCAATCAAAAATGTAACTTCAACTGCTTTGTGATGACTGTGTCAAACATGATCTCGACAATAATAACAATTATGTACTATTCAAATATCTGAGAACAAATGCTAGTTATATTCACAGCAGGAGGCAGAAACTTCCTGCACACACCTGAGATTTGTGAATTTACGCACTATTCAACGTGACCTCATGTTCGTTCAGAGAATAATTATGTGGAAAATGGTTCATAATCATGATTTAGCGAGAGGAATCTGATAATAATAGCAGTGTTTGTAGTAATAAGAGATGTGCCTAGTATACCTCTTGGCATTTTTCTCCGTCAGGTGAAGTCGTCTGCTTGAGTCATATGGTCATAGCACATAGTTCTATACCGCGCTAAGACTTCATTACCAAACACACCATAATTACTTTGTGGTTTGTTTTGAATTGTTTTTATTGATACAAATATAAACGTGTTAATTAGTATATTATTTGATGTATAACGTGTTTATTAGTGTAATAACAGCAAAGCCCGGTTCTGTTCATCTAAGACTATAATATCCATTTTTATAACAAAGCTGTGTTCCATATAAATGTAACCTATACATATAACTATACAATTTCCTAAAAAAAAAACACACATTTGAATAATATTACTGCAAAAAAACTTTATATAAAAATATCCAAAGATGCCATTCAAAGGCTCCACATCGAACAAAATTCAAAGACTTTGAAATAATTATGCAAAAATGTATTTGAAGCAGCCTCCGTCCCACTTTTCACTGGAGCACACTGCTCGCTGGAACACACTGCTCGCTGGAATACACTGCTCGCTGGAGCACACTGCTCGCTGGAGCACACTGCTAGCTGGAGCACACTGCTCGCTGGAGCACACTGCTAGCTGGAGTACACTGCTCGCTGGAAAACACTGCTCGCTGGAAAACACTGCTCGCTGGAACACACTGCTCGCTGGACACACTGCTTGCTGGAGCGCACTGCTCGCTGGAGCACACTGCTCGCTGGAGCACACTGCTCGCTGGAACACATTGCTCGCTGGAGCACATTGCTCGCTGGAACACACTGCTCGCTGGAACACATTGCTCGCTGGAGCACACTGCTTGCTGGAGCACACTGCTCGCTGGAGCACACTGCTCGCTGGAGCACACTGCTCGCTGGAGCACACTGCTCGCTGGAGCACACTGCTCGCTGGAGCACACTGCTCGCTGGAGCACACTGCTCGCTGGAACACACTGCTCGCTGGAGCACACTGCTCGCTGGAGCACACTGTTTTCAGTTAAAAACAAATTCTACACGCCAGGGGCTCATCATATATAATAGGAGTGCAGCCGAGTGGTTAATATGATGGATGAGAATAATGATTTGATGTAAATTTTCCAATGACAGGTTTATTTTTCCTGTTTTAGTTTTCCGTTTCCCACTCATCCCTAGAGTCTCCGTTGGCTGGTGAACCCAAGAGGGCATAGTCATCGGTGCCTTGATCACCCATTTACCCCTGGAGAGCTGAAGGAAGTCCTGTCACTCTCCCAGAGGGGCACTGCTGGGAATGGACTGTATCCCATTTGTATTCCTTCAGAGGGAACCAAGGGTTCTTCGGTATCTTCCCTAACCTGTGGAAATGCCAGTCTCCTCCAATTCCCCCTTTGGCTTGGGTGGGATATGTCTGTTCTGAGTTCCTACAGGCCCATCAGCTTGCTTCTTTGTCTCTGGAAATTGCTGAAATGCTTGGTTTATCTATGGCTGCAGTGGGTAGTGGAAACCTTTGGCCCCATAAAGGAGGATTTCAGTGGGTTTATCCTGGGAAGGAGACCAATTGTCTGCCTACTCTCCACGGAACTCTGTATAATGGACATAAACTGCCAGAGGCGGGTTGTTCTTGAAGCATTCTTCGATTTACAGCGTTCTCTTGACACGGTATCCCGTTCTACAATCCTCCGGAGCCTAACCCGCCTTGGACTCTCGGGATCAACGCTGAGATGGTTCCGGAACTATGGGCCGTTCTTTTCGGATACCTGTGGTTGGTGATATCTCCACATTCCACCGCATACCTGTGGAGGTATGATATCACGTGATATCACCATACCTATGGTTCATATCATATCACGTGATATCACCATACCTGTGGTTGGTGATATCACCGCATTCCATTGCGGTCCACTGAGGTCCGCACAGGGTGCGATCCTCAGCCCGCTACTTTTATATGTTCTCTCTGATCTCCTGGCCTTCCATTGTGCTCTTGTTATTCTTTTCGCCGACGACATGACCCTCGTGGCAGAGAGTGTCACACTCCAGGAGGTGAAAAGCTCTCTGGAAGAGACAGGGACTGTCGTTTTGGCATATGTGACAGGAAAGGCCTCTTCCTCAACCCCTGAGAAGAGTCGTCATGTGCTTCTGGATCCGCTTGTCAGCCCAACTAATGGTGCGTTTCTGGGGCCGAGGTCTCCCGGTTCCCACGGTCCACTGGCCGGCTAAGTGTGGTGCTTCCTCGATGGTCCTCGTCTGACAATGTTGCCTGCCTCCAAGACTTGTACCTTCGTCGCATCGAGATCATGATGCGGCTCTTCGGTGTGGCATGGGGGGCAGCGCGGGAGTTGCAAGTCACCTTCTATAAGGCCTACATTTGCAATACGCAAAGTCACGAAGCAGTAATATATTCCACTGGAATACTAGAATTCAACTCTTCTATAACAAGGAATCTGCTTAAAACGTCCGCAACTACATTATTTTCACCCGGGTTTTAAACTCTAAATCATACTCAAATTGGGGCAATACAATGCCCAATGTCAAATTCTAGCATTGGTATTTTTTTATGTCTAGCAATCAATACTAGTATGAATTTATGGTCCATTCTAGCATTTCTCCTACGTTGAAGAAAATATCTGAGGTATTTTTACAGCATATACCAAGGCTTCCTTGTCTAGTGGGGAATAATTATGCTCTGCAGAAGATAATTTCACAGCCCACCCACCCACTGGGAATTAATCGACCTCAAGTTTTAAAGGGTAGTTACTAGTAAAATTAGTAACCACGGCAGAATTTACCAATTACTTTGAAACATTAATAAGACATTCATTACGCTTGATGACGATCTTAATCTTGACACGTTTTAACAAAGCATACATAGGAGATTATTTAGTTGAAAAATTCTTTAAACATTTACAAAAATAAATTTCCAATTATTTCTTCTATCATCTTGATACTTTTTTTTAATAAATCGTTATAATTTGCTGGCAGTTTTAATATTTTTTTTTTATTATATCCTTGAACAATAGGCAGTTATGCAGTTGTTCAGTGCAAACTGGATTGGGAGCTGAGGCCAAATTGTTGGGTTATAACTGCATGAGAAATAACAGTTCTATAACACTCACCAATTTCCTCTCCTCTTACTTATGCTTAGTCGAGACATTTAACCATAATTGTAAATGTTGTATGTCTAGATTTAAGCAAGGCCTTCGACATGAAGTTATTCCAGTTGTCAATGAAAACTATAGGAATGGTAACATGCAATTAAAGCTCATACGGGAGTTGATAGCAATTGCTCTAGATATCAATTAAATAGGAACCTAAAGGCAATAGTGTTTCCGAAACCTATTAGCGTTCGTCCAAAGATAAATAGGATCATACTGAGGGCAAACATAATGCACATGTATAAGAAATGAACGTGCGAGAAAAATCATTACATAGCTAAAGAGCTTGAGCTCAGGGGGCTAAACCTTCACCTACAAGCACAATTAGTTGGTACACACATATGCACATCAGCCAAACAAAGCAACAGTGTTTAGGGTTCATGAAAATATAATGAATATGCAGAGCCAAAAAGGATTATAGCAGAGAATAGTGAGGAGAGGAGGAAGCAGAGGCGGCGGGAGGCGAGCTCCAGCACCTGTCCGGGAAAGGTAACGTCCAAAGGCCGTGACTGATACATGATATCAAATGTTACAAGAGCCTGAAGGGCGCACGGAAGAATTTGTATTACTGATTGATGGAGTGGACGACTGGTAAGTAGATCTCATTATACGTCTCTCGTGAGTAGATCTCATTATACGTCTCTCGTGAGTAGATCTCATTATATGTAACGTATATAGATTTCAGTAGACATCTAGTGAGTTAATCTCAGATGGCATCTGGAGAGTAGATCTCAGTAGATATCTGGATATTAGATCTCAGTAGACATCTGGATATTAGATCTTAGTAGATATCTGGATATTAGATCTCAGTAGATATCTGTTGATTAGATCTCAGTTCATATCTGATGAGTAGAACTCAGTAGACATGTGGTGAGTTGGTGTCAGTAGACATCTAGTGAGTTGATCTCAGTAGACGTCTGACGAGTAGATGTCAGTAAACGTGTCAAGAGTATATCTCTGTAGACATACAGCTGAAAACTGCCGGCGGGATTTAAAGTGTAATCACTGACACTTGTAAGTACACCAGGTGTAAACACTGTCACCTTTGAGTGCACCAAGTGTAATCACTGTCGCCTGAGAGTGCACCAGGTGTAATCACTGCCACCTGAGAGTGCACCAAGTGTAATCACTGCTACCTGGTAGTGCACCAGGTGTAATCACTGCCACCTGAGAGTACACCAGGTGTAATCACTGCCACCTGAGAGTGCATCAGGTGTAATCAATGCCACTTGAGAGTGCACCAAGTGTAATCACTGCCACCTGCAAGTGCACCAGGTGTAATCACTGCCACCTGTGAGTGCACCGGGTGTAGCCACTGCCACCTGAGAGTGCACCAGGTGTAATCACTGCCACCTGCGAGTGCATTAGGTGTAATCAATGCCACTTGAGAGTGCACCAGGTGTAATCACTGCTACCTGAGAGTGCACCAGGTGTAATCACTGCCACCTGAGAGCGCACCAGATGTAATCACTGCCACCTGGGAGTGCACCAGGTGTATTCACTGTCACCTGGGAGTTTACCAGGTGTAATCACTGCAACCTAAGAGTGCACCAAGTGTAATCACTGCCACCTGAAGGTGCAACAGGTGTAATCACTGCTACCTGAAAGTGCACCAGGTGTAATCACTGCTACCTGAGAGTGCACCAGGTGTAATCACTGCCACCTGAGAGTGCACCAGGTGTAATCACTGCCACCTGAGAGTGCAACAGGTGTAATCACTGCTACCTGAAAGTGCACCAGGTGTAATCACTGCCACCTGAGAGTGCACCAGGTGTAATCACTGCTACCTGAGAGTGCACCAGGTGTAATCACTGCCACCTGAGAGTGCACCAGGTGTAATCACTGTTATCTGAGAGTGCACCAGGTGTAATCACTGGCACCTGAGAGTGCATCAGGTGTAATCACTGCTACCTGAGAGTGCACCAGGTGTAATCACTACCACCTGAGAGTGCACCAGGTGTAATCACTGCCACCAGAGAGTGCACCAGGTGTAATCAATGCCACCTGAGAGTGCACCAGGTGCAATCACTGCCACCTGAGTGTGCACCAGGTGTAATCACTGCCACCAGAGAGTGCACCAGGTGTAATCACTGCCACCTGAGAGTACACCAGGTGTAATCACTGCCACCTTAGAGTGCATCAGGTGTAATCAGCGCCACCTGTGTCGCAAAATCCGACACCATTTAATAATAATATTTATCTTTGTAATAAGATAAGGAACCTCCTCAATGTTTACTAATATATGTAGTTTAATACTGTAGTTTGATTGGCTGCATATATATAAATTCAATATAAACCCCCTAATGTGTAGTGGATTGATTTGTGAGATTATTGCAGAAATACAGTCCACTTAACATCATACAAATTGGTATCGAAATATATAAATTAACGTAAATATAAATTTATAAATTAAATAAATATAAGTCTCACTGGTCGGTTCCCAAATTATTTGGACCATCGGAACCGTATTATTTGGTCCTTTGAACCCACATTATTGGTCATCTTCGAGTCGGATGACAGATTATTTGGTCATCTTAATACCGGATGAACCAGTTAACCAGTGGATTCATTAAATACACTGGTACTAGTGCAGTGCGATTTATACAATAACAATACAAAGATTGTCAAAGACGGCGGCGTTGCCTCGAGCTAGCCCACGACCCCCTCAGTTCAGTTCAGCCTCATCAGCGGTTTCAGGGTCACCCACAGATATTTGGTGGCGTGATATTCCGTGAAATGACAGCGCTTATATTGAAGCCAGCCAAATTAGTGGCTGTGTCTTCGCGAGATTGTTCACGGATTTCGTGGTGTTATTTTCGCAAGAGATTATCCACGAATTTTGTGGAGTTTATTTCGCGAGGTTACTAATAATATTTAATACTTCTTGATAATATTAGAAGTTTCATAGAGGCAATTAAGAGGCTATCAGCAATAATTGTGTATATTATTTCTCCAAAATAGAGAATTATTTAATATATATTGCACTAGTGTTCTCAATATAATATTTACCAATTGTCAACCCACAACAGGGTGGGATATTACCATTGACTAGTTGAACTATTTATTGTTCATACTAGTACCATTATTACCATAGTCAGTTGTACTATATTGAACAACCTAGCACCATAAATGAATGGTGCAGACCCTATTTTGGGTGTAATTTTTATCAACTCGAGTTGAGTTGTGTATATATAATAATTTACTTATGATCATTTGTTACGGACCCGAGTCCAGCGTCCGAGCCCGGAGCAGTGACGACCACGCCATCTGTGGGTCAGCTCCCGAAACCCCCTCCAAATGGACGACGCTATCTAATGAGGACGAGATATACTGGCCACAAGGGCTAGTTTCCCGTCCTGATCAGCTCATAACACAGCTGCTGCTGACCTCTGATGAGGTGACGCTTGGACAGCAACGCCATCTATGGAGTGGATAGGTGGGCGTTTGCGTCTAAGCCTGTAAGTGAGGTGCCCTACAGTGTAACTAGTACTGATGATGTGGCTGATTACAGAGTCGACCTGGGACTGCTGTAATGAACGTTGGATCAGTCTACCCAAGGCAGCCGTAGAACCTCCACACATTTGCTGCTGAAACTGTGAGTCCCCCCGGATGAACACTGTTGTGTTAGCCTGCCTGTGAGGTGGCAGATCCAGGGATTGTCGTACCCGGGGCTGACTAGAGGAGAAGACTAACCACTGGGGTGTTGTGGTGAGGAGAGTGACCTGTGAAGTCACACGAGGCTCCTGCCTAGGGCTCGCAACCCTAGTATCGGTCGTGGAGTGGCCTAACGAGCGGAACTGATTGGACCTGCCAGCTACTGGCTGGATTTGTGGTTGATGGCCTGCACGACAGTGCCCCCAGTGGAGCTGTGATTTGGCTGGCCTGTGGCCAGGGTAGACTCGAGAGAATCGAAGGATTCATCGTGAGGCCACAAGAGGACCAAGGGCTAAGCATCGTTGAGCACCGTGGAACACTCCGGGTCTTCAGAGGAAGACCATATTGTACATAATAGTGTTTATACCTCCCCCGTGTGATAATTTATATATTATTTATGGTGACGGTTATAATTATATATTTAAGTTTTTGCCTTTGTCTCCCTTCCCCTTTAATTTACTTGCGTTACGGAACACACCCCTTGAAAGCCACTACTAGCTTGGGGCCGGATATCCAAACTCTACTAACATCAGAGAAAGAACCCAGTTGCGACCCCAGAGGGCCGTAACATCATTACACCTTTGAGTGATTAATTAGTGTCTATACCATCCAAGGGTGATATAGAAGAGCTAACCTAAAGGTACTTCCAGTGACACTGGTTTATCACTCAAATCATTAGTGTGTATGATTGTATATATATATATATATATATATATATATATATATATATATATATACATATATATATATATATATATATATATATATATATATATATATATATATATATATATATAATGTGTATTAAATTTAAGTGCTAACCTCTAGAAAAGGTAGGATTATCGCCTAGTGAGTGCAGAATTTTTACCCTAGGCTACCATCAGTACTTGTTCAGTATTATGAGCAACCCAAGTACAAGCCCCACAAGGCTTCACCAACTAGCCAATATGGATAATGCAGGGAGAATGAAAAGAACCCTTGCAGGTCTTAAAGGCCACTTAACAAGACAGATCAAGAAATGTGAAGATTTGTCACAACAATCACCAGTTGATTATGCTGACCTGGAAAGCTATTATCAAGCAGCTGCAGGTAAATTTGAGCAAATCAAATGCCAAATAGCTCACCTTGTGGGGACAGACTACTACCATCGATTCATCGGTAGCCCTACTAAATATCAGGGCATAACCATGTTAAATTCTGCAGGAGGTAAATTACTCTCAGGCCCAGTATCAAGCCTGAGGAGACCTATGGCTGCAGATAAACAATACCAATAGAAATCTAAATTTGTCAGCTAATTATATTTCTCCAGTAGCATTATACTTAGGAGATTACAGCTGACTATACCAACAGAGGTTGATGTTAATATCATCATTTATAGCTGAAGATGAGTTCATGAGGCTTCAGTGGTAAATCAGTGAACAGTAGCCTAAACAGCTACAAGTCACTGCGACCAATGTCACTGAACCCACTGCAGTCCCAGAACCATACTTGACTTTAATGATGGGCTATTCAATCCTCTGAATCAATTACCTAAATTAAACCCCAATAAATCTGATGACTGATTTTGATACATTTATTATTTAATCAAGATGTATTCCATGGGCCTCAGTGTTTATATATCAGTGACCAGTTACTTGAACAAGCTTCAAGTTCTATCTAATGTCACTGATCTCACTGCAGTCCCTGAATCATACTTGACTGTGGTACTTGATCACATTGAGTCTTCTGGGATAAATAATATGTAATTAGGCTTGAATTTTAGCCTTTCAAGAGTTAACAGGGAAATGAAATCGCATTAGACTTCTAACCCCTGCAACTCGAGTACGGGACATCCGTCCTGTACTAACAGACGCACAAATGTGTGATTACTAACTACTAACATCAAATTATTATAATAATTCGAAGGAGGGGTATCAGTGTTCATCTGTTCTAAATAGGACTGCAACCCGTGAGCAGCCCCTGGGGAATTATGTCGGAAAATCAGACACCATTTAATAATATTAAATGCAATTGCAGATAATATTGCTGTGTTGTATACACAAGTTACCCATAGAAGTGTAACTTGTAGTGGAATTTTCTGTCTATAGAAAACGGGATATCATTGCCACATGCTATTATAAATTCACCAGCTATTCTGCTGGGAATTATTCTTAAATACATTAGTCTTTGGACTTTTACATCATAAAAACATCTCATTTGAATTAATTTAATTTTCAATATTAAAGTAGAGTAAATGTGACCTTTCTATCACTTATTGACATCTGGACAAAGTAGGCCAGTAGCGTTAGTAGTGAGAAGGGAGTGGTCAGCCATTGTTGTTAGACCACAGGTGCAGGGAGCAAATTCGGCTCCTATAATTTCTCTTGGACGAAGTGTTATGGAAACCAAAGGCCTGCCATCAACAACACGCTGTCAACAATCACAAGTTCTGCCGAAACCCATTTATCTAATCATTTTTGGCCATTAATGTCAGTAGATAGGGCGAACCGGTTAGAATGTGAACAGCCTCTTAATAAAAGGTAATTAAGCCTTGGTCCTTATCTGATTCATTGTACAGTGTTTTCTCTGATATAGCTGTCATATATTAGGATTCTGGCTTTACAGCTAGTGCCTTTGACAGGTCAAGAAGAGGAAGCAAACTTTGTGTATCAGTTACTGGGTGACGGAAGCTGCCTCACACGAGGAAATTTGGTGTCTACGTCCTAGTTATATCTGGTGGACTAAGCCTGCTGTGTAATAAGATAAGGAACCTCCCCAATGTATACTAATATATGTAGTTTAATACTGTAGTTTGATTGGCTGCATATATATAAATTCAATATAAACCCCCCCTCCTAATGTGTAGTGGCTCGATTTGTGAGATTATTGCATAAATACAGTCCACTTAACATCATACAAATTGCTATCAAAATATATAAATTAACGTAAATATAAATTCTATATAAATTCATATAAATTAAATAAATATAAATCTCACAGGTCGGTTCCCACATCCTGAGAGTGCACCAGGTGTAATCACTGCCACCTGAGAGTGCACCAGGTGTAATCACTGCCACCTGAGAGTGCACCAGGTGTAATCACTGCCACCTGAGAGTGCACCAGGTGTAATCACTGCCACCTGGGAGTGCACCAGGTGCAATCACTGCCAGCTGAGAGTGCACCAGCTGTAATCACTGCCAGCTGAGAGTGCACTAGCTGTAATCACTGCCACCTGCAAGTGCACCAGGTGTAATCACTGCCACCTTAGAGTGCACCAGGTGTAATCACTGCCAGCTGAGAGTGCACCAGCTGTAATCACTGCCAGCTGAGAGTGCACCAGGTGTAATCAGTCACCTGAGAGTGCACGAGGTGTAATCACTGCCACCTGTGAATGCACCAGTTGTAATCACTGCCACCTGAGAGTGCACCAGGTGTAATCTCTGGCACATGTGAGTGCAACAGGTGTAATTACTGCCACCTGTCGAACACATCGAACACTTTATGTAGGGCATCGGTAAATCTGAGTATTTATGTATTTACGTATGTAGGTTAGCTTAGCATTTTAAAAGCACCGAAATACCTTCTGTAGTTGATTGTTCAATAAACCCTTGAACTATATGTTGAACACATCTCTAACACTGTCCGTGGAGGACAGAAGAAAATGTATATATGCTGGTTAGCATTGTAGATGTGTGGCAACGTCTGTGATAGGAAAAAAACTGCCACCTGTGAGTGCACCAGGTGTAATCACTGCCACCTGTGAGTGCACCAGGTGTAATCACTGCCACCTGTGAGTGCACCAGGTGTAATCACTGCCACCTGTGAGTGCACCAGGTGTAATCACTGCCACCTGTGAGTGCACCAGGTGTAATCACTGCCACCTGTGAGTGCACCAGGTGTAATCACTGCCACCTGTGAGTGCACCAGGTGTAATCACTGCCACCTGTGAGTGCACCAGGTGTAATCACTGCAACCTGTGAGTGCACCAGGTGTAATCACTGCCACCTGTGAGTGCACCAGGTGTAATCACTGCCACCTGTGAGAACAGGAGAAGCTTCACCCACATGATTATTAATATACGGAACTACCTACCGTTAAATAAATGGCAAAACTCTGCTAACTTTTAAAGTACAGATCATCAAGGCAAATGAAGGGACCATCTACAAGCAGCTGGCTTCCCGAATTTTTCGAGACCACTAGTATTTGTGGCTCTCAGGTAAACTCAGGTACAGTAATATAATTCTGTACAATATCACAGGAATGAAGTCCTGCTAAGCTAAATTGCTAACTGTCTCTGCACACTCTTGCGTCGACTCCTAGCATCTTCAACTGGTAAGCACCACACTAAATACAAAGTAGGTCATTACAGTACAGTACATGTAATTCTTACCTAAATAATAAGAGTATCTCCAGCAAAATATGAACCTTATTTATGAGAATAATGAAACTTATATATCATGTAAGATGAAACAGTTCATTGTAACAAGGTATTTATATCATTATAATAATAATTTTGCTTTCTCAACCCAATGTTCCTTTTTTTATGTAAATAAATAAATAATTATATACACGAGAATATTCACATATATAATATGTCTACGTATAAAGATTCACACATTCTGAACTGACTACCTAAAAAGCTCATTTTGCTTTATCATCTGAATGCACCACGCTGTGACTTTCATATTTCCAAAACAAAGTTGGAGAATTGAAGTCGAACACCCGAAAATGAATATATCCCTGAAAACCGAATCACGTCCTGCTATATAGTTTTTTCCTACTGATAGGTGCAGTTTGTGTGATATAAGTATTCATCCAGAGGAGTGGTAAATATCGGTGGAACAGCCTACCCTCCGAAGCATAAAAGACAAACATCTGTTAACTTTTCTTTTAAAGTACAGCTGGAAAATATCATCAAGGCAAACCTTCGACAAACTGTCGATTTCCTTTCCTCTTCAAGGCTACTATTGTTAGTGTCTCTCACGGTAAACCTATGTAAAATCATAAAAGTTTTCTCAATTGGATGACAGCATGACAGTTGATGTTGGGGGCCGCTTGGATTCACTTCGTGGCTACCTTACCTTACCTTGAGGTTACCTTGAGGTGTTTCCGGGGCTTAGCGTCCCCGCGGCCCGGTCGTCGACCAGGCCTCCTGGTTGCCGGACTGATCAACCAGGCTGTTGGACGCGGCTGCTCGCAGCCTGACGTATGAGTCAGCCTGGTTGATTAGGTATCCTTTGGAGGTGCTTATCCAGTTCTCTCTTGAACACTGTGAGGGGTCGGCCAGTTATGCCCCTTATGTGTAGTGAAAGCGTGTTGAATAGTCTCGGGCCTCTGATGTTGATAGAGTTCTCTCTCAGAGTACCTGTTGCACCTCTGTTTTTCAACGGGGGTATTCTGCACATCCAGCCATGTCCTCTGGTCTCATGTGATGTTATTTCTGTGTGCAGTTTTGGGACCAGCCCCTCTAATATTTTCCACGTGTAAATTATTATGTACCTCTCCCGCCTGCGCTCAAGGGAGTACAGTTTTAGGCTCTTTAGTCGGTCCCAATAGTTTAGATGTTTTACTGAGTGGATTCTAGCAGTAAAGGATCTCTGCACGCTCTCCAGGTCAGCAATTTCTCCAGCTTTGAAAGGTGCTGTCATTGTGCAGCAGTACTCCACTCTAGAGAGCACAAGCGTTTTGAAAAGTATCATCATCGGTATAGCATCTCTAGTGTGAAAAGTTCTTGTTATCCAACCTGTCATTTTTCTTGCAGTTGTGACGGCTACTTTATTGTGTTCTTTAAAGGTAAGGTTTTCCGACATGAGTACACCCAGATCCTTTACATTGCCTTTTCGTTCTATGTTATGATTTGCCTGAGTTTTGTACGTGGTTTCCGTTTTTATATTTTTCATTTTTTCTATAGCGCATGAGCTGGAACTTATCTTCTTTAAACACCATATTATTTTCTGTAGCCCATAGAAAGACCTAATCTACATCTGACTGGAGGTTCGCCGTGTTCTTTATGTTGCCTACTCTCATGAAGATCCTAGTGTCATCTGCAAAGGATGATACAGTGCTATAGGTTGTGTTCTTGTCTATGTCCAATATGAGGATGAGAAAAAGTACTGGAGCAAGCACAGTACCCTGGGGGACTGAGCTCTTCCCGGTTGATGGGCTGGATTATATTTTGTTGACTATTACACATTGGGTTCAGTTGGTCAGGAAATTGTAGATCCATCTGCCTATTTTTCCAGTAATTCCTTTTGAACGCATTTTATGTGCAATAACACCATGGTCACATTTATCAAAAGCTTTTGCGAAATCTGTGTAAATTACATCAGCGTTTTGTTTGTCTTCCATAGCATCTAATGCCGTATCATAGTGGTCCAGCAACTGCGACAGGCAAGAGCGCCCTATTCTGAAACCATGTTGTCCGGGGTTATGGAGATGCTGTGATTCCATGTATTTTGTGATCTTACTTCTTAGCACTCTCTCAAAATTTTTTATGATGTGCGATGTTAGTGCTATCGGTCTGTAATTTTTTGCCTCTGCCTTATTTCCTCCTTTATGAAGTGGTGCTATCTCTGCTGTTTTTAGTATATCAGGAATAACGCCAGTATCTAGGCTTTGTCTCCACAGAATGTGGAGGGCTGCGATAGTGGTTTTTTACAGTTCTTGATGAATATGGAGTTCCAAGAATCCGGGCCTGGTGCAGAGTGCATAGGCATACTGTTTATGGCTTCTTCAAAATCCAGTGGGGATAGGGTGACGTCTGATATATGATTTGATGTTGGTATCGTATCCATGAAAAATTCATTTGGGTTATCAATCTTTAGTGCGTTTAATGGCTTGCTGAAAACAGAGTCGTACTGCTTCCTCAGTAGCTCGCTCATTTCTTTGTTGTCATCGGTGAAAGTTCCATCTCCCTTTCGCAGGGGCCCGATACTAGATGTGGTTTTTTATCTTGATTTTGCATAGGAGAAAAAATATTTCGGATTTCTCTCTATTTCACTGATGGCCTTTTGCTCCCTTTGCCTCTCCTGGGTTTTGTATGATTCTTGTAGCTTCCGTTCAATTGTTTCTATTTCTCTACCTAACCTTGTTCGCCGTTCTTGAGATAGGGTGCGACTCTCAAGTTGTTCAGCGATTCGTTTTCTTCACCTATATAGGGAACGACGTTCCCGTTCCGATCTGCATCTCTTCCTCTTTTTTCTTAGAGGTATGCGGTTTGAACATATTTCTAGTGCTACTGAGCTTATTTTTTCCAGGCACTGGTTCAGGTTTGCATTTTCTAGCTGTTCTTCCCAGTTTATTTCTGTGAAGTCCTGGTTTATTTGCTCCCAGTTTATCTGTTTATTATTGAAGTTGAATTTGATGAAATCTCCTCCACCGGGAATCTGGACTGGTTTTGAAGGTCTACTCCCCATGGTTGTCATAACTTCAATTAAGTTGTGATCTGAGTAACAGGTATTTGTAATCATTATGTTCCTGATCAATTCATCATTATTAGTGAAAATGAGGTCTAGCGTGTTCTCCTTCCTAGTTGGTTCTGCTATTTGCTGGTTTAAGGCAAACCTGTCGCACATCCGTAGCAGGTCATTTGCATGTGACTGTTCATTTAGGCTACTTCCTGGTATTCTTTCTGATATTACTGTATTAGCCAGGTGCTTCCATTTCAGGTGCCGTAGGTTGAAGTCCCCAAGCAGGATGATGTTCGGAGCTGGATTTGTGAGGTTTTCCAAGCAGTGTTCTATTTTCATTAGTTGGTCTTTAAACTGCTGAGGGTTTGCCTCCGGTGACTTATATACAAGGACAATAACTACATTTAAAATCTCTATTTTAAATGTGGTTAATGATAAATATTTGACAGTCAGGACTTGGGCATTGTTTCTTACAGTTCGACTGTATGAGAGCACTAGACGGTCAATGGTGGTCGTTCTTCTTTATGATAGGTTCAGTTTACTGTTTTGTAGCCAGTATTATTCAGTTTATTGGCCAGTGCATTGCCATCAGTTCTCATTGACGAACGAGCAAAAATTAGGAGGATTTAAATCGTCATTTAAATCGTTATCTCACACCTTCTGTCCTTAGAATATCAGTGACTGTGCTTCTGCCATAAATAATTCCCTCAAAAGCGGGCAATTTTCATGATACCTTAAACTATAAAGGCCAAATTTGTGCTGAGAATACGAGTATACGCAAAATTGACTGAGTCTCAGCAAAATTTAAGGAAAGAAAACAGAACACCTGATACATTAGAGAAAACGAATTCATTGTTTCGGGAGAATATATAGGAAGGTCAGCCGGTAAATGTAACAGCCCAATAAGTGCAATTATATACTAAATACGTATGTCGGTAAATGTACTTATTACATTTAGTATTAAAACGTACTGTCTATTCGGAGGATGGGTTGGATCACCATATAATCTTCTTCAGACCGAAGCTCCTCCACTTACTTCTCCCATACATACCTGTAATTATATTAACCAATCAACAATAATACGTTTTCTTAATAAAATATAAATTCATTTATTTACACCAAAAAATTCTCCTTCCGATATCCCTTCTGTAAACTGGCTCAGCCACATTGGGAACTCCTCCATTTTCAGATTAGTCCACACTGAAGTCAACCTGGATGCGTCGCTCTCTCTCCTACAATGTTTACTTGTCTCTAATTCCTTATATATATATTTTCACTATCTTTATAAAATCCAAAATTTATAAAAACCAATATGTATAAATGTTTTCAACGAGCGCTGAGCACACAGTCAAACTCTAATAAACAATCTATCAATTAATTATAAGTTCACTAATTAAATGAGCTTACCACAAAATTTTAGGATGTGACGACGCTTGCTCTCCGACGCTCCAACATGGCGTTTCTCAGAGATTGCATCTCTGGGCTAGCTTACACATAGTGAATAGAAAAAGAAAATTGTAATTTTGACTAGGAATTTTCAGGGAGTGCATATATGTGCACAAATTTCCTATCTTCCTTGTTATGGCAGATAGAAGGTTGAAATTAGGTGTCTTTGGAAATCAGACTCCCTCAGTTGTCCAGAGAACTAAGTAGTTGCTGTAGCATTTCTGGATAAATAGTTACTGGATCAGTCTGAATTTTTGTCTCAGTTTCCCAGAATGAGAGAGAGAGAGAGAGAGAGAGTCAGGCACTTGTCCTGGGGTAACGGTTTCTCTGGCCGGTGACGTCACGTTACAAGCAGGTTTTTTTCTTTGGTTGCGGCACCATGGCCCGGGCCATGCTCGCACCTGATTAGGCCCTGCTAAGAACAAAGGGGACAACGCCGCCTCATTTTTCCCGCTCGTAGGAACCTCTTTCTTAACTCCCCCGCTGTCTTGTGTATACATGGTTGTGCTGTTCCGGCCAGAACCGGGTATTTTGCCTGTCTTCATCACAGTTCAGCCAGCTTAAGTGAATCTATCCCGCCTCTACATTATCGTCGCAGAATCCGGTAATTGCAGGGCGCTGGTAGACGTTACATAACGAAGATACTAGCTAGAAATACCAGCCGATACACATGTTAAGCCACAGGAGCAACCAGACTGTAGCCACACATCTGTGTTTATCGGCTAATCCCAGTGCGATCCGTCATCATATCGCTAAGTAAACTGTGTGAAGCATATCGAGTAATGCGATTCCAAGGGTTTGAGTAAAAATCTAGAAGTGATATTCAAAATATTGGGGATTGTGTGGACTCTGCTCATTTCATCCACTCTGCTGTCCACCCCGTGCACTTACCATGTGGTGCACAAAATCATTTCAGCATGTATTCAGTGTACCTTTAGCAAATCACGCTAGTGCCTATACACGGTGTACGATCTTAAATGCACTCTCGCCTTCATCAGTGTGGGAGCCAGGCGATTCTAGGCCCTAGGGTCTCGTGGCTACACCACCCCACTACCCTCTGCCTCACGCTGCTACCCCACGTACTTTACTCCGCCTCCTTGATCTTCAATCAACAGGGGGTCTTAGTGAGTGTGAATGTTTTGTTGAGTGTGGCAGATACGGTATAATCAAAGTGAGTACTCAAATTATCGTTTCATTGTATTATTCGTCTCAAGTGCCAAATTCCTTGTGCTGACCCAGTCAGCCATTCGGTGTTTGTTCTTCATAATCCCGCCACGGGAAGAAGTTCGATTTTCCGAGGAAGCACGATAGGTAAAGGCCTATTACAGCTAGTCTGTATTTAGGGATCAGAGGGATCTGAGATGGACCATGGTACATCTGGCATCTGAGTTCCATGGTACACCATGACATGTGTCACTCACCTTGGCCTTGTGTTACCTGAGGTTACAGTTAATCAGGGGAGGAGGGGGGGGGGGGGGAATAATGCTACTGATCCTGTAACCTCACGCCATGGGTCTTTGCTCCCTTCACTAGGGTATCATGCATCGTCCCTCAGGGAGCTCTCCTAATCATGCCTCAAGACCGGTCACCACTATTTGACCTTGGACCCAAGGGTAAGAGGAGAAGGACCAGCCCACACTGCTTGACTCAATTCTGCAGTGTGTGACTCCCCACCGAGCCGGCCCACCTGTGTGTGGTAAAGTTTTGCCGCACTTCCGGCCGTATCCTCAATCTCACCTCTTCCCTTCCGGTCACCAGCTGAGTAATCTTCTCTGCATCCCAGCAACACAATTTCGTTCGAATATAACGTCGTATCTACAGCCCAAGACCTCTTTCTATATAATGTCAGTACTAGAATTCAAATATACTGTCGTGTTGCCAACCCAGCGTCACCTTCTAAGAAATGCCAGTACCAGTATGCAAAATATAATCTCGTGTTGCCAACACAGGGTCTCTTTCTATGTAATGCCAGTACCAGTGTAATATAATCATATATCATTTACCCACAATGCTCAGTGATATGGAGGTGACACCAAAAGCAATGATAAAATAATAATGTTTACTCAAAAGCGAACTACAACACATGAGATATGTATATATATTCTAATGGAAATAATAGTGGTGACAGCAGCGCTCCTCTGGTGGCCGCTGGCAACTCGCATCAGCTGATCGAGTTTAAAAGGACCACTGGCCCCTCACTGGTAGAGGGGCGACTCCGTCAGCATGGGTCCACCACTCCTGCACAGGTCAGCAGCTCGCTGTCTTCACCAGGCAGTAGATAACAAATATATGCTGTCCCACAGCCTAATCTACCCCTATGACTCCTAGAAACACTCTAGTAAATATCTATAGATATAAAAATAGGCCTATCTTGCCTAACATCAAGGGGAAATAGAGGAGGGAAAAATGATCTACCTAATCAAATCCTACCCTCAGATGCCTGGATTGCGATGGTCACCGGGGTTCCTCAGTCCCTCACCTCGTCCTTGACGTTCCAGATGAGTCACCCGTCCATAGGGGTCGTGAAGACTCTCGTCATCTCCGTGCTCGTTCCCTTAGTGAAGTTCCTGGGCGTTGGCTCGTCCAGTCGTCACTGCACACGTTGTTTCCATCAAGCACTCCTTCACCGAGACCACTCACTCATGGATCAGGCTGCTTCTTCTCCCTTCTGAGTTCCAGTGGGGGTGATCCAATCACAACAGCTCTGCACACCTCGGAGTTCCACTGACGGCGAGCCCTTCTTGCTCCTGCCCCAGTCACTCCCTCGACCTTCCAAGACTATCAGCTCACATATAACGCTGGAACTTGTCAGGCTGTGTAATCTCACTGAATGAGGCTCCTGGACCTCGGAACTCGAGAGCTCAACCAGCGCACGTCCACCCTCAATGAAGCGTTATGAATCTCTGAGCTCCTGGCGCTCTACAGGCCAGGTCTCCCGTCGCCTGCAGAACACCAGGCGACGAGCCCTCCCGTCGTCAGACGGGAGGGCTCTGTTTGGTCCATCACGTCACGTGACCTCTGCCAGCCAATCACCAGCCGGCTGGTGTCTCACAAAATGGTGGATTTGCAGACAGGGGGCGCCATTTTGTTGTACCTCACGCATGACTTTTCCCCCTTACCTACAAACTAAAAATGCAAATTTCTCCACAAATAAGTAACCATTTAGGTAGCCTAATACATCAAAAGATTCCCTGCATCTCAGAGAACCTGCAGGTAAGCTGATATGTCTCTTAAATCCGGCATATAGGAGAAATACGAGAGAGGGCACCGTAACAACCTGGGATCTGAGTCCCATGGTACATCTGAGGTATGTGTCCCCATGATACACATGGGATCTTTGTCCCATGGAACTCCTGGGATCTGTGTACCATAGTGCACCTGGTAGATAAACAAGAGAGAGCGTACAGGACGCCGCCAGGCCTGGAAGCTGCTAGTCATGTATCATTTTAAGTACTAAAGTCAGTAACCAAGCAATGGCTTTATATCAACCCTACACCCAAGACTTCCTCAGCAACACACAACACCACACTGGCGACAAGGATGAACTGTGAACGCAGGTATTTGTTCAGCTTAAAACACAAGGAAGATGCATGCTATCTCGCCCCGGAGAAGTCGTGCTGTTTGTGAGCACCATATCAATGCTGTGCTACCAAATGCTGTGTGCTACCCAATGCTGTGTGCTACCCAATGCTGTGTGCTAACCAATGCTTTGTGCTACCCAAGCTGTGTGCTAAAGAAGTTATGTGCTGACAAGCTGTGTACTGAGGAATCTGCGATATCTGCCGATGCTGTGTACGAAACGACGCTTTGATGCTGTATACAAAACCCGATGTTTTGTGAACGCAACGACTCTCTGTGCTATACAATTCATCATGCTGTGAAATGTCTGTTGTGTTGACGGTGCTGAAAACTCATCAAACAACAACAACTGCTATGCTATGCTAACTGCTGTACCAACTGCTGTGCAGCTGTGAGTAGGAACAACACCACATGTACACAAGGCTAGGTAAGAGGTCAGTTGCTGCTGTATTGTGCACTGTTGTGAACTTTTGCATTAAAATGCTTGTGTGCTTTGCAAAATTAAAGTAATTACAGTGAATTCTTAATTTACATATACAGTGCAGTAAGTGTTTAGTATTCTGAGGAATATTTAAGTGATAAGTTTACATTTATACAGTAAAAATGACAAATATACCTCAGTTTCCTGCATTTGATCCTGATTGTGACCAGACAAACCTGTCACAGAGGTGGACCAAACCTTAAAAGGTTTGAAAACTTGTTGATAGTTTCAGACATCAAAAGTGTTGAAAGAAAGCGTGCTTTCTTTCAACTTCATTATGTAGGTTATCGAGTTTGTGACATCTTTGACACACTGAAAGACACTGGTGGTGCCAAAGATTATGACATTGCCGAAGTCAAATTAACTGAACATTTCAAACCTAGACAAAACACTGCTATGGAAATTATGCATTTCAGGAGAGCCAAACAACTCCCTAATGAAACTGTACATCAATACCACACACGTCTGCAGGGTTAGGAGCTCATTGTGAGTTTGCTGATGTTGACAAGGAAATCAAACGGCAAATAATTGAAACATGCACATCTACACGTCTCCGTCGAAGTGCTCTAGAACTTGTTGATGATGAAAGCTCTCTTACCAAGATACTGGATATTGCTCGTCGAATAGAAGATGCTGTACGTGATGCTCGTGTCTTGGAGTGCAGTGTCAACAACGGTTCTGCCACTGTTACTAACAGTGATGAGGTACGTAAGGTTCAGGGAGGACACCATGATCAAAGAAGATATCATGGCAAACCTAACAGCAAATTGAGCCGAGAACCACATCACAACTGGGGTCATGGAACAAGACTCAAGCAGTCACAACGACCCACATCAGAGGATGTCAACAATAAACGTAACAATTGTGGAGGAGACTACCCACACCAAGGTAATGTTTGTCCTGCTCAAGGTAAGAAGTGCTATGAGTGTGGAAAACTAAGTCATTTTGGTGCTATGTGTCGTTCCACACTAAAGAAACCACAGTCAGTGAATAAAAGCATTGTACGAGGATCAGGTTATAGGGATCGAGGTGGTGTGAGGGATCTAGATCCCTCAGCTAGTTTTCCTAGTTTCTAGATTAGGCTAGTCACTCTAGAAACTCAAGCTTTCAAAATAACATATGCTTGTTGGGTCTTGAATGAAAGCTTATGTTATGGTCTATCATTTGTGAGTAGTCAGAAGTCTGTGATGGCTCTGTAGAGAGAATTACAGAGATTTTTCTGTTTCTGTGAAACAGGATGATCGAGGTGAGAGTGAAGTGGGATGTGAGGTACTTGACTAAAACCGTTAGAGGTGGGGGGGGGGAGAGTGGAGTGAACGTTGCCCCCCCCCACATGGGAGACATCGCGCCTTTGTTTTAGGCCTCCCCCTCCTTGTGACGTCACAGGACGCCCGAGGGTGACGGAGGCATGTGATTGGGTTTAGGCACGAGGAGCCGTGCCGGCTCCAAGCTGATTGGTCAAGACAAAGTAGGGAAGAGGAATGGGCATTTTGAGTTTCCCTAGCCCGGGAAATCGTCAGTCTGAGCAGGGTAGCAGGTGGACTAGGACGTGTCTGGGTGGAGGGGGGAGTTTTCCCCCTCCCCCCCCCCCCCCCCCGTTAATCGCGGACGTTACCGTGTTAACTAGCAGGGATGGCACCCCTGCTATCCCTGGTTGTGTCTAGGCCCAATTTTCGTGAAATTCGAGGGCCGACGATTTACGGAAGGAACAGTAAAAAGCTAAAGAGACAGTTGACAGTGTTCACCCAGGAGGCAGCTGGCAGAGCCTCATGGTGTAACAGGTGGTTTGAATAACCTGTCTAGTGTGGTTAGACAATTAGCGGAAATCAGACAGGGCCTCCTAGTGTAATCGTGGTAAGATTACAGGCCCCTGTGGGACTTTGAATTCCACCCTGTTGGTCTGCCCGGTGGTGACGCCGCCGGCCATTGTCACCCCAGTGTAGAGCAAGGCAGGCTCTGGTTTGCTGGAGTTGTGGGCGATTCCTCAACCACGTGTGTATGCTCGGGGGCCACCCAGGCCACCCGCCGCATGGTCCGGCCACATGGCCCGGCCACCCCACCCGCCTGCCCGCGCTCCGGCCACCCACCCAGGCCACCCCCAGGCCACCCAGCCGCTCGGCCCGCGCGCTGGCTACCACCACCCCCCCCTCTAAGCTCGGGAGGGGCGCTGTGGGCCACGCGGTGGCGACATGCCTTGGCCACTTTCCCGGGACAGCCTAGGGCCACATCTTGTCGACGCATGAGGAGCAAGCAAGCTAAGTGTTGACAGCTAGTGTGGTAGTTGTGAAAAAAATAAGGGTTGTGATAGGACTATTATCATTGTGTACAGTGTGATGCATACCGGTGGAAATTCACGGTAAGAGTTGTCTCAGAGCCTCGCCAGGCTAGAGAAGCAGCTGAGTGACAGCTGTCGGTAGGGTCCAGGTGATTGATAGGGCGGTACCTGGAGATGGATATTATACACAGGACCACACTGTAGTATCACAATGTATATATAGTAGACTGACTAGAGTATGTAACCGGTCAGTGTAGAGATTTACCATATAAGTGATCCAGCCTGTCGATTCTATATAATCGTTCAGACTGGATTAATGCCACAGAGTACCGTAAAATTATAATCATTAGAGGTAAGCAGGCCCGGTTGCAGGGATGTCAATGGGGGGCCCCTGAGGTCTGTGTAGTTAGTTACATTTACTTGATGATATAATTTTCGTTGATTATGTGAATGCCATTTCTATATGTTCATTTGCATGCTCTATGTACTGTGTTGTGTGGTGAGTCAGTAGATGTGATTGCTGACTGATTGCCTAATGATGTCATTAGCATGTGGGGTATGCTGACGGCATCATTATGTTGCAGGTTTGTGCAGTATTGTTATCAGTTTTTACGATATTATTGCCCCAGGAACTGTGTTGAGGGTTTAAGGGACCTCTAGGATTATTCAGGGGAATTCACAGTACTTAATGAGCGCAGGCAATTGATGGGTTAATTGCCTTGCTGAGGTAAGTGTGTGTGTTCACCGTAGTCCTTTGCAACGGGTGCAAGATAGAGAGAGGGGGGCAGTAATATTCGTATACTCTTGTGTGTTGCACAACCGTGTGTCATTATTGTGTGGGCACAGTAATTAGCGAGTTGCAGTAGCCGCAACCATATGTGGGCAGTGCTTTTATGATGTTGCATGCCATTGTAGTGTGACCTATGTAACGCTGGGGTTACTTTGTTTCTTTAAGTTGTGTTGAGGACTTAAGGATTCAGTGAGTTAATTAAGTAAGGGGTAATTAACTGGATAAGGGGTGCACACTTAGTATTGTGGAGTGAGTGAGGGCTGTTATGAGAGAAAACAGTGTTGAGCTTGAGTGAGATACGTCTCGGGAGCAATTAATTGTCCATGTGACAACTAATTGACCACTCTAGCTAATTATGTAATTAGCCTTCTCATCATGAATTCACGTAGTGGGAGAGGATCTGTCAGTATTTGTGTTAACGTAATTTGCTCGAGACTAATTACCTTTCTGGGGTATAGCAATTAGTGGCTCAGGTTAATTAGTGGAGTAATTAACATTGGAGAGCTCCAATGACTCGGTAAAGCGAGGTCATGGAGCTAGCATAAATCGTTGTATTAATCATATCCTGTCTGAGGACAGTGGATTAGTGGCACATCTTGTTAATTAGGGGTTAATTCAGAGTTAATTCAATATTAACTCCTTTCCCGTGAATTCACAGTGTTTGATGAGACCTGCTTAGGCAGTGCGGAGCGAGACGTATTTATGGATGATTAATTATCGGTCCTGGTGACAGTTAATTAATTGCTCAGAATCAATTAGGGAATTAATTAGGGTAATTAACACTCACTAGTAATTTTTTGACACAGACTGTTGAGAAGCTACCAAGTTAGGGTAGGCTTAGTTAACGTAACTCAATGGGGATGTAATTAGTGGTCCGTTTGACCTTAATTGAGAATTACTCACTGAATACTTGCAAGGAGTCAAGTGTGATGTAATATATGTTGAGTAGTGTTAACAAGAGAGAGACAAGTGTTAAAGATTAACGTAGAGTATCATCATGTTGTTGTCTAGTGTGAGACAATTGTTTGTGATTACCGTAGTACTTTGTTGCTGACTGCTGCGATCAGTCAATTAACGTAATTAATCACTTAAGGCAATTTCTTTTGGTTGTCGTCTGGTGACGAGAGTAGTCATCTAGGGACTTGTGGAGCTGTGTCCCAGAATCCCGCCTTGCCTGTCTTTGTTACTGTTTACAACAGTGCAACTTCTTGTAGGGAGTTGCAAAGAGTGTTCACACTGGGTTGTGATAGGGGGTGGTCACTGTTGGACTACCCGCCTAGTTACGTGGGTCTCTCCTGGGGGGGCGGGAGGACCCCTAAGTTTGTGATTATAGTAGCTGTCAGGGAAACCGAGACACTATTGATTGCATGCTTGTGTCTTTGTCTTCAGTGGATATCCTTCATTTGTTCAGTTAGTTCATGTTGTCAGCCCGAAGTGTCAGCAAGATGGAGCCTGCTGTCACTTCTTGAGGGGCTGTTGAATAGCTGTGTTGCAAATGCCACTTGATGTACAATAACGTAACCATTCGCTGTGGTGTAACTTAGTCTGTGATATTTTTCTTTGATTTGCAATATTGCGTCATCAGTGGGCACACCTGTGTTCAGGTTAGTTCAGTATGCAGCCTCACAGCAAGGGTTGCTATTTAGCTGTTTGTTATCGTGCCACTGGATTGACATTAACGTAACGTAAACTCGGTAATGTAGTAGTTAGTCTCTTGTTATTAATAAATTGTTATGTTATAGAAAAACGGTTTTTGATGTCAACCCTTCAACCATATTATTCCACCATATTTCTGCATATTATTAAATGTTGATGTGATCTTGATGAGGCGGCTGTTCTTGGAAATTCGAATTCCAATTCATAGCGCCACATCAAATATAAATATTTGATTGTGAGAACCCGTCGGTTACCCTTTATTAGTTTTAACGTCCTGTTTAACTAGGAGGAGCCAGCGGCCTATTGAGGACAGGTTTTCACCCTTGGTGGTGGAGGCCTGGCGGTTTGCTCCCGCTTTTCCTTTTTCTATTGGACTCATGCTTAACTGCCGTGAGCAGACTTTAAACTTGTAGTCCACCTCCTAAGGGAGGTAGGCGTAGAGAAAAATCTCACAGGTGGTAAACGCAATATTTCACCTCATATCCAGAATGTTAATAATGTACAGCACAACATGTCATTACAACCGTCTCAGATGACAGTGAATGTGATTATACTTATGGAGTACAAGCAATCACAGAATGAAATGATCTTCCAAACAACCCAGAGACTTTAATATACATTGCTGGCATTAGTCTCGAAGATCTCATTGTCACTGCATCAAACATTGACACCATTGCTGAGTGCCACTATGAGAAATTAATTTAAAAAACAGTCCCAAAGCTTGAGAACTATAATGGTAAAGCCACTGCCTATGCTTCAAAGGTAGCCTTGCCAGTGATTGGAACTTTCACTGCAGAGATTAAGTCAAAGAGTGCAATGCTCATTATTACATTCCATGTTGCTAGGAATGCAAAGGAATCTCTACACAGTTACAAGACTTCAACCAAATTGGGGCTACTTCAGCTTTCTAATGCTGTAGCAGTGGAATCTGCAAACAATGTTGATGCTATTGTTGCTGAATTCTCTGATCGATTTGAATACATAGGTTGCTATACTGATAGCAAAGTTCATCTGCATATCAACCCAGATGTAATTCCAGTAGCCCAACCACATCGCCGACAGCCATTCCATACTCGCAAAAAAGTCGATGCCGAATTGGATACGCTGATGGAACTAGATATCATTGAACCAGTAACAGGCCCAACACCTTGGGTAAGCCCAATTGTCACTCCACCAAAGCCGAAGAATCCAGATGAGATACGCATCTGTGTGGACATGCGTGTTTCCAACAAGGCAGTAATGCGTGAACGCCATCCTACACCCACTGTAGATGATATGATCTACCGCCTGAATGGTGCAACTGAATTCAGCAAGTTAGATTTAAACAAGGGCTATCATCAGCTTGAACTTGATGATGAGAGAAGCCTCATCACAACGTTTACGACACATCGAGTTCTGTATAGGTGCAAGCGCCTGAGTTTTGGTATTAACAGTGCTGCTGAGGTATTCCAGCACATCATCAGCCAGGTATTGCAAGATATACCTAATGCTGACAACATGTCTGATGACATCATTGTGTATGGCCGTACCCAAGCTGAACACGACAAAGCTCTTCGGGCAACATTGCAACGCTTACGAGAAAAGAATCTGACGCTAAGCCGAGCAAAGTGTAAGTTCAATCAACATAAAATTGAATTATTTGGACATGTATTTAGTAATAAAGGTCTGTCTCCAGATCCTAAGAAAGTTGCAGCAGATATCAAGAATGCTGCACCTCCTTCAACGTCCACTGAAGTACATAGATTTCTGGAAATGGCAAACTACTGTTATCGCTTCATTCCAGATTTTGCTACCATTTCGAAGCCTCTACGTGAGCTCCTGAAGAAAAATGCATCATGGTACTAGAGTGATATCGAGCAAAATGCAGTTGATGCTGTGAAAGATGCACTAGTAGAGAATGCGACTGCTGCGTACTTTGATCCATCAATGGACACTGAGTTAACAGTGGATGCTAGTCCTGTTGGTTTAGGTGCTGTTTTAGCCCAACACAAATCTGCTCAACCAGATTCCAGAGTAGTATTTGTCTACGCCAGCCGTTCTCTCACAGATGTTGAGCAACGATACAGTCAGACAGAGAAGGAAGCTCTTGCTCCTGTATGGGGCTGTGAACACTTCAATGTGTATCTGCTTGGTGCACCCTTCACCACGAGAGTCACTGACCACAAACCGTTGGAGACCATCTTCAATAATCCAAAGTCTAAACCACCAGCTCGCATTGAGAGATGGGCTCTTCGTCTGCAACCATACAACTTCATTGTGAAATACAAGCCAGGTGCAGGCAATCCCGCTGATTACATCAGTCGACATCCTGCCAACAGTTTCACCATCACCAAGCATCAGCAAGTTGCCAAGGAATATGTACACACTGTAACCTGTGATGCAGTCCCTAAGGCTCTCACTCTTGATGAAACCCGTACTGCAACCCTATAGGACCCAACTCTGCAAGCAACAGTGGATGCATTGACCAAGGAAAAGTTTCCACGCATTCCACCCGCAGGAGTTGACCAAGATGCATTCAAAGAACGTGAACGCATCCAGACAGAATTAAGTGTTATGCAACAACGCGACACCGTGCTGCGAGGTACTCGTATCGTCATTCCAGCAGTTTTTCAGTAGCGTGCTCTGAAGCTTGCATATCAAGGACACCAAGGTCTTGTTAGGACCAAACAGCTGCTACGAGCAAAGGTGTGGTTTCCTGGCATTGATCGTCAAGCAAAGGAAATGCATGATGCCTATGTCCCTTGTCAAGCTGCAGTGGATACTTCAAGACCAACACCTCTACAACCTCTACGACTACCTGCTGCACCATGGACGGAAGTATCAATGGACTTCTGCGAACCGCTACCAACTGGAGAGTACTTGATGGTAGTCATTGATGATCACTCACGTTATCCAGAAGTAGAAATCATCGCTTCCACATCTGCAAAGGCTGTCATCCCGAAACTCGACAAGATCTTTTCAAACTTTGGCATTCCTGAAGTTGTCAAGACGGACAATGGACCGCCATTCAATGGACAAGACTTCTTCAAATTTGCTGAGCATATTGGATTCAAACACCGCCGTGTGATGCCGCTACATCCCCAAACAAATGGAGAAGTCGAGAGATTCATGCAATCTCTCATGAAAGCGATATGCTGTGCTCATGCCGAAGGGCGATCCTGGAAACAAGCTATGTATGCTTTTCTCAGGAACTACCGTGCAACACCGCATGGAACACTGGGCAAGTCGCCAGGTGAACTTTTATTTGGACGTCCTATGAGGATCACACTACCTGTCATGCCAGCCGAGGTAACGGATAAACGTCTCGCTCAGAAGGATGCACTAGCCAAGGGCAAAATGAAAATTGCTCATGATCAACGTGCAAAGGAACAATTCATAAAGTTGGAGACACTGTTCTAGTTAAAAAGAAAAAAGAGGGAAAGCTAGATATGCCGTATGATCCAAAACCATATAAAGTGATTAGTGTAAAAGGGACTATGGTACAGCGAGTAATAGAGATCATAGTATAACACTTAATATGGCCTATTTCAAAGTGATTCCAACTAGTGTAGAAAGTGATGAAGTGAAAAGTCGTACAAGGGATAAAGAAAAAATGACTTATAACTCAATAAACAATTCATCAAGGGATATTCTTGTATTTAAGGAATCTCGTCCTAAACGTCATGTTAAACGCCCTAAGCGATTTGATGATTAATTGTGTGCCTATGTAATGAAAAATATTTACTTATTATGCTAAAGTAAATTTAACATTGTTTGAATAATGCAGATCTCTCATTCAATATTTTGTAACTTTGTTGTACAGATTCTTTCATTTTTGTTTAACATTGCATTTGTATTTTTAACATTGAAATCCTGTGTGGTAAAGATTAAGTTGTTTAAATTCTTTGTGTGCTTAATTAATGTTAAATGTATGCAACATTTTTTGATATGTTAATAACTTACTTTGTGTCAATAATTTTGTTTTGTGCTACAAGCATGGTAGACATCCTGTATTCATTCTTTTTAAAGAAAAGGAGGGATGTCATGTTTATAGCAAACGGCACCATCCGTTTGTAGGCGCTGCGTTCATACGCCAAAGGTAGATAAACAACAGGGAGCGTACAGGACGCCCGCCAGGCCTGGAAGCTGCTAGGCTTGTATCATTTTAAGCATTAAAGTCAGTCACAAGCAATGGCTTTATATCAACCCTAAAACCAAGACTTCCACAGCTACACATAGACCACACTAGGGTCTGTCTCACATGGTACTCCTGGGATCTCTGTTCCATGAACACCAGGAATCTGTGTCCCATGATTCACCAGGGGTTTATCTCCAATAATTCACCTGGGATCTGTTTACCTTGGTTCACCTAATGTCTGTGTCCCATGGTACACCTGGGATTTGTCTTCTAAGGTTCTCCGAGGTCTGTCTCCCATGGTTCACCACGGATCTTTTTCCCACAATACACCTGGGATTAGTGGGCCATAATTAACTTGGAACATATGTCCCTTGCTGTAACATTAGAATGTGTCCCTTCTTGTACTTCTGATTTTGTTATGTTCGTAACTTATTCTCATTTTTCTTCTTTTGTCTTTTTCTTACTTCTAACCTTCTCAATATTAAACCTTGTCTCTTAATTCTTAGCTATCATCTTATTCTCTTACATATCACTCATTCCATTATCTCTCATCTTGCTCTCTTACCTTTCATCTCACGGGCTCCTTGTTCCACCTCGGCGACGAGCGGACTTATAGACACCTGCTCCGCCTGGGGGCCGCGGGCTCACGTTTCGTTTCGCGAATATATCCTAAAGGGTTTGATTCTACCACCTGGCATACCTATTGAGTGATCCGGATTGTTATGACGCCTGCCGCACATATTGCCTGAGGACATAAGAAAGTTGATAGATTTTGAACGTTTTCTAGCTGGTTCTTCGGGTGGGGTGTCGGTGTCCGGCGCGGGCTTGGCCGAGATGTGCCATAGTGAGTGGCTGGCTTATGCTCTGATGGAGGGCACTGGATGACTTTTTTGCGTTTTAGTTTGGGGCCGAGTTTTTGTTTTTGCTACCTGGTGTTCTCTCTGTGGCGCGGGGCCGGTGCTTGTCACCCTGAGAGACTCCTGGGGCTCCCCAATCATCTGTCATTCTGTGTGTTTCTTCGCCAATCATTCATAAACGTTTTTTCATACGGACGTCAAATAGCCTCAATATCGACCTCGCTTTATTCTTGAACTGTGAAACCGAACTTACTGTCCCCCTTATTCCACTTTGACTTTACTCAACTCCTAAAACATCAACACAACTTTAAGGCAACATTCCAAAGTCTGCACCAAACTCAGCCATAGCCTCAGTCTTTAATTCAACGTTGCAAAATTGCTACCCAAATACCACATTGATTTACCCAGATGGGTCTCGCATCCTCCTGAACAACAACCTTAGGTCACTAGTGCTGTATGGATCCCGCAATACCATCTCAAGCAGGGATGGCGGTTACCAACCCAACCATCTATTTTTACAGCTGAATTATACGCCTTATACCAAGCTCTATAATGGCCATAACATTACCAGTTTGAGCCATAAGAGTTTGTTTGTACATTTCTTCAACTTATCCATGAACATCGATTAAACGGTCATGACATCTCTATCCAATGGGTACCTGGGTATTGTGGCATACTCCATAATGAACTTGTAGATCAACGGGCCAAAGTGATGCACAACACACCTTACATTACCCGTCATCCAATTCCTCATGTTGCAGTAATGGAGTCTTTACAGTTACCATCACCCAAGATTTTGTAACAAAATTGAAAACGTCATGATCTCGTCTCTTTACTATGGGTCTATAAACAACAAATGGGAAACTTACAAACATTTTACGTATTAAAACAAATAAATTAATATAACAATGACTAGATTAAGGCTGGGGACACACCAAACTGGCAACACACAGCTCTAAATACGGAACAGACATCAACGAACTTTGCATCCATTGACATATACCAGAAACAACTGAACATTACCTCTATCACTGTCTTCGACATCATAGTGCCAGAGTAAACTTCAGACAAGTACTTGTCACCCTTAAAATACCTTTTAACATCTGGCATATTTTAGGAGGAAGTGACCACCCATTACATATAAAATTTCAAATAGTTAAATAGTCAAAGTCGACCAACAAATAGAACCACATTTGACCTGTGCATATTCCTTCAGCTACCAACAGCCAACAAAGAAAATAATTGCCTTCCCGCAGCACCGACGATCAGCCGTCGACGTAAAATAACATTTTATGGCGTCAATGTATCACGTCTCCCTCTAACACACGTCTCTGTTAAGTCGTCGCTCCTGTATCTACAACAAACGACAACAAACAAAACTGTTCAAACCTTTTCATACTCAACAGTGAACAGTCTCACAACATTAGTACTCGTGCAGTCATCGGGAGAATAAGCCCTTTATGTAAACTGCACGTACCACCAAGAAGATTTTCTTCGCCGCATGATAAATTAGTTTCCGCCAACATGTGACGTTCAATTGCCCATTAGGCTTTGAAATTTACCCCTTACGAACACTCTGGGGATGCAACCGATCCATAGATCGTCGTCGTCCATGAACCAACAACAACAGCAACAACTATCATCTCACTCCCTTATCCTTTATAAATATTCTTTCTGCTCCACTCTTTGTCCATTACACTACTTGATAATGTTCCAGGACGAACCGAAATGTTGTCAATCTTCATTTTCTGGTGTGTTGGGCTGGGAGTTTAGTCTTCATTCAAGTTATTATGACACATTATATAGATATGACACATCATATAGATATGTCCTAATATTGTATTCAGCTAACATTTCCGTGTTTTATACATTCACTCATGTTTATGTTAGTGCAATAGTATGGTGTTCCTGTGCACACAAGTGTACTTAAATTGTGCATCATAACTGAAATGTGTTGTTAGGTTTATGGCAATTTCGCCTCCTGTTACTTTTACCCAAACATTTATTGCAAATTCAGAAATTTCTTTCAGGCAACATGGACCCTCATTGCCTCTTTTTCCCAAAATTCATTTTCATATATTTACTAAGGAAAATCCTGAGTGAATACTAGTAGGACAAAAGGTCTTATTATAATGCAGATTCAGATTCTGAGAAAAAATTACCTGGAAAGGTGATTTGACACAGGATCACCGGACTGTTTCAATTGTTGGTTAAATATATATAAATATATATATATATAACTGAAAACTACATATATATAACATATATAAAACTATATATAACTGTCCTGGGGACCATTCAGGCTTGTTCGCATATATATATATATATATATATATATATATATATATATATATATATATATATATATATATATATATATATATATATATGTCGTACCTAGTAGCCAGAACGCACTTCTCAGCCTACTATGCAAGGCCCGATTTGCCTAATAAGCCAAGTTTTCCTGAATTAATATATTTTTTCTAATTTTTGTCTTATGAAATGATAAAGCTACCCATTTCATTATGTATGAGGTCAATTATTTTTTATTGGAGTTAAAATTAACGTAGATATATGGCCGAACCTAACCAACCCTACCTAACCTAACCTAACCTATCTTTGTAGGTTAGGTTATGTTAGGTAGCCGAAAAAGGTAGGTTAGGTTAGGTTAGGTAGGTTAGGTAGTCGAAAAGCAATTAATTCATGAAAACTTGGCTTATTAGGCAAAACGGGCCTTGCATAGTAGGCTGAGAAGTGCGTTCTGGCTACTAGGTACGACATATATATATATATATATATATATATATATATATATATATATATATATATATATATATATATATATATATATATATGTCGTACCTAGTAGCCAGAACGCACTTCTCACCCTACTATGCAAGGCCTGATTTCCCTAATAAGCCAAGTTTTCATGAATTAATTGTTTTTCGACGACCTAACCTACCTAACCTAACCTAACCTAACTTTTTTGACTAACCAACCTAACCTATCGTTTAAAGATAAGTTAGGTTAGGTTAGGTAGGGTTGGTTAGGTTCGATCATATATCTACGTTAATTTTAACTCCAATAAAAAAAAATTGACCTCATACATAATGAAATGGGTAGTTTTATCATTTCATAAGAAAAAAAATTAGAGAAAATATATTAATTCAGGAAAACTTGGCTTATTAGGCAAATCGGGCCTTGCATAGTAGGCCGAGAAGTGCGTTCTGGCTACTAGGTACGACATATATATATATATATATATATATATATATATATATATATATATATATATATATATATATGTCGTACCTAGTAGCCAGAACGCACTTCTATGCCTACTATGCAAGGCCCGATTTGCCTAATAAGCCAAAATTTCATGAATTAATTGTTTTTCGACTATCTAACCTAACTTTTTCGGCTACCTAATCTAACCTAACCTATATAGATAGGTTAGGTTAGGTTAGGTAGTGCTAGTGCCCACTTTCCGAGGGCACTAGAGGTGGGTGTTGTCCAAAGATTGTTAATCTTCACTTGTGGTTTATGCAAGTATAGGCTTATAGCATGGACACGAGTTCTCTCACATTAACAGTGGCTTGATGAAAAACGCGTAGTAACCTCTCACTTGTCTAGTCCCCTCAGGAAGTGGAGATATTTGAGGTGTATATATATCTCGAAGTCTCTACTTCTTTTGTAGGGTCTGATGGTGTAGTGGGTTAAGGCGTACTAGTTATGGCAGCTACTGGAAGGTAGTTGTGCTTTCTGGGTTCGAGGCCCACTGGTGGGTGTTGTCCAAAGATTATATATATATATATTATTAAATATGACCGAAAAAGTAAGATTAATAATTCTAACACAAATTTTCTCATTATTTCTTATGTTTATTTTCACTGTTGATGATAATTGAAAAATCAATTCTCCAAAATTAATTTTTATTTATAGTCTGAAGCGACACTTGAACGCGTTTCATAATAACCTATTACATTTTCAAAGACTTTAGTTTACACACACACAGCTATAACCTGCAAACACTAAACAGAGTTCTACTATGCTATCATTTAAACAGCTTTCATCTTATATACCTGCATTTGGGTGAGGTGATATGTTACAACAGTTTTGGATGAGGTGAACAAAACTTTCAACACAAGATAGAGCAAACTTTCAACACAAGACAGAACACGGTGCATTGGGTATATATTGGGTAAATTAAAGAGAAGAATGGAAGTAACTGCAAAGGGCCTATTGGCCCATATTTCTTGATGCTTCTCTATTGGTGCGGAGTCTTCAAGTGTGTAGAATATAGTTGTGCATTAATTGGCTGTTGATTGCTGGTGTTGATTGCTTGAGTGTTGTTATATTATCATAGTGAGTGTTGTTATATTATCATAGCAATATGGAAGTTGTAGTGAAGGACCTGGTGACTCTAGTGGGAGCCCTGAGGACAGAGTTGGACTCTCTGCGGGAGGAGGTGCGTCAGCTTAAAAAACAACGAGAAGTAACGAAGGAGGAGACCAGCAGTAAAGGGACCTCGTCTTGGAGAGTTGCGAAAGACAGGGGCCTTAAGAAGACTTTGATAAAGCCGCCTTCAAACGCCATAGCAACTTCAAATTTATTTGACGTTTTGGAGGACGAGTGCTGTGGAGAGACTGTGGATCGCGCAAAAGGGAAAGCAACGAAGAGAAAGGAAGCGCAGGCCCCTCAGAAAGTAAAGGAAGTACCTAAGCAAACATTAGTTGTGGGAGATTCCCAGATAAGGTATTTGGATAGAACGTTTTGTGCTAGAGATAGGGGGAACAGGTTAAGGGTTTGCTATCCCGGAGCTGGCATTGGTGATATTATAAACAACATGAATGATATTATGGCTGGTAATGGGAACAATCCCATTATTTGCATTAGCGTGGGAGGAAATGATGTTGGTCGAGTCAGGAGTGAGGAACTGATTCAGAGGTATAAAACAGCCATAGAGTTAGTTAGGAGCAAGGGAGGAATCCCGATCATATGTGGCATTCTTCCAAGAAAGGGAGTGGGAAATGAATGGATATCGAGGGCACTTGGTGTCAATTGCCGGCTGGAAAGATATTGCAAATCAAATGCAATATCTTTCATAGACAACTGGGAACACTTCTATGGAAGAAATGAAATGTATGCTCGTGATGGGGTGCATCTATCGAGAGCTGGGGTTGTTGCTGTTGCGAACTCGCTAGAAGAAGTGGTTAGAGGTGTTTGTTTGGGTTTAAACTGTTAGTAGATAGAGGTATGGGAATTGATTTGGAGGAAGGAGGTAATAAAAGTATGTGTTTGTGGGAGAAAGGAATTGGCAAAACGATCAGGGAAAAAGAAGGTCCGCAAAATAACAATTCACTTAGGGTATATTACACTAACAGTAGAAGTCTAAGAAATAAAATTAACGAATTAAATGCTCTTGTCTGCACAGAAAAAATAGATATTATTGCACTTACCGAAACGTGGATGAATGTAGAAAATAGAGAACTATTAGCTGAATATCAAATATATGGATTTAAACTATTTCACACAGATAGATATATTAGACGAGGAGGTGGAGTAGCCATATATGTTAGGGACAATTTGAAATGTAGTCTCAAAGAGGGAATCAAAACAGAGCCACACACAGAAACTATTTGGATTGAATTAAACGAAAAAGCTAATAATATTATAATAGGAGTAATATATAGGCCACCAAATTTAGACAGAATGGAAGCAAAGCATCTATGGGATGAAATATCTAGAGCATCTAGATCTAACAGTATTTATGTCATGGGTGACTTTAATTTTAGCGGAATAAACTGGTTGAACAAAACAGGGAATAGTGAAGCAGAAGATTTTCTAGAATTAATTGACGATTGCTTTCTTACGCAACACATTAAGGAACCTACACGGGAAAATAATATTTTAGATTTAGTGTTAACTAACAGGGTAACGCAAATTAATGACATCGAAATAGGGAGTGAGCTAGGGAGCAGTGATCACAAAGAAATCAGATTTAGCATAGAATGGAATAGACCAGTAGGAGAAAATTCTGTTAAAGTGCCAGATTTTCGAAAAGCTGATTTTAATAGCCTAAGAAATTTTTTGGGTCAAATTGATTGGAAAGGCTTGGGTATGGGGTGTGGGCCGGTCTTGGAGCGAGACATGAACCCAGCGATAGGTGACTTAAATGGGGATTTCGATGTGGATTCAATATATAACTTATTTAAGAATATTCTAAACAAAGCACAGGAACGTAGTATACCATACAAATTGAATAGATCGTTATGACCCAAAGTGGATAACAAAGAATTTGAAGAACCTTATAGGTAAAAAGAGAGCTTGGTACAAAAGGATTAAAAATGGGGAGGTCACTTTAGAACAGGAATTCGTACAACTGGTTAGAAATGTTAAAAAAGAGATAAGGAAAGCAAAAAGAAACTATGAAGTTCGCATAGCAGGGCAAGCAAAGACAAATCCTAAAGGGTTTTTTCAGTTATATCGTACTAAGACTAGGGAAAGGATAGGTCCATTAAAAACTGAGACAGGTCAAATAACAGATAGTGATGAAGAGATGAGTAGTATTTTTAATAAATATTTTGTATCTGTATTTACTAAAGAGGAACTTAACAATATGCCTTCAGCCGAACAAGTCTATGTGGGTGGGGACGAGGACAGGTTGACGAGTTTAGCAGTTACCAGGGAGGATGTTCTTAAACAAATAGTAAAACTCAAACCAAACAAATCCCCAGGGCCGGATGAAGTGTTTGCTAGGGTGCTTAAAGAATGCAAAGAGGAGCTTTGTGACCCACTGTCAACCATATTTAATAAATCAATAGAGTCAGGCAGAGTGCCAGAGTTTTGGAAAGTTGCTAATGTGATACCAGTTTTTAAGAAAGGAGATAGATCACTTGCGTCTAACTATCGACCAATTAGCCTAACGTCTATTGTGGGTAAGTTACTCGAATCTATAATAGCAAATAAAATTCGTCTTCATCTTGAAAAACATAAATTAATAATTGAGTCGCAACATGGTTTTATAAATGGCCGTTCATGTTTAACAAATTTGTTATCTTTTTATTCTAGCATTGTTGAGGCAGTTGATAGTGGTAAGGATTGCGATGTTGTATACCTTGACTTTAGCAAAGCTTTTGATACAGTGCCACATGAAAGACTGATTAAAAAAATAGAGTCTCATGGTATTGGGGGTGCTATATTAAGCTGGATTAGGGCATGGCTATACCAAAGGAAACAGAGAGTTAGTATAAATGGAATCAAGTCAGAGTGGGAAAATGTTGTAAGTGGAGTGCCTCAAGGCTCTGTCCTGGGACCTCTGTTGTTTATAATATATATAAATGATTTAGATTCAGGTTTGAGTAGCAACATTTGCAAATTTGCCGATGATACGAAAATCGGTAGGGAAATTAATTCGGAGGAGGACTCACTATCACTTCAAGTTGATCTAGATAGGGTTTTGAAATGGTCAAAGGATTGTCAGATGCAGTTTAATGCTGATAAATGTAAAGTTCTGAGGTTAGGTAATGATGATAGAGTTACAAGATACGAGCTAGATGGTGTTGTGATTGCGAAGTCGGATTGCGAAAGGGATCTGGGAGTTATGATTAGTAAGAATTTAAAACAAAAGGATCAATGCATAAATGTTCGTAATAAGGCAAATCGGACACTTGGATTTATTAATCGCAGCGTTAGTAACAAGACACCTGGTGTGGTTCTCAAGCTATATCTTGCTCTAGTTAGGCCCCATTTAGATTATGCAGTTCAGTTTTGGTCGCCATATTATAGAATGGATATAAATTCACTTGAACGTGTCCAGCGTAGGATGACTAAGTTAATTCCCCAAATTAGAAATCTTTCATATGAAGAAAGATTAACAAAGCTTAAGTTGCATTCACTGGAAAGGCGAAGAGTTAGGGGTGACATGATAGAGGTTTACAAGTGGATGAATGGACATAACCGGGGGGATATTAATAGGGTATTAAAAGTATCAACACAGGACAGAACACGAAACAATGGATATAAATTGGATAAGTTTAGATTTAGAAAAGACTTGGGTAAATACTGGTTCAGTAACAGGGTTGTTGATTTGTGGAACCAATTGCCGCGTAACATTGTGGAGGTGGGGTCCCTCGATTGTTTCAAGCACGGGTTGGACAAGTATATGAGTGGGATTGGGTGGTTATAGAATAGGAGCTGCCTCGTATGGGCCAATAGGCCTTCTGCAGTTACCTTTGTTCTTATGTTCTTATGTTCTTATGTGTAGTGCCTCGCAGATGTCAAGCCGACTGTTATCGCTATATCTATCAATGATTTATGTGTTGTTTGTTAAGACTTTCCTGGTGACGGTTTGGTTGTGGGAAGAGATTATATGTTCCTTAATGGAGCCCTGTTGCTTATGCATCGTTAATCGCCTGGGAAGAGATGTTGTTGTCTTGCATATATACTGAGTTCTTTGATGGTTACAGTCCCCAAGTGGGCATTTGTAGGCATAGACGACGTTGGTCTCTTTTAAAGTGTTCTAATTCGTGTTTGGAGAGTTTCTCATGCGTACGTTGGCCGTTTTTTTGGTTTTATAGTTAATCGTCAATTGTATCTTCTGATTTTTGTCTGTAGGGATCACGTTCCTATTAACAATATCTTTCAGGACCCTTTCCTCCGTTTTATGAGCTGTGGAAAAGAAGTTCCTGTAAAATAGTCTAATAGGGGGTATAGGTGTTGTGTTAGTTGTCTCTTCAGAGGATGCATGACGTTTCACCTTTCTTATGATGTCTTCAACGAAACCATTGGAAAAGCCGTTGTTGACCAGGAAATAAGTTCATGTCGACATGAACTTGAAACCGGCCGTATATTGCAGGTATGTTGACGACATTTTTACACAGGTACCTGATGTCAGACATCTGCAGGAGCTGAAAGAGGCATTTAAGCGGAATTCTGTGTTGCGTTTTACTTACGAGATGGAGAAGGGTGGGAAGTTGCCCTTTCTAGATGTAACAGTCACGGAAAGGAGCGGAGGTTTCCACACTGCAGTCTACAAGAAGGAAACAAACCTAGGAATGTGCCTCAATGCCAACAGTGACTGCCCAGACAGGTACAAGAGGAGTGTTGTTAACGCTTATGTCGACCGTGCTCTCAGCACAGCTCAGGATGGAAACAAGTCGACGAAGAACTCTGTTGGGTAAGGCAAGTCCTAGTCAACAACGGCTTCTCTAACGGTTTCGTTGAAGATATCATAAAAAGAAAGGTAAAACGCCATGCAACTTCTGAAGATTCAACCAACAGAACACTTGTACCCCTAATTAGACTATTTTTCAGGAACTTCTTTTCGACGGCTCATAAAACGGTACAAAGGGTCTTGAAAGATATTGTTGATAGGAACGTCATCCCTACAGACAAAAATCAGAAAATACAATTGATAATTTATTATAAACCAAAAAACGGTCAATCTACTCATGAAAAACTCGCCAGACAACAAGCAGAACGCTTTGAAGGAGACCAACGTCGTCTATGCCTTCAAATGCCCACTTGGGGTCTGTAAGCCCCAAAGAACTCAGTATATAGGCAAGACAACAACGTCTCTTTCTAGGCGTTTAACGATGCATAAGCAACAGGGCTCCATTAAGGAACATATAATCTCTTCCTACAACCAAACCATCGCCAGAGAAATCCTAGTAAACAACATAGAAATTATCGATAGATACAGCGATAGCAGGCGGCTTGACGTTTGCGAGGCACTACACATTAAAAAGTCAACACCAGCAATCAACAGCCAATTAATGCACAACTATATTCTACCCACCTCAAGACTCCGCTCCAATATAGAAGCATCAAGAAATATGGACCAATAGGCTTTCTACAATCACTTCCATTCAATACCCATTGTTTCGTGTTCTGTCTTGTGTTGATGAAATTAATACCCTATTAATGCCACCTCACCCCATCCACCTCACTCAAATGTAGATATAAACAAATCGGAGATGCGTAAGTTCTATTCAGTTGTGTATGTGTAAACTAAAGTCTTTGAAAATGTAATAAGTTTTACGAAACACGCTCAAGTGTCGCGTCAGACTAGAAATAAAAATGAATTTTGGAGAATTGATTTTTGAATTACCACCAACAGTGAAAAGAAATGTACGAAAGATAGAGAAAATTCGTGTTAGAATTATTAATCTTACTTTTTCGGTCATATTTAATAATATATACACATATATATATATATATATATATATATATATATATATATATATATATATATATATATATATATATATATATATATATATATATATATATATATATATATATGTATATATATATATATATATATATATATATATATATATATATATATATATATATATATATATATATATATATGTCGTACCTAGTAGCCAGAACGCACTTCTCAGCCTACTATGCAAGGCCAAATTTGCCTAATAAGCCAAGTTTTCCTGAATTAATATATTGTCTATAATTTTTTTCTTATGAAATGATAAAGCTACCCATTTCATTATGTATGAGGTCAATGTTTTTTTATTGGAGTTAAAATTAACGTAGATATATGACCGAACCTAACCAACCCTACCTAACCTAACCTAACCTATCTTTATAGGTTAGGTTAGGTTAGGTAGTAGAGAAAGTTAGGTTAGGTTAGGTTAGGTAGGTTAGGTAGTCGAAAAACAATTAATTCATGAAAACTTGGCTTATTAGGCAAATCGGGCCTTGCATAGTAGGCTGAGAAGTGAGTTCTGGCTACTAGGTACGACATATATATATATATATATATATATATATATATATATATATATATATATATATATATATGTATAGGCCGAGAAGTGCGTTCTGGCTACTAGGTACGACATATATACATATATATACACATATATACGTATACATATATATATATATATATATATATATATATATATATGTCGTACCTAGTAGCCAGAACTCATTTCTCAGCCTACTATTCAAGGCCCGATTTGCCTAATAAGCCAAGTTTTCCTGAATTAATATATTTACTATAATTTTTGTCTTATGAAATGATAAAGCAACCATTTTCTCTATGTATGAGGTCAATTTTTTTTATTGGAGTTAAAATTAACGTAGATATATGACCGAACCTAACCAACCCTACCTAACCTAACCTAACCTATCTTTACAGGTTAGGTTAGGTTAGGTAGCCGAAAAAGTTAGGTTAGGTTAGGTTAGGTAGGTTAGGTAGTCGAAAAACAATTAATTCATGAAAACTTGGCTTATTAGGCAAATTGGGCCTTGCATAGTAGGCTGAGAAGTGCGTTCTGGCTACTAGGTACGACATATATATATATATATATATATATATATATATATATATATATATATATATATATATATATATATATATATATATATATATATATATATATATATATATGTCGTACCTAGGAGCCAGAACGCACTTCTCGGCCTACTATGCAAGGCCCGATTTGCCTAATAAGCCAAGTTTTCATGAATTAATTGTTTTTCGACCACCTAACCTACCTAACCTAACCTAACTTTTTCGGCTACCTAACCCAACCTAACCTTTAAAGATAGGTTATTGTAGATGATAAGATGTAGTTATTGTCCTTGTATATAAGTCACCGGAGGCAAACCCTCAGCAGTTTAAAGACCAACTAATGAAAATAGAACACTGCTTGGAAAACCTCACAAATCCAGCTCCTAACATCATCCTGCTTGGGGACTTCAACCTACGGCACCTGAAATGGAAGCACCTGGCTAATACAGTAATATCAGAAAGAATACCAGGAAGTAGCCTAAATGAACAGGCACATGCAAATGACCTGCTACGGATGTGCGACAGGTTTGCCTTAAACCAGCAAATAGTAGAACCAACTAGGAAGGAGAACACGCTGGACCTCATTTTCACTAATAATGATGAATTGATCAGGAACATAATGATTACAAATACCTGTTACTCAGATCACAACTTAATTGAAGTTATGACAACCATGGGGAGTAGACCTTCAAAACCAATCCAGATTCCCGGTGGAGGAGATTTCATCAAATTCAACTTCAATAATAAACAGATAAACTGGGAGCAAATAAACCAGGACTTCACAGAAATAAACTGGGAAGAACAGCTAGAAAATGCAAACCTGAACCAGTGCCTGGAAAAAATAAGCTCAGTAGCACTAGAAATATGTTCAAACCGCATACCTCTAAGAAAAAAGAGGAAGAGATGCAGATTGGAACGGGAACGTCGTTCCCTATATAGGCGAAGAAAACGAATCGCGGAACAACTTGAGAGTCGCACCCTATCTCAAGAACGGCGAAGAAGGTTAGGTAGAGAAATAGAAACAATTGAACGGAAGCTACAAGAATCATACAAAACCCAGGAGAGGCAAAGAGAGCAAAAGGCCATCAGTGAAATAGAAAGAAATCCGAAATATTTTTTCTACTATGCAAAATCAAGATCAAAAACCACATCTAGTATCGGGCCCCTGCGAAAGGGAGATGGAACTTTCACCGATGACAACAAAGAAATGAGCTAGCTACTGAGGACGCAGTACGACTCTGTTTTCAGCGAGCCATTAAACACACTAAAGATTGATAACCCAAATGAATTTTTCATGGATACGATACCAACATCAAATCATATATCAGACGTCACCCTATCCCCACTGGATTTTGAAGAAGCCATAAACAGTATGCCTATGCACTCTGCACCAGGCCCTGATTCTTGGAACTCCATATTCATAAAGAACTGTAAAAAACCACTATCGCAGGCCCTCCACATTCTGTGGAGACAAAGCCTAGATACTGGCGTTATTCCTGATATACTAAAAACAGCAGAGATAGCACCACTTCATAAAGGTGGAAATAAGGCAGAGGAAAAAAACTACAGACCGATAGCACTAACATCGCACATCATAAAAATTTTTGAGAGAGTGCTAAGAAGTAAAATCACAAAATACATGGAATCACAGCAACTCCATAACCCCGGACAACATGGTTTCAGAACAGGGGCGCTCTTGCCTGTCGCAGTTGCTGGACCACTATGATATGGCATTAGATGCTATGGAAGACAAACATAACGCGGATGTAATTTACACAGATTTCGCAAAAGCTTTTGATAAATGTGACCATGGTGTTATTGCACATAAAATGCGTTCAAAAGGAATTACCGGAAAAATAGGCAGATGGATCTACAATTTCCTGACCAACAGAACCCAATGTGTAATAGTCAACAAAATAAAATCCAGCCCATCAACCGTGAAGAGCTCAGTCCCCCAGGGTACTGTGCTTGCTCCAGTACTTTTTCTCATCCTCATTTCGGACATAGACAAGAACACAACCTATAGCACTGTATCGTCCTTTGCAGATGACACTAGGATCTTCATGAGAGTAGGCAACATAGAGGACACGGCGAACCTCCAGTCAGATGTAGATCAGGTCTTTCTATGGGCTACAGAAAATAATATGGTGTTTAACGAAGATAAGTTCCAGCTCATGCGCTATGGAAAAAATGAAAGTATAAAAACGGAAACCACGTACAAAACTCAGGCAAATCATAACATAGAACGAAAAGGCAATGTAAAGGATCTGGGTGTACTCATGTCGGAAGACCTTACCTTTAAAGAACACAATAAAGTGGCCGCCACAACTGCAAGAAAAATGACAGGTTGGATAACAAGAACTTTTCACACTACAGATGCTATACCGATGATGATACTTTTCAAAACGCTTGTGCTCTCTAGAGTGGAGTACTGATGCACAATGACAGCACCTTTCAAATCTGGAGAAATTGCTGACCTGGAGAGCGTGCAGAGATCCTTTACTGCTAGAATCCACTCAGTAAAACATCTAATATATATATATATATATATATATATATATATATATATATATATATATATATATATATATATATATATATATATATATATATATATATATATTAGAACGTACTTGTCAGCCTACTATGCAAGGCCAGATTTGCCTAATAAGCCAAGTTTTCCTGAATTAATATATTTTCTCTATTTTTTTTCTTATGAAATGATAAAGCTACCCATTTCATTATGTATGAGGTCAATTTTTTTTTATTGGAGTTAAAATTAACGTAGATATATGACCAAACCTAACCAACCCTACCTAACCTAACCTAACCTATCTTTAGAGGTTAGGTTAGGTGAGGTACCCGAAAAAGTTGGGTTAGGTTAGGTTAGGTAGGTTAGGTTGTCGAAAAACAATTAATTCAGGAAAACTTGGCTTATTAGGCAAATCGGGCCTTGCATAGTAGGCATAAAAGTGCGTTCTGGCTACTAGGTACGAAATATATATATATATATATATATATATATATATATATATATATATATATATATATATATATATATATATATATTAGTATATTTTGGTAGCAGTCTTTCCTGTAGACATATATTATTAAATATGACCGAAAAAGTAAGATTAATAATTCTAACACGAATTTTCTCTATCTTTCCTAGTAGCCAGAACTTACCTAGTAGCCAGAACGCACTTCTCAGCCTACTATGGAAGGCCCGATTTGCCTTATAAGCCAAGATTTCATGAATTAATGTTTTTTCGGCTACCTAACCTAACCTAACCTATAAAGATAGGTTAGGTTAGGTAGGGTTGGTTAGGTTCAGTCATATATCTACGTTAATTTTAACTCCAATAAAAAAAAAATTGACCTCATACATAATGATATGGGTAGCTTTATCATTTCATAAGAAAAAAATTAGAGAAAATATATTATTTCAGGAAAACTTGGCTTATTAGGCAAGTCGGGCCTTGCATAGTAGACTGAGAAGTGCATTCTGGCTACTAGGTACGACATAAGATATATATATATATATATATATATATATATATATATATATATATATATATATATATATATATATATATATATATATATATATATTATAAAATATTGAGGAGCAGTTTCGTATGGGTAAATTTGCCTTCTGAAGTTACATTTATTCTTGTAATATGAACTTAGTACGATCATATATCTAACACCTTTACATTCTTTTAATTTATTCTGGACAAGAAAATGAGTGTCTGAGGTAACTCTTGATCTGCCTTTACATCGGCAAGTCATTTAATATTGAATATGATATGACTGTCATTTCTTTAATTATAAAATAGTTCATGGCAACACTGCTGATATTACCTTTAATACTTTAGTTATTTGCAATTGACAGATAACACAGAATTGCCCTAGTGCTTTCTTTTCTTTTTTCCAGAGAAATGGCACAATTTATTTTGCAGTCCGGGGATATTTTCTTGTTTAAGGATATTCGTGAGTTCGCATTTTCATGAGTTGCGAGAGGAATTTGCGGAGGGGGTTCGTGTTCGGGCTGGGGTTGAGGAACGTTTGAGGGGAAGAAGCTTTCTTTGCTCTTCTTGCAGCAGGAGATGGTGGGTCGTGCCTCTGCTTCCATCGGCCAGATGTTGTTCAACACGGGTCGATGTTGTCTAACACGAATCCGGTCTTAATCTATGTGCCGCTCTGATGTTCCCTTTGTCACCTTACTTTTTCCTTCGCTTCTCCATTGTTCTGCTGATCGTATTTTTGTTAGGAATTGGTACACCGTTTGTTCCATTTATCTCCCCCTGAGTGTTCCGCTTTCTCTTCCCGATCTGAAACACCTACTGGACTCCTTGCCGGAGCCTGTGCTCCTGCCGGGTGATTTCAATTGTCGTCATTCCCTTTGGGGTGATGTTTTGACGAGCACCCGGGGTCGCCTTCTTGAGCCGTTCATCCTCTCTTCTTCCGTATCTCTTCTAAATTCTGGTGAGTCTACGGATTTGAACTCTCGGACTCGCACCCTTTCCTGTCTTGATCTTTCTCTTTGCTCGTCTTCGCTTTACTTAGATTTCAAGTGGAAGATTCTTGATGATCTCCATGGCAGTGACCATTTCCCCATCCTTATTACCTTTTTCTCTTTTCACCCCCCCATCTCCTTCCCTAGGTGGCAGTTTGCTAAGGCAGACTGGATCCTATTTACCCTCAGTGCTGCTCTCTCTGACCTCTCCCTTCTTTCTCTCCCTCGCTCTATCCTCCTTTTTCATGACACTGTCTTCGACGCTGCGCCCTGCCCTATTCCTTGCTCCTCCTCTTGGGGTCCACGGAAGTGCGTTCCCTGGTGGAATACAGACTGTGCTCGGGCTGTCCGCTGTAAGCGTGCAGCCTGGAAGAGACATCGCCGCCGGCAGACGGCCGATTCTTTTCTTTAATTTCGGAAGGCAAGTGCGGTGGCCCGTAGGGCCATTCGTATGGCTAAACGTGAATGTTAGGCGTCATATGTCTCCACCATAGGGAGCCGGTCGGCCGAGCGGACAGCACACTGGGCTTGTGATCCTGGGTTCGATCCCAGGCGCCGGCGAGAAACAATGGGCAGAGTTTCTTTCACCCTATGCCCCTGTTACCTAGTAGTAAAATAGGTACCTGGGTGTTAGTCAGCTGTCACGGGCTGCTTCCTGGGGGTGGAGGCCTGGTCGAGGACCGGGTTGCGGGGACACTAAAGCCCCGAAATCATCTCAAGGTAACCTCAAGGTAACCATTATGTCCGAAACTCCTCTGCCACAAATCTAAGAGCGTATCTGCAAGATAGCGGATACGTTCGTTCCCGATGTCACACCGGTCCTTCACCTCCTTAGTACTCTTGTGGCAGACCCGTTGCAGGTCGCTACCGAACTGCGTTCCCACTTTTCTTCTGTTAGCTCTCGTTTACATCTTCCCCAATCTTTCCTTCTACGTAAACCTGTCCTTGAGTCTTGTCCTTTGGATTTCTGTACTCATCTTCACCTTCGCTATAACGATCCCGTAATTCTCTCTCTCTGACCTTCAGTCTGCCCTGGCCCTCTGCGGTTCTATGGCGGCGGGCTCCGATGGCATTTATTATGTGATGCTTTGCCATCTCCCTCCATGCACATCTCAGTATTTACTGAGTCTTCATCATCGGATCTGGGAGTCGTCGTCAGTCCCTGAGGACTGGCTCGATGCCATTGTCCTCCCTGTTCGCAAACTAATAATAGGCGAATTCGATTAAAATTAGATAGCTGCTCCCGCAAGACTGATCTTATCTCATCTGCAGTTGCTAGTAAATCCACTGTTTATGTGAATGAATGTCTGACCAGGTGCAGGCAAAATCTCTTTTTTAAACTGCGTGGCTTCTGCAAAAATTCCCCTACAATTAAACACTGTTTTGTGCGAGATGGTAAAATTATAGCTAGGAGGACTGACACTGGAAAAACCTATTCAATAACCACAGAAGCTCACCTTAATTCTTTCTTCAGTGACTGTGGGATATCTGCTGTATAGCCTGAATTCAAATTATAATCTCATTTAACTACCTTTGTGTACTCTAGCTCTGCCTTTCTCTTCAAAAGGTTTTAACTTTAGTTAAAAAAAAAAAAAAAAAAAGAAGAATATTGTCATCTTTATTAGTCTTTTTTTTCTTTTACTCCCATGTTCCATAGTACACTGGCTTTGCCTGTGTCCTCTAGTATTAACTTCATTAACTAGTGTTCCTGAGTGTATCTCTATTTAAACTACCTCAGTTTGTTTTAGTGTAACTTTAGTATTCAACTATAGTGTACTTATAATAGTATAGTAAGCAAGCTTATTATCTTATAGATTTCATAATTGTTTTTTTTTTACTTTTTTGGTCATCTATTGTTATTAATTATTCTAGTTAATTTTTTACATTCCTAGTTCCCATTAAGTTTTTTTTTCTTTTTACTTAAAATTACCATTAAGTTTATTTTACTTTAGAATTTTTAATCTACTTTTTTCTTTGTTTTCTATTTTGTTATTTGCCATTCTTGCCTTGTTTTCCTGCAAACAGCCTTTTTATGCAGACAAGTATAGACCCAGAACTAAACCTCTTATCCACTATCTATGACAATCATCACTTCAATGATCAAAATTGCAGATATTTTACAGCACATGATGTAAACAATGTATTAACAGATAATCACAATATCTCTGTAATCAACTTGAATGTTAGATCCCTAGGTAAACACTTCGATGATGTTAGTGCCCTGATTGAAACTATTGACAACGAATTCTCTTTTATTATACTTACTGAAACGTGGTTGAAAGAGGATAATACTCAACTCTTTAACATGCCTAACTACTCGGCAATTCACAACTGTCGTCAAATGCAGAGAGGTGGTGGTATTGCTCTTTACTACCACCAAGAACTAACATGCTTAAAAATAATTAGAACTAGAGACTGCTGTGGGGAGTATATCTTCGCCAGTTTCAGAGTCAAGGGTGCCGAGTCTGTCCTGTCTGTGGGTGCAGTCTATAGAATTCCTAACACTGATGTGTCTGAATTCAACTCAAACCTTAGAAATCTAATACTAGATAACAGATTGAACAAAAACCATCTAATTATCGCAGGGGATTTTAATATTGACCTCTGCGAGCCTGAACACCCTACTGCTGTTAGCTTCCTCAACTGTATGAATTCCTGCTTCCTCATACCCTTAATCACTAGACCAACTAGAATCACTGATAGTACTGCTACGACTCTAGATCACATCTGGACCAACATAACCTCTCCGCTTACTTCAGGTATAATCACCGATAGCACTACAGACCATTACCCCACATTTCTCTTAACTAACATTAGCAAACCACCTCTAGAGACAAGGGAGTTAAGCTTTAGGCTGCACAATGAAACTGCTATAAACAATTTTATAACTGCTGCTGATAATGTCAACTGGGAGTCCGAGTTAGGTAACATAGGGGACATCAACCTAGCAGTGCAATCTTTTCTTCAAACAACTCTTAGCCTTTATAACACCCACTGTCCTATGCTTACAAAACAAGTCACAAGCAAAAGACTTAACAATCCTTGGCTAACAAAGGGAATACTTAAATCCATTAACAAAAAACACGACCTTGAGAAGAAGTATAGACTAGGAACAGTCTCCAAAGAATTCTCAAAGAATTACTCGTTATTGCTATCTAAAATAATTAGACGAGCCAAAACTAAATACTATGAAGATAAATTTACCCAAATAAAGAGCAACATTAAAAAAACTTGGAGCACAATTTCACAAATATTGGGATCAAAGAAGATTTTAAATAACAAACCAACACTCCTTTCCAATAACGCTGGTCAGCTTTCAGCCTCTGATTCTGCTATTGAGTTCAATAGGTTCTTCTCTTCCATTGGGTCATCCCTTGCAAATGATATTCCATCTTCCTGTACTGATGTTAAGGACTATCTTACAGGTAACTATCCACAGTCTCTGTACCTAAAGCCTACTAGTTCCACTGATGTCAATGAAATAATCCTTTCCCTTAAAACCAAGTCTAGTGCCCTCGAGGAGATACCAAGTTTAATTTACAAAAAAAACTCCAGATCTCTAGCCCCTGCTATTGCATTGCTCTTCAACAAGTCACTTGAACTCCAAACCTTTCCTGACATTCTAAAAAAGCAAGAGTAACCCCTGTCCACAAATGTGGTGATCTCACAGATGTTAACAACTACAGACCTATATCAATCCTGCCTAACTTGTCAAAAATATTCGAAAAACTAATCTACAAGCAGCTTTACTCTTTTCTAGCCAAACACAATATACTTAGCACTTGTCAATATGGCTTCAGACCCAAAAAAAGCACTAACGATGAACTTATTAGTATGATTAACTTAATTCACGCAGCTCTTGATAAAAAGGAGTTTCCTGTTGGGTTATTTGTGGACCTGGGTAAGGCTTTTGACACTGTCAACCATCAAAACCTTCTTCTTAAATTACATCATTATGGAGTCAGAGGACACTCCCTGCAATACCTCAAATCTTATCTTATTGACAGGCTCCAGTATGTTTCTGTGAATAATACAATTTCTCCCACCCTACCCATCAACACTGGTGTTCCTCAGGGCAGCATACTTGGCCCTCTCCTCTTTCTCATCTACATTAATGACCTTCCAAATGCCTCCCAACACCTCAAACCAATTCTATTTGCTGACGACACAACCTTCATTTACTCCAGTCCTGACCCCCTTGCTCTAAATGCCACAGTAAATACTGAGCTAGAGAAAGTCCATCTTTGGCTAACCGCCAACAAACTCACCCTTAACATTGACAAAACGTTTTATATTCTGGTTGGCAATAAATCCTCTAATCAGATAAATCTAAAAATAAACAATACCCAAATTTTTAACAAATTAGATGGCAAATTCCTTGGCGTTCTCATCGACCACAAGCTGAATTTCCAGGGTCACATTCTAAATATATCAAAAAAAGTTTCAAAAACTGTTGGCATTCTTTCTAAGATCAGATATTATGTACCCCGCCCTGCCCTGGTTACTCTCTATTACTCCCTCATCTATCCATACCTCAACTATGGTATTTGTGCTTGGGGTTCTACTACCCAAAATCATTTATGTCCTCTTATTACCCAACATAAAGCTGCTATTAGGACAATATCCAACTCTGGCCCCAGACATCACTCGGTACCCCTACTCAAATCTCTGAATATGTTAGATATTAAGTCACTGCACATTCTCTCTTGTGTATTATACATATATAAAACGCTGAACTGTAATGCCAATCCTGACCTCAAAAGCTTCATTGAAGGTTGTAACAGAACCCATGAGCACCACACCAGAAATAAATACAGTTTTGATATTCCTAGAGTACGACTTAATCAAACTAGAAATGCTCTACAAATCAAGGGACCCAGAATGTGGAATGACCTTCCCAACCATGTTAAAGACTGTACCTCTCTCAACCAGTTTAAGATAAAAACTAAACACTACCTAATAAATTCCCTGTAACCTACCTCACTCCTCTATTGTCAATCCATGTCTGTAAATTTTTTTTGTTTAATCAACACTGTTTGTTAACCTATTGTATTTATGCTGCTTTTTCAGTCATGTTCCCCCTTTTTTTTATCTTTATTTGTAATTGTTCTCAACACTTTTTATTCTTTATGCTCAATTAGTATTAAGTTCTAGATATTAATGTTTTTCTTGCCCGAAACGCATTGCGTAATAGTGGCTTTAGGCATTGTATGTACTAGCTCTATCTATATATCAATCCATTAATGTAACATCACTTGTATGTATGTATGTACCTTACCTGAATAAACATATTTATTATTTATTTATTAAACCAGAGTCTCTGGGAACATTCCCTAAGGACATTCGCCTTATTGCCTTTACAAGTTGTGTCAGCAAACTCTTTTGAACGTATGGTTAACGTTCGTCTGATGTGGTTCTTAGAACACCATCACCACCTCTCCCCTTCTCAATTTGATTTCCGCAAGTGCCGCAGCACAACAGATGTCCTTGTGAACTTGGAGGTCTATATTCGTACTGCTTTTGCTGCGAAGACCTTCGTTGTTGCCGTCCATTTTGACCTGGAGGAGGCTTACGACACCACTTGGCAATATCATATTCTATCCCAACTTAATTCTTTTGGCCTTCGTGGTCATCTCTCTCTCTTTCTCCGCAGCTTCCTCTCTCGTCGTTCCTTTCGGGTGAGACTTGGTACCGCTCTCTCTGCCTCTTTTCAGCAATATGAAGGTGTGCCCCAGGGCACACCTTCGTAGTGTTCTACTCAAGAAAAAGAGTAGTGTTCTGAGCACTACTCTTTTTCTAGTTGCCCTCAATGGTCTTCTTTCCTCTCTTCCTTCAGGCGTCTTCTCCGCTCTCTATGTAGACGATCTTACCCTTTGCTGTCAGGGTGATGATTCGCCTCTCATTCAACGCCGGCTTCAACTTGCGATTGATGCCATGTCGTCTTGGGCCATCGATCATGGCTTCAGGTTCTTTACATCTAAGACTTGTGCTATGATTTTTACTCCGAAGCGTGTTGTTCTTCGTCGTTCTTTGTCGTTTTATGGTCATCCCATTGTATACAAGGATTCCGCTAAGCTTTTGGGGTTGATTTTGGACACTCGTTTTTTCTTGGTCGCCCCATATCTCTTACCTCCGTGTTGAGTGCTCTAAGGCCCTTACCCTCCTTCGGGTATTGTCCCATACTTCTTGTAGAGTGAATAGGCGCACACTACTCGCTTTACATTCCTCTCTCGTCCTGTTTAAGCTCGATTATGGTTGCCCTGCTTACTCGTCTGCTTCTCCTTATACTCTTCACCGTCTTGATGCTTTGCTCCATACTGGGTTGCGACTCAATTCTCGTGCCTTTCGTTCGACTCCCGTGCTCAGCTTGTATGTTGACACTGGCTTCCTATCTCTCTAGGACCGCCGTGATCGCTACTGTCTTCGCTATCTTGCGCGGTCCTTGCAACATCCTTCCTCTCGCCGCTGTCGTGCTTTAACTTTTACCCCTCCTGCGGTTCCTGTTCCTCTTCACCCCCTCCCTCTTTCTGTCTGGTTATCTCGCTTACAGGATTCTCTTTCAGTTCGTATTTTTAATATTTCTTCTCGTGTTGTTCCTTTTTTGCCCCTATGGAGAGTCCCCTTCCGCAAATTTGTGCATCCTTAACCCGCATCACTAAAGCTTTTACCCCTCCTACGGTTCTACAACACCTTTTCCTTGAGCACTTTACTTCTTACTCCCACTCCGTTTCCGTCTTCACCGATGGGTCTAAGTCTGCGGACGGTGTTGGCTACTCTGTTTTTTTCCTGATTGCACTTATATGTGTCGCTTACCTCCGGAGACTACCATCTTCACAGCGGAACTTTATGCTATTCTCTATGCTCTTCGTGTCCTGCTTTCTCATTGTCAATCTTCTTTTGTCATTGTTGTTGAATCTCGTAGTGCCCTCATGGCTCTCGGGTTCTTTAATCCGGTTCATCCAGCGGTTGTCGAGATCTAGCACTGGCTGTTTCTTGTTCACAGTAAATTTAAGTCAGTTGAGTTTGGTTGGGTTCCCAGCCATGTTGGTGTCTCTTTAAATGAGCGTGCGGATGCTGCCGCCAGGGAAGCTGTCCGCTCTTGTCCCATCTCTTGTAAAGGTTTCCTTATTCCGACTTTTCCTTTTTCTTCCTTTTCCTTTTCCATTCCTCCATCCTTACCCGTTGGCAGGCTTGATGGTCTTCTGTTACTGGAAACAAACTGTGCACTCTTAAAAGTTGTGTGTCCTCGTGGCCGTCCTCCTACCACTGTAACCAGCGTTGGGAAACAGCTCTGGCGAGGTTGCGTATTGGCCATACTCGCTTAACTCATGGTCACTTGATGGAGCGCTGCCCTGCTACTTATTGTCCTAATTGCATTGTTCCTCTTATGGTCGTGCATATCCTTGTTGATTGTCCTGACTTCCGGGACGAGCGTGTGTCTTGTTTTCCGACTGCCCCCGCAGTCGCTTATCCCTCGATAGTATTTTTGGTGACTCAGATACTTTTGATATTATTCGCCTTATGAGTTTCTGTTCTCGTATTGGCATCCTTAGTGATATTTAGCGCCCTCTGATTGTCCCACACATTTGATGGTGTTACATAGCCTTCCTGGTTTGGTGCCTTTTTTTGATAATTACTTACTTACTTACTTAGTCTATGTGTGCGGTGAACTTAAGGCTTTGTATGGGCAGGTCGCAGGGAATGAGGGGAAGGAGGAGTTCTTTCTTCAACACTGTACTCCCAGACTGTCGGTTGCAGATTGTCTTCATCTTGAGGGGAACGTTGTCCTGTCAGAGCTCTGGGATGTCGTTCGTTCTTTTCATCAAGTGAAGGTTCCGGGTTCGGATGGTTTTCCGATTGAGTTTTATGTCACTTTTTGGACGCGATTAGGTCCCGCGATCAGATTTTTTGGAAGTGGCTCGGTTTTGTTTGGATTGGGTGACGCTGGTCTGTTTCGTAGAATGGTGGTCTTATGTAGCTTCTCCCGAAGCCGGGAGATTTCCGTTTTTTTTTTTTTTTTGCGAATTGGAGGCCGATCATGTTGCTGAACCTTATCTATAAGATTATTTCCAAACTGTTGCCTGAGCACCTTCAGGCTGTGGTAGGGTCGGTGGTTTCGGTTGAACAATTCTGTGGGGTTCCTGGTTGTTCGTTAGTGCAGTGCAATTCCCTCTTTTGGGATGTGATTCTCTATACGTCGGAATCTGGTGCGTCTGCCACTTTGGTCAGTCTGGATTGGTCAAAGGCTTTTGATAGGGTGACGACCGGGTTTGTATTTCGGGTCTTAGAGCAGTTGGGTTTCCCTCCCCTGTTAGTGAGGTTGGTTCGGATGTTGTATGCGAGCTGTTGTAGTCGGGTGTGTATGAATGGTTTCTTTAGTGGCCTTTTTGCTATTCGGCACTTGGTATGGCCGGGGTGCCACTTTGGATGATTTTGTATGTGGTGTTTCGGAATCCCTTCTTTTGTGTGGTGCAGGCTAATCATTTGGTGGTCCCGCCATGGTTGCCAAATGGAATGGGCTGGCTCTGAAGGTTTGTGGGTATGCGGTGGGCCAGCCAGAGGCTTAGGGCTCGCACATGAATATGCAAAAAAAAATAAAGGGCCTGCAAAAAAAAAAAATAAAAAAAGACACTGTCCTATTTGTAACTTCTGAGTGTTCTGTTACCGTGGTTCAGGATCTCGTGAGTGGGTTTGAGTTGGCCAAACTCAAACCCACTCTGTTATTGTTAATGTTGTTAATAAATAATATGTTGGAGCTCTTATTAATCGGGAAAAATCGTGCCTAATGGGGTTGGGGATGCAACCAGTCCTCTTAAAAAGAACGTCACTTTTAGCTCGTATGCGCGCTATGGCCAAATTTGGACGTAATTTGAAATGAAATCGACTCACAAAAGTGACGTTCTGTTCCGTTTTCTATTTGAGTCGTCCGGCTTACGTGCAGAGGTTATAAGAGGACACTTTAAATTAACGTTTTTCATAACGTTTTGAAACTTTATGAGAATTTTCTGCCCACCTAACCTATCAGAGGACCCTTAACTTACTGTTGTTGAAAAAAAATCCCAAATTTATTTTCATTTTTTTTCATTTTCAAATTACGTCCAAATTCGGCCATACGGGCAAACGGCCAAAAGCGACGTTCTTTTTAAGAGGACAGGTTGGGGGATGGGCCTCGCGTTTTGTGTGGGATGGGTCCTGGTTTTTCTCGTGCAGTCTATGCACGTTTTGGGGATTACTTGGTTTCGCTCGTATGAGCAGTCTTTGACGTTTAATTGGGATGCAGTCTTGCGGGCAGTGTGTGATTCGGTGGGTTTGCTTTCAAGGTGGGCTCTCACATTCTATCAACGCGCGATTGTCATGTCGTGTAAGGTTTTTGTCATGGGTCTGGTTTGTCGTGCAGTGCTTCCACTTGGACCGACGGCGCGCTCGCGATATTGAGTGTGTGGTTTACAGGCACTTGTGGGGTGGGCGGTATCACCCGATTCAAAGGTCTTCCTTGTGTTTGTGGGTGGCAGAGGGGTGGGATCGGGATTTCAGATGTGTTTGTTAAGTCCTTAGTTTTATTCTGGGTGTCACTTCGTAGGGAGCTGGGGTTGGGTGGTGGGTTAAACTCCTTCATTCTTTACTATTGCTCGGTGCACTTCAGCAATTTGGTGGAGCTCGAGGATTGTCGGGATGTCATTCTGTTTACTTCTTCTGCGTACACATGGGTGGTGATGGTTCTCCAGGTGCTTCGATGGTGCCCGGGGTTTCTGTCGTTTGGCTGTAGGGAGGTGTCTGGGGTTCATTTTTCTTGGGAGGATCCCAGGGTGGAGGGTCTGTACCTCTGTTTCGATTGAGAGGATATTTGATCCGTGTTGCTTGGGCCATGTATTGCCCCCTGGCCCCAGGAGCTGATTTTTCGTATGTTGCATGAGTCGTTACCCACTAATGAGCGTTTGTTTGTTGGAGTTGGTTGGTTCGGATGGATGTGCTCAGTGAGGGGGAATGCGAATCACAGTTTCACATGTTATATTTTTGCACACGGATTCAGGGGTTGGTGGACTGGTTACAGGACACTGTGGAGGCTTTTTGTGGTCCTGGGGTGCTGGTCCACCTGTTGCGTTTTTTATTTTTCTAGTTTCCTATGGGTTTGTGTAGGGTTTGCAATAAGGTCGGCATCTTGTTGGCCGATTATATTTTTTATTTGTGGGTTCGGTAGGATGGACGGGTACGAGGTAGGTCGGATTTAGTTTTTTTGTTTGCGGGGGCATTTGCACTTCAGGATGTGGTGGTTGCGGAGGTCCTTCCCACTGGTGTTTGCAGATTAGTTTACGGGTGCATATGTCAGGGATGCTGCTTTGGTGTAGCGGGTGGGGCTTGAGTGGAGGCGGGTGTGTGTGCCTGTATTTAGGGGTATGTATGTGCGTGTTTCTCTGTGTGTTGTTCCCGCTGATGAGTGTTTTGTTATGGAGGGGGAGGGGTATTGGGTGTATTTGTGTGCTTGTGGGTTTGGTGTGGTTGTTCAGGTGCGTTCGTGTGCTTGTCGGTTTGCTGTTGCAGGTGTTTGGTTGTGTATCTTTTTTGTGTTTTGTTTTGTGCATTTGAATAATGTTGTTTTTTTTAGAATTTCTGTTGTGGACGTTCTTAAGGCTGTGTTGTATGAAACCTGGTTACGGTTGGAGCTCTCTTCTGTGTTGGCCATGCTCCTGTGTGTGTTTGGTGGGCCCAATCTCCGTTTGTGGGGGTCGGGTTTGTATGTGTGTTGCCGTTTGTTTGGTTTGCCTGTTGTGGTGCTGTGTGTAACCTTGATATCTGTGCTTGTCACAAATATCAAGGCCTACCTCGTCATTTACCCTGGTTGTGTCACAAGGATACCTTGTCCTTTACCCTGGCTGTGAAGATGCCTATTGCTATATTATATTAATTCCTATGATCTGCGGCGTATATTATGGTCCATGGCGCTACGGGGGCCTTCCGGCATGTATCGCCATTGTAGACAGTTACCTTGTATGTGTTCCTTATTTATAATGTTATTTCTGTTTGTTGTGTATATCAGTTTAGTATTTTTATGTCTAGTTACCCTGTCCAGTGTTTGAATTGGGTGTTTTACTTGAACTGCATATTGCTTTGTACATATGTACATATGTTTTATGTTTCTTGGTGTGTTCCTATGTTACGTACTATTTTCCTTATTCATGTACTTGCTCATGTGTATTCTGCTTTGTTTCATGTAACTTTTCCTGTTTTGTTATGCTGAGCTGCGCTAATCGAATTTGGTGCTTTGGCGCCTTTTTTTTATATTGTAAAATTCTATGTTTTATTCATGTTTTATGTCTTTTGCTGTGTTCCTATTTTGTATACTGTGTTTATTGTTTATGTACTTCATGTGTATTCTACATTGTTTTCATGTAACATTCCCTGTTCTGTTTTGTTGAATTGAGCTGTTCCGCTGTGGTGCTTTGGCGCCATGTTTTTATATTTTATTTGTTCTCTGTTTTATAAAAAATATTCCTTCTGTATAATTCGGATTTCTTTATACCAAATTTAGAAGAATGGGATCAATGTTAACCCTTCAAATCGGAAAATTATCTTTAAAAAAACCCATATGCAACATTATTTAATTAAAAATACCTAAGATAGCCAGCATACTATCACAGGAGGAAAATAAACAATTACAGAAGCATTGAAAACAGAAACTACTTTTCAGAGTTGTATACAAAAGCTATATCTAATGATATTCATTGTAGTGTTTTGACAAAATATACAGAAACCTGGCGATGATGCAAGCAACGTTAACAGCCTCGTGATCACAAGTGTATTGTTGAAGTTAAATCACAATCTCACATAGACTAAGAAACATGCGCGTAGTTTCTACATCATCTATTGTCCCATTTCTTGAAGCAATGAAGATCTGAACCCCAAATAAGTTGTTTGGTTGCCCTGTTCTCCAGGGCAAAGGCATGACGAGCAGTTCCTCGCCCTGCAGGTTGTACCACACAGTTGTGCTGGAAAACTCTCGCCAAATCCCAATCCAATAATCTTGCAATTGAAAAATGTGATGCAGGAGAAGAGCGTAGGTGAAGTCCGGGGGCACTGGGAGCCGTCCTCCCAAGTGATGGCAGGTCGTGTTAGCTTGCTGCCAGGTCATATTCTGCTGGAGACGGAAGCTGCTGGACCCACCTTCACCTACAGCACAGTAGGTGATGATGGAGCTTTGAGCTGATGCTAGACTGACGAGGGCCGTGAGAGGATTCATCAGCTGACAATTCCAGGTGACTGTGTCCCAGGTGAACACCCAGCAACTGCCTTGCTGACTACACACTCCAGCACATCTGCTGAACAAAATGATTCTTATTAATGAAACTTACTGAAATCATTCACAGTAATCAACAACAGGAAACCTTTATTCCTAAATACCAGTAATAATCTAAAGATTTAACCACATGTTTTATAACATCGGTGTTAGTTATGTTTGTATCAAAGTGAAGAACAAAAACCAATGAGACTCATGTAACATATATTATACAAATAGCTGTTGTGCTAGTGCTGCATACATCATACATACGGCTGCTTTGCTAGTGCAGCATACATCATACATACGGCTGCTGTGCTAGTGCTGCATACGTCATACATACGGCTGCTGTGTTGGTTCTGTATGAATCATACATATAGCTGCTGTTGCATACGTCATACATACGGCTGCTGTGCTAGTGCTGCATACGTCATACATACGACTGCTGTGCTAGTCCTGCATGCCTCATACATACAGCAGTTGTACTTTTTTATTAAATTAATCTCTACATAAATTCAATAAAATTCAAACAGCCAAAATACAAAATAATTAAAGGGCAAAAGGGCAACTGCCTAAACATACACAAACAGAAAAACAGAAACAGATATACATAAACACGCAATAAGGAATAGAAAACAACAGTACATGATAACATTAACAAACTAAAAACAAGAACAACACTTAGCAAGTGAAACACGTATTGAAACATAATAGAAAACACTGTGCCTAGGCACCAGCACACGGCAGTACATAAACACAAACAAACTAAAAACTAAATAACACAATAAAAAAACAGGCAATACAAAGAATATATACATAAGCACAAAGGAACGGGCACGAGGCCAATAACAAACTACACACACACAAGCTCCCAACACAGGTAAGCAACAGCAGTCAAACACAGACACAGGAAATTACGGGTATTCACACATGAACACAACACAAAAACAAGCACAAATAACGGGAACAGGTCATTCCGAATCAGATATAGGATCTTCCAAACAGAAGATCGTTGGATATTCCGCCCGCCAATACGCCTTTCCACTCCTCGCAGGTAGCCTGAGACGGCGGCACTCCATTCATGGGAGTGGGGCGACGTATATGCAATTACAGAGATGGTTGTACAGGGTAAGCAGCCACAGCACGCCGCCTCACACTGCCGAAAGCGGCACGGAAGGCCCCGAAACAGAGTCCTGTTTCAAGATCATTACCAAGTCCCACCTTGCACCCGTAGCGCCTCAACCGGGGCCACAACTTCCCATCTCGGGGAACCAACAACCGGGAGACACACAGGTTACCGTGGAAGACACGCAAACAGGTGATGTGGCCTCCTCACAATCAACCACCGCCACCATGAGAACACCCGCCTCACTGACGGCCCCCACCTACCCCACCACAGGACCTGCCACGGCCCCTACGTGGCCCACAGGAGCTGCAGGCACCGCAACAGCAGCATCTTCATCACCAACATCAGATTGTGCGGAAGACTACAAATCTCCCCCACATCATCCCATGACGCACCACTAGGGCGAGGGGCGCACTGCGACTCCGATGCATCCGCTTCAACACCGGCCACATGTCATTAGAATCCTCCACGGTTCCTACGACCATCACAGGAAGGTCAGTAGATCCACAGTGAGGCCTCTCTCGTGCACGTTCCACATGGACTCGCAAGACAACAGCCACAGCCACACGCAGAGGCACTGGTCCATGCACTTTCACACGTGCCACAACGGGAAAAGGGACTGCAGCACAATGCAAGACACCAGCCCCACCCTCCAAAGCAGCCACATCGTTCACAGCAACCATAACATTAGCCGAGGACGGGGAGGCGCAGGTAGGCACGGCGAGGGAGGGACCACACGGCCAACGGCCACGACATCCCCACAACCATCCAGAGAACACACGGAATCTGCCGACACCACAGGCCGAGCCCCAGCAACCATTTCACCATGGACAGGAGCTTGCACCTCCTCCAACGGGAAAAATCCTCTTCGCAGAACAAGTTCACGGGAGCCGTACCCTCACCATGACAACCCTGCTGCTGGTGCCCTTCAAGTCCACAAATGAAACACGTCCTTGGCTGGCCAGTGCAGAAGATTCGAACGGCAAAGCCGAGCAGCATAACAGACGACGGAATCTGAGACTTGAGACACATCGTGAGGGTATGGGACCCATTCGAGACACCCAGCCACCTGCCATAAGAGAAAACGTTTATCCTGATGCTCACAATGGCCCCATATTTGCTAAAGTAGCGCCACAGCAGGCCCTCTGGGAACTCATAAGGTACACTGTGAGGTGCTACATACGTCAAGGAACTATTGCTGTCCGACACTGTGACGGTACCACTGTCACCAGGGAAGAGGAGTGTCCGACCATCATACCGGGCCACCAAATCACCGTAAACAGCGCCCGGCGACCGGGAACGAGCTTCCCGCCACACACATGTCCTCCACAGCAATATGCAGTATATCAAGTACCGCGACCTCCATTCTCAGGTAAGATGCCTGTCCAGAGAATTCCAATCCGATGGTTTGAGAATTGCGTACAGGAGGCCATCGCAGCCTCGTGCCTCCAGCGTAACACGGCCGGGAGGCCCCTCACACAGGACCGGTCACACCGGTCACACCGAGTGCTGGATCAATACTGACAACACCAACAAGCCGGAGTGGTCAGGCGACACGTCCTCACCCCGCAGCGACCGAGCGCAACCAGCTTTGCTGGTTGTTTTGACACAGCCTAAACTGGTTCAGACTGGATACTCTGAGGTCATATCCTTAATTGTCAAGGTACCTGCATTACTTTCTTTTTCATGCTGCAGTATTTACAGTTATGCATATCTAGATTGGAATGTCATTATATACATGTGTATTGTATTATTATTATACTAGCTGAACCCGGCCACACCTTGCTGTGGCTCAGCAATGCATAAACGTTGATGAGCCACAGCAACCCTCCCCTGTTCCTTTGTCTTCCCTACAATTCCCCCTTTCCCCGTCCCCTCGTCCTTCCAACCATTCCCCACTCTCCCGTCCCCTTGTCCTCCCACCATTCCATCCTCCTCCCCACCCCCCCCCCCTGTCCCCCTTATCTTCCCCACCATACTCCCCCTTCCCTGTCCCCTCGTCCTCCCCACCATCCCCCACTCCACTGTCCCCTTGTCCTCACCACCATTCTCCATTCCCCTATCCCCTCGTCCTTCTCACCATGCCACACTCCCCCTGTCCTCTCCATCATTACCCCCCTTCCCTGTCCTCTCGTCTTCCCCACCATCCCCCACTTCCCCTGTTCCCTTGTCCTCCCCATCAACCTCCACTCCCCGTCCCCTCATCCCAAACATCCCCCACTCCCCTGTCCCCTTGACCTCTCCACCATTATTCCCTTCCCCGTCCTCTCATCCTCCCCACCATTTCCCATCTCCATCCCCTCATCCTCCCCCACTCCATTGCCCGATGTGTTTCCAAATGATCTGATGGTCCCATCACAAAAATGGAAACATCAAATGATCTGATGTTCCCATCACTGAAAAATAAGTAGAACAGTTAAAAAAAATGAAATGAAAAAAAACTATACTCACGAAGGGAACAGTATGATAAACAACACAGCTCAATTCCAATGCAGTGTCTCACAAAATAATTAAATCGAAATGAAAATAAATTGAAATCAATGAAAATTCAATATATCCATGCAATCGGAAACATTGAAATGGAATCGTAACATATTTAGTATAGTGTGTGTGGCTATTACGTGCAACAGATGGTGCTGTTAAAAAAAAAAAAATGTTTTTACTCTGTCACAGGTTTGGCATCTATATGGTAGGTATATAAAAACATGCGCGTATTTGAATGGAGTGTTGTGTAATTCGTAAACTCAAAATTCCACCACAATACCTCAAAGGCAAAGCTGTGTAACCATAATGTCCCTGAGCAAACAATACCAGACAAACTGTAAGCATGCAGTCTGTGAAGTGTGTATGCAAGAAAAAAGGATAACAGAGCCCCTAATTCCTGGGTTGCTGTTGTGATCATAGCTTGACTTGATTATAGCCCAGGCGCAAGAAATAAAAAAAAAATCGTTTTATAAAAGTGTTCATTTGTGTTCCCTGACCACAGGAAAAATAATACCAAGAATCATAGGTGACATATTTTGGCCGCAATAGGGCGACGAAGTCTGGCAAAAAAGAGACATTGACAAAACAATCGTCTGAGGCGGTCAGCTCCGCCCAGGCTGTCAGGCGGGAGATGTCACAAAGATATTATTAGCTAATTATTTCAATGTCTCTGATTTATTTTTTCTTATTTTTTGCATTAATATTATTCAATAGTGTGTCGTGTGATATTTTTATATAATAATATGTGTGCATCATCGCTATACTCAAAAGTATGGTGTTCATATTAGTGATTCATGTATTATGTTCATAAAACAATAAACAAATAGTTTTGCCGTTATTACATAATATACACAGGTTATATATATAAGTCTCTGCATGTTTTGTTCACCATAACGAACCACTAAGTTGGTATGGTGTGTGTTCAAACTGCAAGAGTGGGCTGCCACACTCAGCCAGTCCTCACTCATTCCTTCAACACCTAACTCGCCAACATTCCTCCTCCTCTCACAATACTGTTTATAGTGTAATTACACTATATAGACATGTTGTATATAAATATCTACATGTTTTGTTCAACATGACGGTACAACTAAGCTGGTATGGTATCCAAATAACATACCAGCAACAAAAAACTGCATTACCAGCCACACAGCAGCCAGCAGACGACAGTAGACGACGACACCTCTACCTCCCTTCTCACCAAGATTTCTGCTCCCACCAGCTACACACATCGCTAATTCTCACCACAGTGTTCCTATTATCAGAATCCTGGTTACTAAATCCTGTAAATGAATAATTTTCAGCAAATTTATTTTATAAAGGAACATGAGAAGTCATTTGAAGAATCTTAGATGGATAAAACAAGGGCAGTGCTGTGAACATCTTGAACAGCATTGTGTTCACCGATATCTGAACATTATACGTAGTCTTTATCACAGTTAGGCTCTTCTGTAATACTATCATGCTAAATAATACAAGGTACATATGTATTTTAACAGTTTTAGGCAATGCTGTGGTCACAAGCTGAGCAGCAGTACTGTTAACTCATGCTGTATGCGCCTGCCTTGGTTGCTCACTCAGTTCTGAGGCTCTCACACGCTGGAATGTTGCCTATGAAGTTTTTTGAATGACGTCTGTTTACAGGAGCCCTGAGGAAGCTGATTTGAACCCCATGTAGCCGCGGGCTCTTTAAATCTTGTGTGGTACTCCAACACAGTTGCATTGTGCTCCTGGTTGTCTGGGTTCGAGTCACTTCTGGGGTGTTGAGTTTTCATTCGCATATATGGTTGGGGACAAGTCAAACGTGTTCACATTTGTGCTGATATATATATATATATATATATATATATATATATATATATATATATATATATATATATATATATATATATATATATATATATATATATATATGTCGTACCTAATAGCCAGAACGCACTTCTCAGCCTACTATGCAAGGCCCGATTTGCCTAATAAGCCAAGTTTTCATGAATTAATTGTTTTTCGACTACCTAACCTAACCTAACCTAACTTTTTCGGCTACCTAACCAAACCTAACCTATAAAGATAGGTTAGGTTAGGTAGGGTTGGTTAGGTTCGGTCATATATCTACGTTAATTTTAACTCCAATAAAAAAAAATTGACCTCATACATAATGAAATGGGTAGCTTTATCATTTCATAAGAAAAAAATTAGAAAAAATATATTAATTCAGGAAGACTTGGCTTATTAGGCAAATCGGGCCTTGAATAGTAGGCCAAAAAGTGAGTTCTGGCTACTAGGTACGACATATATATATATATATATATGTCGTACCTAGTAGCCAGAACTCACTTCTCAGCCTACTATTCAAGGCCCGATTTGCCTAATAAGCCAAGTTTTCCTGAATTAATATATTTACTATAATTTTTTTCTTATGAAATGATAAAGCTACCCTTTTCACTATGTATGAGGTCAATTTTTTTTTATTGGAGTTAAAATTAACGTAGATATATGACCGAACCTAACCAACCCTACCTAACCTAACCTAACCTATATATATAGGTAAGGTTAGGTTAGGTAGCCAAAAAAAGCTAGGTTAGGTTAGGTTAGGTAGGTTAGGTAGACGAAAAAATATTAATTCATGAAAACTTGGCTTATTAGGCAAATGGGGCCTTGCATAGTAGGCTGAGAAGTGAGTTCTGGCTACTAGGTACGACATATATATATATATATATATATATATATATATATATATATATATATATATATATATATATATATATATATATATATATATATATATATATATATATATATATATATATATATATATATAATAAGATGAATAGGAAAACCAGGGATATACTGAACATCTTGTTTCAGATTCTTTACTTTAAAATGCATAACGTTTCGAATACTTCTCGTAATCATCATCAGATCTAAAAGAAAAAACAGAAATCACAATCAAATAACTGGTAAACAAAGAACTCATACTGAATATAATTGCCTATCAAAGAAAGGAAAATGCTTAAAAAAACAAAAAACTTTTTGATTTATAGTTCATTTTGGTAGTTTAATTTTATTATAATTTTGTTTAGTTTACCATGTCTTTGCCCTTTCTTACTTATTTCAAGTCTTGACATTGTACATTAATATAACCTTTTATTAAGGATATATAATACATTTTTTGGTATTTAATTTTATTTAATATTTGAGTTTTTTATAAGATTTTGGTTAGTACTTTATAATTGTCGTTTATTCTGTTTGTATTTTACATACATTTTTTATAGATTTGTAGTCATTATATAAATATTTGTTATAGTGTTTAGTATCTATGTGTTAGGTATGAAGTTTCACTTCTGATCACTTCACGTAAGTTTAATAGAATGGTTTGTTTTAGTAGTTATAAATTTCATCTTGTAGTTTAATGGATTTTTAAATTAGCTTTAATATATGTGACAGTTAATAAGTTTTATTTGTATTGATCACTTTAAGTGCGCTTAAGTGTTTTGTTTTTTTAAGCATTTTCCTTTCTTTGATAGGCAATTATATTCAGTATGAGTTCTTTGTTTACTAGTTATTTGATTGTGATTTCTGTTTTTTTCTTTTAGATCTGATGATGAATACGAGAAGTATTCGAAACGTTATGCATTTTAAAGTAAAGAATCTGAAACAAGATGTTCAGTATATCCCTGGTTTTCCTATTCATCTTAAAATTAAGATTCCCGAAGGGAACATCGATCATAAATATATATATATATATATATATATATATATATATATATATATATATATATATATATATATATATATATAGAAGGGGTACCACCTCTGGTGCAAGTGTAGGGACCCATAGCCTCGGAGAAGAAAATAAAGAGTACTCAGAGAAGACCTTGTGGATCCTCACTGAACACTTTGATATTTTCTTCTCCTACCACCCCTATTCTTTTGTTAAGTGTGTATATTTATCTAACTTTATTTGAAAATGTCATTACACAAAAAAAGTTACAATATTGATTACATGCAGGGTACAAGGCTGCTTGTCACAAGTTGAACAACTCCTCCAGCTCCTCAGATGGCGGGCAGGAACCGTGGATACAGTGAGCATTTCCTCTCTGGATTGCCACACTAAGGCGCTGAAAAAGAAAACTGGCAGCTCTAGGGTCTCTAGTTGTTTCGATTAGCTTAGACCCCAACTTCAAAAAGCTAGCAGCACTTTTACCCCAGGCACCAAGTGTCTCTGAGGCAATGGGGACAAAATTGTAGTGGTGCTCAAGGTCTCTGTATTTACGTGACTTGGCCGCTTCCCGGTAATTGGCAGCTCCTCCTGCTTGTGTAGCACTGAAGTCAACATAGGTATTGGCTAAAGTTGAAACGCAAGTGTAGTCCCACACCAACTGTCGACCATTCTTCCAGGGGTTCACCGTAATTCCGTCTGGGCGACCGACAGGCTCATCAGAGTTGCGGGACATTAGGTAACGGGACTCTCTCTCTGCTAGACAACCGGCTGTGGTAAGGCTTCTCTTAATAATGTCATTAACCTCGCCGTGTCTTGCATGCCATCCTCCCGTCCTTTGGCAAAGAAGGCCATGCCGTCCATATCTGTCGGCCTCTGCCTCGCCGCAAATACACCTGTATTCGGTGTGGATAGGGGCAGCTAGGCGGAGAGCCACGGCAGTTCGGAGGGCCTGCGGTGTGAGACGGGTGCCGGTTGCTGACATTGGGAATATATATATATATATATATATATATATATATATATATATATATATATATATATATATATATATATATAATGTCGTACCTAGTAGCCAGAACGCACTTCTCAGCCTATTATGCAAGGCCCGATTTGCCTAATAAGCCAAATTTTCATGAATTAATATATTTTCTCTAATTTTTTTCTTATGAAATGATAAAGCTACCCATTTCATTCTATATGAGGTCAATTTTTTTTTATTGGAGTTAAAATTAACGTAGATATATGACCGAACCTAACCAACCCTACCTAACCTAACCTAACCTATCTTTATAGGTTAGGTTAAGTTAGGTAGCCGAAAAAGTTAGGTTAGGTAAGGTTAGGTAGGTTAGGTAGTCGAAAAACAAATAATTCATGAAAACTTGGCTTATTAGGCAAATCGGGCCTTGTATAGTAGGCTGAGAAGTGTGTTCTGGCTACTAGGTACGACATATATATATATATAACTGAAAACTCACACCCCAGAAGTGACTCGAACCCATACTCCCACAACTGGTATGTACAGGGACGCCTTAATCCGCTTGACCATCACGACCGGACATAAGGAAGTGATAGCCGAGGCTATTTGAACCACTTCCCCGCCGGCACTCGGATGGTAATCTTGGGCATAGCATTTTATCAAATCACCTCATTCTTTGGGGCACACGTGAGGAACACAAATGCAAACAAGCCTGAATGGTCCCCAGGACTATATACAACTGAAAACTCACACCCCAGAAGTGACTCGAACCCATACTCCCACAACTGGTATGTACAGGGACGCCTTAATCCGCTTGACCATCACGACCGGACATAAGGAAGTGATAGCCGAGGCTATTTGAACCACTTCCCCGCCGGCACTCGGATGGTAATCCTGGGCATAGCATTTTATCAAATCACCTCATTCTTTGGGGCACACGTGAGGAACACAAATGCAAACAAGCCTGAATGGTCCCCAGGACTATATACAACTGAAAACTCACACCCCAGAAGTGACTCGAACCCATACTCCCACAACTGGTATGTACAGGGACGCCTTAATCCGCTTGACCATCACGACCGGACATAAGGAAGTGATAGCCGAGGCTATTTGAACCACTTCCCCGCCGGCACTCGGATGGTAATCTTGGGCATAGCATTTTATCAAATCACCTCATTCTTTGGGGCACACGTGAGGAACACAAATGCAAACAAGCCTGAATGGTCCCCAGGACTATATACAACTGAAAACTCACACCCCAGAAGTGACTCGAACCCATACTCCCACAACTGGTATGTACAGGGACGCCTTAATCCGCTTGACCATCACGACCGGACATAAGGAAGTGATAGCCGAGGCTATTTGAACCACTTCCCCGCCGGCACTCGGATGGTAATCTTGGGCATAGCATTTTATCAAATCACCTCATTCTTTGGGGCACACGTGAGGAACACAAATGCAAACAAGCCTGAATGGTCCCCAGGACTATATACAACTGAAAACGTGATGGTCAAGCGGATTAAGGCGTCCCTGTACATACCAGTTGTGGGAGTATGGGTTCGAGTCACTTCTGGGGTGTGAGTTTTCAGTTGTATATAGTCCTGGGGACCATTCAGGCTTGTTTGCATTTGTGTTCCTCACGTGTGCCCCAAAGAATGAGGTGATTTGATAAAATGCTATGCCCAAGATTACCATCCGAGTGCCGGCGGGGAAGTGGTTCAAATAGCCTCGGCTATCACTTCCTTATGTCCGGTCGTGATGGTCAAGCGGATTAAGGCGTCCCTGTACATACCAGTTGTGGGAGTATGGGTTCGAGTCACTTCTGGGGTGTGAGTTTTCAGTTGTATATAGTCCTGGGGACCATTCAGGCTTGTTTGCATTTGTGTTCCTCACGTGTGCCCCAAAGAATGAGGTGATTTGATAAAATGCTATGCTCAAGATTACCATCCGAGTGCCGGCGGGGAAGTGGTTCAAATAGCCTCGGCTATCACTTCCTTATGTCCGGTCGTGATGGTCAAGCGGATTAAGGCGTCCCTGTACATACCAGTTGTGGGAGTATGGGTTCGAGTCACTTCTGGGGTGTGAGTTTTCAGTTGTATATAGTCCTGGGGACCATTCAGGCTTGTTTGCATTTGTGTTCCTCACGTGTGCCCCAAAGAATGAGGTGATTTGATAAAATGCTATGCCCAAGATTACCATCCGAGTGCCGGCGGGGAAGTGGTTCAAATAGCCTCGGCTATCACTTCCTTATGTCCGGTCGTGATGGTCAAGCGGATTAAGGCGTCCCTGTACATACCAGTTGTGGGAGTATGGGTTCGAGTCACTTCTGGGGTGTGAGTTTTCAGTTGTATATAGTCCTGGGGACCATTCAGGCTTGTTTGCATTTGTGTTCCTCACGTGTGCCCCAAAGAATGAGGTGATTTGATAAAATGCTATGCCCAAGATTACCATCCGAGTGCCGGCGGGGAAGTGGTTCAAATAGCCTCGGCTATCACTTCCTTATGTCCGGTCGTGATGGTCAAGCGGATTAAGGCGTCCCTGTACATACCAGTTGTGGGAGTATGGGTTCGAGTCACTTCTGGGGTGTGAGTTTTCAGTTGTATATAGTCCTGGGGACCATTCAGGCTTGTTTGCATATATATATATATATATATATATATATATATATATATATATATATATATATATATATATATATATATATATATATATATATATATATAATATATATCATGCCCGAAACGCTTTGCGTAATAGTGGCTTTAGGCATTGTATGTACTAGCTCTACCTATAAGTCAACCAATCTTTGTAAAAATTTCTTGTATGTATGTACCTTACCTAAATAAACATTTATATATATATATATATATATATATATATATATATATATATATATATATATATATATATATATATATATATATATATATATTAGTATATTTTGGTAGCAGTCTTTCCTGTAGACATATATTATTAAATATGCCCGAAAAAGTAAGATTAATAATTCTAACACGAATTTTCTCGATCTTTCGTACGTTTCTTTTCACTGTTGTGGTAATTCAAAAATCAATTCTCCAAAATACATTTTTATTTCTAGTCTGATGCGACACTTGAGCGCGTTTCGTAAAACGTTTTACATTTTCAAAGACTTTAGCTTACACATACACAACTGAATAGAACTTACACATCTTCGATTTGTTTATATCTACATTTGAGTGAGGTGGATGGGGTGAGGTGGTATTAATAGGGTATTAAATTCGACATCCTCACAGACCGACATCACCTCAGCACTGAAACAAGGATTATCAAGAAACTAACAACGTTATATGGAGGACCTATGGCAATTCCACGACCAAGAGATGGCTTCCTGAACCTTGCAGGAATGAACCTCATTGAGGACCAAGTCACTCTCCTAAATCTGGGTATAAACTGTCACGTTATTTCCAGACCGAGTGAGATGGCCTGTAAAGTGGAGTTGGAAATTCTGTTGGACGACATATTCGACCTCGAGACACAAAAGAAGGTCACTACCAAAGATACCTTACAAGCAGAACTTATTGCGGAAGAAGGAAAGAATCGAGGCAATTACAGAAGCACCATACTCTCCCCCGAGCTCAAAGCGGCAGCAAAAAGCCTTCGTGAGAACAAGGAGATAGTTGTCAGGAGAGGTGACAAGTCGCCAATATACGTCATTCTTAAAAAAGACGAATATCTGGCGAAAATGAACCTCATACTCTCTGACCAAACTAAATTCCAAAGGGTAACAAAGGACACTACAGCCGAATTGAAAGCAAAGGTCAACAAACTGATCGAAACTGTGAACGCCAAGAAATCCGGACTCCACCTGCCAAAGATTATTGGGGAATATAAACCTGGATATGCGTATGGAAATGTCAAGACACACAAGCCTGGAAACCCACTTCGTTCAATCATTAGCCAGATACCCACACCCACATACAGACTGGCGAAGCGACTCAATGGCCTGCTGACTCCTTATGTCCCTTGCGCCTTCAGCCTGAAGTCTCCAAAGGAATTTGTTGACTTACTGTGGGGCACACGGGCCACAGGGATAAGAGCCTCGTTGGACGTAGAATCACTGTTTACCAACGTACCTGTGGACGAGACAATCGGGATGATAGCCGACAGAGTATATCGTGATCCGGCCTGTACTCCTCTTGACATACCAGAAAATATTCTAAGGAAACTACTCCAAGCTTGTACTAAAGAGGCACCCTTCTTGAGCCCGGATGGGCACAAGTATAAGCAAGTAGATAGGGTCGCCATGGGTTCTCCCCTAGGTGTCCTGTTTGCAAACTTCTACATGGGTACCATCGAGCAAAAAGTCTTAGTCGACATGAACTTGAAACCGGCCATATACTGCAGGTATGTTGACGACATTTTTACACAGGTACCTGATGTCAGACATCTGCAGGAGCTGAAGGAGGCATTTGAGCAGAGTTCCGTGCTGCGTTTCACTTACGAGATGGAAAATGATGGGAAGCTGCCCTTTCTAGATGTAACAGTCATGGAAAAGAGCGGAGGTTTCCACACTGCAGTCTACACTAAGGAAACGAACATAGAAATGTGCCTAAATGCCAACAGCGACTGCCCAGACAGGTACAAGAGGAGTGTTGTTAACGCTTATGTCGACCATGCTCTCAGCCACAGCTCAGAATGGAAGCAAGTCGACGAAGAACTCTGTAGGATAAGGCAGGTCCTAGTCAACAACGGCTTCTCTAATGGTTTCGTTGAAGACATCATAAGAAGGAAAGTGAAACGCCATGCAACCTTTGAAGAGACAACTAACACAACACCTATACCCCCTATTAGACTATTTTACAGGAACTTCTTTTCCACAGCTCATAAAACGGAGGAAAGGGTCCTGAAAGAATTTGTTGATAGGAACGTTATCCCTACAGACAAATATCAGAAGATACAATTGACGATTTACTATAAAACCAAAAAAACGGCCAACCTACTCATGAGAAACTCTCCAGACACAAAGCAGAACGCTATAAAAGAGACCAACGAAGTCTATGCCTTCAAATGCCCACTTGGGGACTGTAAGCCTCAAAGAACTCAGTATATAGGCAAGACAACAATATCTCTTTCCAGGCGATTAACGATGCATAAGCAACAGGGCTCCATTAAGGAACATATAATCTCATCCCACATCCAGACCATCACCAGAGAAGTCTTAACAAACAACACATAAATCATCGATAGATACAGTGATAGCGGGCGGCTTGACATCTGCGAGGCACTACACACCAAGAAGTCAACACCAGCAATCAACAGCCAATTAATGCACAACTATATTCTACCCACTTGAAGACTCTGCATCAATATAGAAGCATCAAGAAATATGGGCCAATTGGCCCTTTTCAGTTACTTCCATTCTTCCCTTTAATTTACCCAATTTATACCAATTGTTTCTTGTTCTGTCTTGTGTTGAAAGTTTGCTCTATCTTGTGTTGAAAGTTTTGTTCACCTCATCCAAAACTGTTGTAACATATCACGTCACCCAAATGGCTATATAAGATGAAAGCTGTTTAAATGATAAATAGTAGAACTCTGTTTAGTGTTTGCAGGTTATAGTTGTGTGTGTGTAAACTAAAGTCTTTGAAAATGTAATAAGTTATTACGAAACGCATTCAAGTATTGCGTCAGACTAGAAATAAAAAAAAATTATGATTTTTGGAGAACTGATTTTTCAATTACCATCGACAGTGAAAAGAAACATAAGAAATATTGATAAAATTCGTGTTAGAATTATTAATCTTACTCTTTCGCTCATATTTAATAATATATGTCTACAGGAAAGACTGCTACCAATATATATATATATATATATATATATATATATATATATATATATATATATATATATATATATATAAATATATATATATATATAAATATATATATATATATATATATATATATATATATATATATATATATATATATATATATATATATATATATATATATATATCCGTGATTTGAGTGTTCATGGTAGGTCGCTCTATTCTTATGTGAATTGCCTCAAGAATTTGTAATCTTCTTGAATCTTGGGTTTTGTCTATTATGCAAGTATTCTTGCAAGTATTATTGAACAAGAATACTTGCATAATAGACAAAACCCAAGATTCAAGAAGATTACAAATTCTTGAGGCAATTCACATAAGAATAGAGCGACCTACCATGAACACTCAAATCACGGAACTATTTACTCTACCCACCATGAGAGTAAGGACAAGACAAGAACATATCGATGCCAACACAGAAGACAATGTCCAACATAGCAGGCCAATATATATATATATATATATATATATATATATATATATATATATATATATATATATATATATATATATATATATAATGTATGTACCATCCCATCCCCTGTACCATCGACCTCTCCTGTCCCCTCATCCTCCCAACCATACTCCCTTCCCCCTCTGCCTTCGGCCGCCTCACCAATACCACCCTCCCATGTCCCCTCGTCCGATGAAATTGCAAATGAACTGATGTTCCCATCAGAAAATTGGAACATCACATGATCCTATGATCCCATCACTGAATCATAAGATAAACTATTAAAAAAAATGAAAAATACAAAAATAAACTATACTCACGAAATGAATGGTATGGTAAACAACACAGCTCAATTTGAATGCAATGTCAAGCAAAATAATTAAATTAAAATGAAAATAAATCGAAATCTATGAAAATTCTATTTGTCAATGCAATTGGAAACATTGAAATGAAATCGTAACATACTTAGTATAGCATGTGTTGCTCCTATGTGCAACAGATGGCACTGTTTCTAAAAAAAAAATATGTTTTTACCTGTCACAGGTGTCACAGCTATTCTTATACTTACAACCCCCTCCCCGCTCAGCTCGTTGTCGCCGTGTGGGGGCTTCGTGGGCGGCTGCCGGAGTATGATGCTCCTTGGGACAGTCCTCTGTCCTTTTCTAGCCTTGTGCTCCTGCTGCCGTCCTCTCCAATTCTGCTGGGCATCTTTTCCTTTTCCTTCTGTTTCGTTTTTCTCCCCCCTCTTCTCCTATCTACTTGCCGTTTCCTGCCGACCGTTTGCTCGTTCTGGTTCTTCTCTTGGACTTCTTCTATTTTGACGCCCGGGTGCTTGAGGAGGCATACTCTTGCACCCGTAGAACTGTAGTACCCGACGTCGAGAGCGAGGGGAACCTTTTATTGTCAATCCCCCTTTCGTCACTGAACCCGATCTCGACGGACTGTCGGTTTCTTAAGGTGGCGTTTGTGGGGCGTATACTCACGACGCACCCCTAGGAGGCCCCGACAAGATCGGCGATAGCTTCTTGTTGGGTGTCCTGCCTCTAATTGTGGCTCCATGGTGGGTGTGGGGGCACATTCGTGAATGAATTCTTCTTTTCGTCAAGATGATAACCCCTGTTTCGGCTGCTTCTGGCTTACCTTCTCAGGCTCGTGGGGTGGGCGACCAAGCCCCCGAGTCGGTCCGTATTGGAAGACCGGGCTCTGTAGCCTCCACTGCATTGGGCCCCGACCTTGCTCCTCCTTTGGCCTCTCTGACTCCTTCCCCTCGCTCCCCTCCCTCCTCTGTGGTTGGGTCGAGCCCCAAGCCCCCAGTGGTGACTACCTCGTCCCCTGGCGCGGCTCCTTCTCTAGTTGTAACTACTGCGCCTTTTAACCCCTCTCTCTCTGGGGGTTCTCACCGCCGTCCTCGTCACGGCCGCCCTCGCTCGATTCCTTCCAGTTCTGCTACCTATCACGCCTTGTTTGGTCCCGCTTCGTGGGCCAAATATTTTGATCTCCTCCCTCTTGATTCTGCGCCTCCTGACGATTTCTCCCTCCATCGACATCTCATTGATTCCGTGGATGCCTCCATTACTTTCAACCCCATTCGTCTCGGTACACGTGTCGTTGCTGCTCCTTCTCAGGATGCTGCTTCCCGCTTGGCTGCCTTATCCTGCCTTGGCGAGACCCCCGTTCGGGTCTCGAAGAACGCTCAGTTGAATGCCAGTGTTGGCACTATTTTGCTCCCGCCCCATGTTGCGACCGGTGTTTGGGACCTGCGCGACTGCAACGACGATATTCGACATATCCTCGCTGCCCAGGGCCATTCTATTCTCCAGGTGGACACGTTTACTCGTCCCCCTCGTGGTAGTCGCCGTCAACCCCTCCGGGTTGTGAAGATTACCTTTGATGGTAGGACCCTTCCACCCTCTGTCATTCTTGCTGGTGCCAGGTGCTCTGTCCAGGAGTACATTCCTTCTCCTCGGCTCTGCAACAAGTGCTGGAGGTTTGGGCATGGTGCCCTCCGCTGCTCCGGGACTGTCTCTCTCTGTCCTTTGTGTGGTGGCGAAGGTCACTCTAAGTCGGAGTGCACTTCTCCCCAGGCTCGTTGCCTCAACTGCGGTGAGGCCCATCATACCTTCTCCCGTGCGTGTGTCCATTACAAGCTTGAGGCAGCCGTCCTCAACCTGAAGCAGCGGGAGCGTTAATCTTTTCCTGAGGCGAGGCGCCAGGTTCGCCGGCTCCCGCCTTATGCTAATATCTCTTATGCTCACGTGTTGCGCTCTTCCTCTCCTCGTCCTTCCCGCCTTCCTCAGACTCACAACCGTTTCCGGGCCTTGGACCCTGATGCGCCCACTGCCCCCTCCTCTGTTCCTTTGGGTTCTCTCCCGAAGGATCCTCCTCCTGGTCCTCTGTCTGGGGTTCCCCTTCCTTCTACCCGGTCTGTCGTGTCTTCTGTGTCTTCTTCCTCGTCCCCCTCCGATCCTCCTTCCCATCCTCTTCCTCCATCTATCGGCTCTCCCCACCGCCTGTCGGTGCGGGCGGATGTCCATCGCTTTCCTAACGGCCGTCGTGTGTGCTCTCGTTCGGCTTCTCCTGTTGAGACACTGGAATCCGTTGCCCGGTACGTAGTTGCTGGGACACCGGTCTCTTTAAGTCAGAAGCGTAAGCCTGGCTCCTCTCCTTCCTCTTCCCCGGTGGGTAAGAAGGCTTCGCTTTCTTCCTCGGCTCCTACTTCTGGCTCTGTTGCTCCTTCCCCTCCCGTTTCAGTGCTTGCGCCCTCTGTTCCTGCTATGGAGGTTTCTTTGGCCCCTGCTTCCCTTTCGGTTGCTGCTCTTGCTGGGGTGCGCTCCCCTCTTTCTACTCCCCCTCTTCCTGCTGCTGTCCTTGACTGCTCCTCTCCGTTGTCTCCTCCTCTTCCTCCTCCTCCTCTGGACCCTGCCCGCCCACCTCTGATCTGTTCTCCCGTTTCCTTCCCTCCGTCTTTGCTCAGTTTACCCATGCCCCCTAACCCTGACTTTGCTGATCCTGATCCCGACCCTGATATTCTTTAACGTGCTCTGTTGCTCTTTCGCCTTTGTTTCTTCCTTGTTCTCTGTTTTTGTCCTTTCTCTTCTCGTCGTTGTCCATTCTTCAATGGAACGTTCGAGGTTATTACGCCAATTTCCTCGAACTCCAACTTCTGATTTCGCGGTTTTCGCCCCTTTGTGTCTGTCTCCAGGAGCCAATGCTTGGTGCTCGTCCTGGTCGTTTTCGTGGCTATTCCTTTCTCTCCCCCCCCCCAGCCATTGCTGGGGCTTCTAATTCTTCTGCTCTCTTGATTCGGGCTGATGTTCCCTTTGTTCCTTTACTTGTTCCTTCGCCTCTCCATTGTTCTGCTGCTCGTATCTTTGTGGGGAAATGGTACACAGTTTGTTCCATTTATCTCCCCCCGAGTGTCCCGCTCTCTCTTCCTGATTTGAAACACCTCCTAGACTCCTTGCCGGAGCCTGTGCTCCTGCTGGGTGACTTCAATTGTCGTCATTCTCTTTTGGGTGACGTTCTGACGAATACCCGGGGTCGCCTCCTTGAGCCGTTTCTCCTCTCTTCTTCCCTGTCTCTTCTGAATTCTGGTGAGCCCACTCATTTGGACTCTCGGACTCGCATCCTTTCTTGTCTTGATCTTTCTCTCTGCTCTTCTTCTCTTTACTTAGATTTCACGTGGCAGGTTCTTGATGACCTCCATGGAAGTGATCATTTCCCCATCCTTGTTTCCTTTTTCTCTTTTCGCCCTTCCCTCTCTTTCCCTAGGTGGCAGTTTGCTAAGGCAGACTGGACCCTATTTACCCTCAGTGCTGCTCTCTCTGACCTCTCCCTTCTGCCTCTTTCTCGCGCTCTCCTCCTTTTTCATGACACTGTCTTCAACGCTGCCCTCCGCTCTATTCCTCGCTCTTCCTCTCGGGGTCCACGGAAGTGCGTTCCCTGGTGGAATGCGGACTGTGCTCGGGCTGTCCGCTGTAAGCGTGCAGCCTGGAAGAGGCACCGCCGTAGGCAGACGACCGATTCTTTTCTTTTCTTTCGGAAAGTGAGTGCGGTGGCCCGTAGGGCCATCCGTACGGCTAAACGTGAATGTTGGGCATCTTATGTCTCAACAATTACGTCCGAGACCCCTCTGGCCCAGATCTGGAAGCGTATCCGGAAGATAGCGGGTAAGTTCGTTCCCGATGTTTCACCGGTCCTTCACCTCCGTGATACTCTTGTGGCGGACCCGTTGCAGGTCGCTTCCGAACTGGGTTCCCACTTTTCTTCTGTTAGCTCTGGTCTTCATCTTCCCCAATCTTTCCTTCTTCGTAAACCTGTCCTTGAGTCTCGTCCTTTAGATTTCTGCACTCATCTTCAGCTTCCCTATAATGATCCCTTTTCTCTCTCTGAACTTCGTTCTGCCCTGGCCCTCTGCGGTTCTACGGCGGCGGGCTCCGATGGTATTCATTATGAGATGCTTCGCCATCTCCCTCCGAGCACGTCTCAGTATTTACTGAGTCTGTATAATCGGATCTGGGAGTCGTCGTCAGTCCCTGAGGACTGGCTCGATGCCGTTGTCCTCCCTGTTCGTAAACCGGGGTCTCTGGGTACTTCCCCTAAGGACTTTCGCCCTATTGCTCTCACAAGTTGTGTCTGCAAACTCTTTGAACGTATGGTTAACGTTCGTCTGATGTGGTTCCTGGAACACCATCACCTCCTCTCCCCTTCTCAATTTGGTTTCCGCAAGTGCGGCAGCACGACAGATGTCCTGGTGAACTTGGAGGTCTATATTCGTACTGCTTTTGCTGCGAAGACCTCCGTTGTTGCCGTCCTTTTTGACCTAGAAAAGGCTTACGACACCACTTGGCGTTATCATATCCTATCTCAACTTCATTCTTTTGGCCTTCGTGGTCTTCTCCCTCTCTTTCTCCGCAGCTTCCTCTCTCGTCGTTCCTTTCGGGTGCGCCTTGGTACCGCTCTCTCTCCCTCTTTTCAGCAATACGAAGGTGTGCCCCAGGGTAGTGTTCTGAGCACTACTCTTTTTCTGGTTGCCCTCAATGGTCTTCTTTCCTCTCTTCCTTCTGGTGTCTTCTCCGCTCTCTATGTCGATGATCTTACCCTTTGTTGTCAGGGTGATGATTTGCCTCTCCTTCAACGCCGGCTTCAACTTGCAATTGATGCCGTATCGTCTTGGGCCACAGGTCATGGCTTCAAGTTCTCTACTTCTAAGACTTGTGCCATGACTTTTTTTCGCGGAAACGGGTTGTTCTTCGTCCCTCTTTGTCACTTTATGGTCATCCCCTTGAATACAAAGATTCCGCGAAGCTTTTGGGGTTATTCCTTGACACTCGTTTGTCTTGGTCTCCCCATATCTCTTACCTCCGTGTTGAGTGCTCTAAGGCCCTTACCCTCCTTCGGGTCTTGTCCCATACTTCTTGGGGGGCAGATAGGCGCACTCTCCTTGCTTTACATTCCTCTCTCGTCCTGTCTAAGCTCGATTATGGTTGCCCTGCTTACTCGTCTGCTTCTCCTTCTACTCTTCGCCGTCTTGATGCTTTGCACCATACTGGGTTGCGCCTCAGTTCTGGTGCCTTTCGTTCGACTCCCATCCTTAGCTTGTATGTTGACACTGGCTTCCTGTCTCTCCAGGACCGCCGTGATCGCTACTATCTTCGCTATCTTGCGCGGTCCTTGCAACATCCTTCCTCTCGCCTCTGTCGTGCTTTAACTTTTACCCCTCCTGCGGTTCCTGTTCCTCTTCACCACCTCCCTCTTTCTGTCCGGTTATCTCGCCTACAGGATTCTCTCTCCATTCGTATTTCTGATGTTTCTCCTCGTGTTGTTCCTTCTTTGCCCCCGTGGAGGGTGCCTCTTCCGCGGTTTTGTACTTCCTTGACCCGTATCACTAAAGCTTTTACCCCCCCTACGGTTCTAAAACGCCTTTTCCTCGAGCACTTTTCTTCTCACTCCCGCTCCGTTTCTGTCTTCACCGATGGGTCTAAGTCAGCAGACGGTGTTGGCTACTCTGTTGTTTTTCCTGATTGCACTTATATGTGTCGCTTGCCTCCGGAGACTAGCATCTTTACAGCGGAACTTTATGCTATTCTCTATGCTCTTCGTCTCCTGCTTTCTCGTTGTCAGTCTTCCTTTGTGGTTGTTGTTGACTCTCGTAGTGCCCTCCTTGCTCTCGGGTCCTTTAATCCGGTTCATCCAGTAGTTGTCGAGATCCAGCATTGGCTGTTTCTCGTTCACAGTAAATTTAAGTCGGTTGAGTTTTGTTGGGTTCCCAGCCATATTGGTGTGTCTTTAAATGAGCGTGCGGATGCTGCCGCTAAGGAAGCTGTCCGCTCTTGTCCCATCTCTCGTAAAGGCATTCCGTATTCCGACTTTTTCCCGGTTATCCATTCCTCAGTCCTTACCCGTTGGCAGGCTTCTTGGTTGTCTGTTACTGGTAACAAGCTACGTACTCTTAAATGTTGTGTTTCCTCGTGGCCGTCCTCCTTCCACCGTAACCGGCGGTGGGAAACAGCTCTGGCGAGGTTGCGTATTGGGCATACTCGCTTAACCCATGGTCACTTGATGGAGCGCCGCCCTGCTCCTTATTGTCCTAGTTGCATTGTCCCTCTTACGGTCGTGCATGTCCTTCTTGAATGTCCTGACTTCCAGGACTAGCGTGTGTCTTGCTTTCCGACCGCCCCTCGCGGTCACCTGTCCCTCGATAGAATTCTTGGTGACTCGGATACTTTTGATATCGTTCGCCTTATGCGTTTTTGTTCTCGTATTGGCATCCTTGGTGATATTTAGCGCCCTCTGATTATTTTGCGTATTTGATGGTGCTACATAGCCTTCCCGGTTTGGTGCCTTCTTTTGATAATTACTTACTTACTTACTTATACTTACAAAATTAACTGTATGATAAACAACACAGCTCAATTCTAATGCAATATCACACAAAATAATTTAATCAAAAATAAAACAAATCGAAATCTATTAAAATTCAATTTATCAATGCAATCTAAACCATTGAAATGGAATCAAAACGTATTTAGTGTAGCATGTGTTGCTATTACGTGCAACTGATGGTGCTGTTTCTTAAAATAAGAATGTTTTCTCTTTTCTCCTGTCACAGGTGTGGCATTTATACTTATACGTTTGAGTTTTATGAGTTTTCAGTCGCATATAGTCCTGGGACCATTCAGGCTTGTTCGCATTTGTGTTCCTCTCGTGTGCCCCAAAGAATGAGGTGATTTGATAAAATGCTATGCCCAAGATTACCATCCGAGTGCCGGCGGGAAGTGGTTCAAATAGCTTTGGCTATCACTTCCTTATGTTTGGTCGTGATATTCAAGCGGATTAATGCGTCCTGTAGATACCAGTTGCGTTGCTCCTGGGAGTATGGGTTCGAGTCACTTCTGGGGTGTGAGTTTTCAGTCGTCATATATATATATATATATATATATATATATATATACATACGAAAAGTACGAAAATGAGTTTTGGAGAACTCCTATTTCAATTAAGCCCTGATGCTAAGAAAATAGAGGGATAGAAGCCCTAAACCAGAAAATAATAAATACAGAATATGCGGTCATATTCAATGAAACATGTTTGAAAGAAAACCTGCTGCCAGTATACACCAATATAAACCCACATGACCCAGCAGTCCGCAATACAGAGTTTACCTATAGGTATAGGCAAGAGCTCATTCGGCATCAACTAAACAAGAAGGATGCCCTCCAAACCTTTACAGAGCAGGCGGAGCATCTGTTAAACAAATGGACCCAGTACGACATCCCTATCCAACTCAAGCAAACCATCAACAGTGAACTATTTAACCTGAAACAACAACATAAAACTCTTGTAGAAACAAAGACACTCCGTAAGTTAACAGCCCTAAACGGTGGACAGTTAAAAATCCCTCGTCCTAAAGATGGCTACATTAACCTGACTTCTTATGATCTTACCCAGGACCAACGAGACCTCTTAAATCTTGGTCTAAATTGTCAATTCTTATCTAAACCAAAGATGCATCAAAAACGCCTGGAAATCAAAATGCTTCTGGACGATATCCATAAGCTAGAAGACAACAAAAAAGTCAACACCACTGACACACTTCAAGCTGAACTACTTGCAGAAGCGGGGAAAAAACGAGGAACATATTCATCTACAATCTTAACCCCACGACTCAAAGAAGCAGCGAAACAACTAAAAAATCTGAAAGACGTAACAATAAGAAAAGCTGACAAAACAGCAGCATATGTATTGATTCCTACCCATGAATACATGAACAAAATTAGCGACATCCTTAGTGACGACTCCAAATTTCAACGAATCACGAGGAACCCCGTAGAAGACCTTAAGCGGAAAGTAAACAAAACAATTACAGCAATCAACGCAAAGAAAGGTAGTGTGCATTTCAATAAACTTCAAGGCGACTATGGCTTAGGATATGCCTACGGCAATGTTAAGACGCATAAACCAGGTAACCCACTACGCCCTATAATCAGCCAAATACCAACCCCAACTTATCACCTGGCAAAGAAACTCAATGAACTCCTAACTCCATATATATATATATATATATATATATATATATATATATATATATATATATATATATATATATATATATATATATATATATATATATATATATATATATATTATATATATATATATATATATTATATATATATGTGTACCAACCAACTATAATGCTGCTTATGGTCAATTTAAATCACTGTTAACAATGCTAAAGAAATGGCCAGAGCATTTTATGCTCTACCATGAGATTATTGCTCAACAGCTACAAAGTAAATTCATAAAAATCGTGAAACACGACAATAAGCAAACAGGCCATTACTTACCACATATGGGCGTAATCAAAAAATATAAAACAACTCCTTTACGGATAGTTTTTAATTGTAGTCCTAAATCTGGACCCCAAGCAACAAGTCTAAATGATTGCCAGCAAACAGGCCCATGTCTAATACAAAAGTTGTATGACAAACTATTGAAGTTTAGACTTAACAAATATGCAAATACAGCTGACATCAGCCGTATTTGCATATTTGCAAATATGACATCAGCTTTTCTAAGAGTTGCCTTTCATGAAGAAGATAGAGACTTCTCTAAGTTTTTATTGGCAGAGAACCCAGAAGATGTAAATAGTCCTATTGTGACATAGATTCTCATCTTTCCAATTTGGAGCAACATTCAGCCCATTCCTTTTACAGGCCACTGTAGATACCCATCTACAAATATACCCATTCGGTTATCCTCCAGTCCTTATAAGGCTGAATTCGGTTAAAATCTATACATAGATAATTGTCAAGGGACAGTAACGAGCACGACTGAACTGTTACAAATATATCAGAAGGCAAACAATGAAATGCAAGGAGCCAACATGCCACTACAGTCATGGGCCTCGAATAATGCAACATTGAATAATCAAATTGAGAGTGATTACCCAGAATATCTCGTACCTCACGCTTAAAAAGTATTAGGAATGGGATGGGATCTCATCTCAGATACCATATCAATCAAATCAGCACCAGTAAATTATTGCATTGTTACAAAAAGAGACGCTTTCATAGGTTAACAAGGTATTCGACCAACTTGGTCGACTCTTTCCCACCAGGAGATTCGAACCCTAGCCAGCACAGAAGCCTTACAGCAGCTGGCATAACTGGTAAGCCTTTAACCCACTGCACCACAGCTCGAATCTTTCCCACCAGTTCGAATCTCCTGGAGGGAAAGTGTTCTAAGGTTGTATAATCTCTCTTGCGGTGTTTAGGCAAGTTGTGCATTATATATATATATATATATATATATATATATATATATATATATATATATATGCGAACAAGCCTGAATGGTCCCCAGGACAATATGCAACTGAAAACTCACACCCCAGAAGTGACTCGAACCCATACTCCCAGGAGCCACGCAACTGGTATGTACAAGACGCCTTAATCCACTTGACCATCACGACCGGACATAATCAGGTGATAGCCGAGGCTATTTGAACCACCCCACCGCCGGCACTCGGATAGTAATCTTGGGCATAGCATTTTACCAAATCACCTCATTCTTTGGGGCACACGTGAGGAACACAAATGCGAACAAGCCTGAATGGTCCCCAGGACAATATGCAACTGAAAACTCACACCCCAGAAGTGACTCGAACCCATACTCCCAGGAGCCACGCAACTGGTATGTACAAGACGCCTTAATCCACTTGACCATCACGACCGGACATAATGAGGTGATAGCCGAGGCTATTTGAACCACCCCACCGCCGGCACTCGGATAGTAATCTTGGGCATAGCATTTTACCAAATCACCTCATTCTTTGGGGCACACGTGAGGAACACAAATGCGAACAAGCCTGAATGGTCCCCAGGACAATATGCAACTGAAAACTCACACCCCAGAAGTGACTCGAACCCATACTCCCAGGAGCCACGCAACTGGTATGTACAAGACGCCTTAATCCACTTGACCATCACGACCGGACATAATGAGGTGATAGCCGAGGCTATTTGAACCACCCCACCGCCGGCACTCGGATAGTAATCTTGGGCATAGCATTTTACCAAATCACCTCATTCTTTGGGGCACCTCATTATGTCCGGTCGTGATGGTCAAGTGGATTAAGGCGTCTTGTACATACCAGTTGCGTGGCTCCTGGGAGTATGGGTTCGAGTCACTTCTGGGGTGTGAGTTTTCAGTTGCATATTGTCCTGGGGACCATTCAGGCTTGTTCGCATTTGTGTTCCTCACGTGTGCCCCAAAGAATGAGGTGATTTGGTAAAATGCTATGCCCAAGATTACTATCCGAGTGCCGGCGGTGGGGTGGTTCAAATAGCCTCGGCTATCACCTCATTATGTCCGGTCGTGATGGTCAAGTGGATTAAGGCGTCTTGTACATACCAGTTGCGTGGCTCCTGGGAGTATGGGTTCGAGTCACTTCTGGGGTGTGAGTTTTCAGTTGCATATTGTCCTGGGGACCATTCAGGCTTGTTCGCATTTGTGTTCCTCACGTGTGCCCCAAAGAATGAGGTGATTTGGTAAAATGCTATGCCCAAGATTACTATCCGAGTGCCGGCGGTGGGGTGGTTCAAATAGCCTCGGCTATCACCTCATTATGTCCGGTCGTGATGGTCAAGTGGATTAAGGCGTCTTGTACATACCAGTTGCGTGGCTCCTGGGAGTATGGGTTCGAGTCACTTCTGGGGTGTGAGTTTTCAGTTGCATATTGTCCTGGGGACCATTCAGGCTTGTTCGCATTTGTGTTCCTCACGTGTGCCCCAAAGAATGAGGTGATTTGGTAAAATGCTATGCCCAAGATTACTATCCGAGTGCCGGCGGTGGGGTGGTTCAAATAGCCTCGGCTATCACCTCATTATGTCCGGTTGTGATGGTCAAGTGGATTAAGGCGTCTTGTACATACCAGTTGCGTGGCTCCTGGGAGTATGGGTTCGAGTCACTTCTGGGGTGTGAGTTTTCAGTTGCATATTGTCCTGGGGACCATTCAGGCTTGTTCGCATTTGTGTTCCTCACGTGTGCCCCAAAGAATGAGGTGATTTGGTAAAATGCTATGCCCAAGATTACTATCCGAGTGCCGGCGGTGGGGTGGTTCAAATAGCCTCGGCTATCACCTCATTATGTCCGGTCGTGATGGTCAAGTGGATTAAGGCGTCTTGTACATACCAGTTGCGTGGCTCCTGGGAGTATGGGTTCGAGTCACTTCTGGGGTGTGAGTTTTCAGTTGCATATTGTCCTGGGGACCATTCAGGCTTGTTCGCATTTGTGTTCCTCACGTGTGCCCCAAAGAATGAGGTGATTTAGTAAAATGCTATGCCCAAGATTACTATCCGAGTGCCGGCGGTGGGGTGGTTCAAATAGCCTCGGCTATCACCTCATTATGTCCGGTCGTGATGGTCAAGTGGATTAAGGCGTCTTGTACATACCAGTTGCATGGCTCCTGGGAGTATGGGTTCGAGTCACTTCTGGGGTGTGAGTTTTCAGTTATATATATATATATATATATATATATATATATATATATATATATATATATATATATATATATATATATATATTGGTGTATACTGGCAGCAGGTTTTCTTTCAAACATGTTTCATTGAATATGACCGCATATTCTGTATTTATTATTTTCTGGTTTAAGGCTTCTATCCCTCTAACTATTTTCTTAACATCAGGGCTTAGCTGAAATAAGAGTTCTCCGAAACTCATTTTCGTTATGTTAAGGTGATGAAAAGAAGTGAATTACTATAGAATGTATTACACTTATTTATACAATTTGCACAACGTTTCGAATCTCCATGGTTCATTCTCAAGTGAAGAGATTTTAGATTGATTGATAAAGATTAAGCCACCCAAGAGGTGGCACGGGCATGAATAGCCCGTAAGTGGTACAATTTTTTTTTATCAGAAGAGATTTTACAATGCTGGTTGATTTTATACCCGCACTGGGTCAGGTGATAAGACAATAAAGGTGAAAACATGGGGGGATACATAACGGGTAAATGTGGGGTGAAACATAAGAACATAAGAATAGAGGTAACTGCAGAAGGCTTATTGGCCCATACGAGGCAGCTTCTATCTACATACAAAGATTAATCAAGTGTAATTGGCCTGTTATATTGAACATTGTCCTCTGTGTTGGCATCGTTATGTTCTGGTCTTGTCCTTACTCTCATGGTGGGTAGAGTAAATTGTTCCGTGATTTGGGTGTTCATGTTAGGTTGTTCTATTCTTATGTGAATTGCTTCAAGAATTTGTAATTTTCTTGCATCTTGGGTTTTGTCTATTATACAGGTATTTTTGTTCAACATTTCTCTTGTTAGGGTGATGTCATGGGCTTGTCTCATGTGATTCCTAGGGGCACCGGATTGAAGATGGCATGTCAAACGCCTCGTCAGCTTGGTCGACGTCATACCTATGTAATTAGATTGAAGGTTACATCTTTCGTGGGGGCAAGTGTACTTGTATACAACGCTTGACTGCTGTAGAGGGTTCTCCGTCGGCTTCGGGCTGTTTTTGATAAGGAGTTCGGAAGTCTTCTTGGTTTTGTAGAATATTATCAGGTTTATGTTTTGGTTAGGAGTAGTGCTTTTTACTCCTTTACGGATTATTTCTTTCATTATTCTTTCCTCTTTTATATGTTCACAGATTGTTTATAACTAACTAAAATTGTATGTGTGGAACAAGTCTCCTTCTTATTCAGTCCCGGCTGGTTGAGGGATTGACTGAGCTAGCTGTCTGTGTGTACCCTGTGTGACACCAAATAATTGTTATGAGGATCTACCCATTACCTTACCGTTTAGGAAAAAAAAGTAGATTGTATGCGAGGAGGGGCTGTTACGTGACATTATGCTACAAGAATAACACTAATATTTATTTGGTGTGTGATGTATTGAAGATAGCCTAAGACAGTCTTTACTTTAATTTTTTGTTTATTTGGACAAAGAAATAGATGTTTCCAGTTTGGTTATGTTACGTTATGTTACAAGATTAACACTAATATTGAGTCGGTGTGTGTGTGTTATAATAATATTGAAGACTGGCTTTAACTTTACTGATAAACAAAAACACTTATGCTTTTATGAACTACTCATTTTTCTAATACAAAAGTTTACATCTCTCTTTTACTGATAAACAAAAACTTATGTTTCTATGAACTAGTCAAGAGAGAGAGAGAGAGAGAGAGAGAGAGAGAGAGAGAGAGAGAGAGAGAGAGAGAGAGAGAGAGAGAGAGAGAGAGAGAGAGAGAGATAGAGAGTGTGAGAGAAAGAGAGGGTATAGGGTGCATAATAAAGAAATTATATCTTCTCTCATCAATAGGTGTAATGTCTTGGGGCTTTCCCCTGATAATTCCCTCCCTCCTTGTGAGAGAGAGCCTTCCCCAAGCGATCTATTACACATCATCCAGCTCGCGCACGCTTAGCATGTGATTAATCAAGTGCATCCGTCAGTCATCCATAAGGAGGGCTGAGGTGTGGGCTGAGGGGGAAGGTTGAGGGGAGGGATGAGGGGGTAGGTGGATGAGGGGGGAGGGGTAACCGGAAAACCATATCCGGCTTGCACACGCTTAGTGTGCAATTAATCACGCTCAGCTATCACACTCATACATCTGGCATCCATCTCAGTGATAGAGGGCTCGGTCTATACCACAAAATCACTCATTATAAGCCCATGGGATAACCGGAAATTACCATCCGGGTTGGACGATTATCACCCGTCAGTCACCCATCTCTCATTTATCTGCGGCTTGCACTGGGCGAAGAGCTAGAGTCTCTAAAAATTTATTAGTTAACGCTAACATCATACATGGGGAGTGCGAAGGATATCCGGAAATCACCCCCCAACCCCCGGGTTGCGAGACTGTTACCTCTCACCCCGCAATCATCTATCTGTCATCTATTTCAGCGATAGAGCGGACACTATGTCACCTTTTCCCCTACTTATTGGGACTCACTCAGTCGTGCCCTGCTTAGGACTATGCTGACCTTCTTTTCAAGTAAACTACTTATTTTCTCCTTAAGAAATATTTTTCTTAGTATTCATATTATTGTTTTCATTATTCATAATACTTTACAGCAATTAATTCAGATATACACTATGTGTATTTAATCAACTCACCTAATTCTAGACAATGGTCCAACTTGGTAGTAGCTTGCATTGATTATCTGACCCCCTTGATAGAGGAGCTCATAGTAACGCGATGCCTGGGCCGCCGTGGAGTGCCTCAAGACCATCAGGTGGACCGCAGCCGCAGCACACAGTAGCAGCAGGAGCCTCATGATCCTTGGCCTTTTTCACCACCCTGGGGACATGATACCAGGCTGTGAATGCTAATACACACCACACACCTTAGTCTTCGACATGTTCCAAAATATATATGTAAAGATAGTGATTCCTACTGCCTCGATTTGTGTTCTTCAACGAAACCAGAGAATGTAGAGAAGGGAGCTCAACACCACGTTCTCACTAGAAACCTGATCACCAAATAAGGAGTAGTCGAGATCTAAACAACACGTAAGAGCTGGGAATGTATTTCAAAATAAGGGTTAGAGGTAAAACTCAAATACCACGCCTGAGTGTATGTGGGTAATGTGTGAAGACCTCACATGGTGAAGGCTGGATGCCTCAAAAACCCTACAGGATTAATTTGAATACCAGGTTACATTACTTTCGAACATATCCTTTTACAGTGGTTTGAGGCGAGTGTTTGGAAGTAACCAGTTTGTAAGTTCGGATCCTCCTCTTGGCTCCTACTTATTTTCTCAATACATTCTGTGCAAAGGCCTTAACATCAGTTCCAGATCAGGTATTAAACAACAAATTATGAGCAGGAATTCAACACCAAGTACAGAGCAGGACTTCAACACCAAGTACAGAGCAGGACTTCAACACCAAGTAAGAACATAAGAACAAAGGCAACTGCAGAAGGCCTAGTGGCCCATACGAAGCAGCTCCTATTTATAACCACCCAATCCCACTCATATACTTGTCCAACCCGCGCTTGAAACAATCGAGGGACACCACCTCCACCACGTTACGCGGCAATTGGTTCCACAAATCAACAACCCTGTTACTGAACCAGTATTTACCCAAGTCTTTCCAAAATCTAAACTTATCCAATTTATACCCATTGTTTCGTGTTCTGTCTTGTGTTGATATTTTTAATACCCTATTAATATCCCCCCTGTTATGTCCATTCATCCACTTGTAAACCTCTATCATGTCACCCCTAACTCTTCGCCTTTCCAGTGAATGCAACTTAAGCTTTGTTAATCTTTCTTCATATGAAAGATTTCTAATTTGGGGAATTAACTTAGTCATCCTACGTTGGACACGTTCAAGTGAATTTATATCCATTCTATAATACGGCGACCAAAACTGAACTGCATAATCTAAATGGGACCTAACTAGAGCAAGATATAGCTTAAGAACCGCACCAGGTGTCTTGTTACTAACGCTTCGATTAATAAATCCCAGTGTCCTATTCGCCTTATTATGAACATTCATGCATTGATCCTTTTGTTTTAAATTCTTACTAATCATAACTCCCAGATCCCTTTCGCAATCCGACTTCGCAATCTCAACACCATCTAGCTCGTATCTTGTAACTCTATCATCATTACCTAGCCTCAGAACTTTACATTTATCAGCATTAAACTGCATTTGCCAATCCTTTGACCATTTCAAAACCCTATCTAGATCAACTTGAAGTGATAGTGAGTCCTCCTCCGAATTAATTTCCCTACCGATTTTCGTATCATCGGCAAATTTGCAAATGTTGCTACTCAAACCTGAATCTAAATCATTTATATATATTATAAACAATAGAGGTCCAAGGACAGAGCCCTGAGGTACTCCACTAACAACATTATTCCACTCTGACTTAACCCCATTTATACTAACTCTCTGTTTCCTTTGGAATAGCCATGCCCTAATCCAAGTTAATATAGAACCCCCAATACCATGAGCTTCTATTTTTTTAATTAGTCTTTCATGTGGCACTGTATCAAAAGCTTTGCTAAAGTCAAGGTACACAACATCACAATCCTTACCACTATCAACTGCCTCAACTATGCTGGAATAAAAAGTTAGCAAATTTGGTAAACATGAACGGCCATTTGTAAAACCATGTTGCGACTCATTTATTAATTTATGTTTTTCAAGATGGAGACGAATTGTATTTGCAATTATTGATTCAAGTAAATTTCCCACAATAGACGTTAGGCTAATTGGCCGATAGTTTGACGCAAGTGATCTATCTCCTTTCTTAAAAATTGGTACCACATTAGCTACCTTCCATGACTCTGGCACTCTGCCTGACTCTATTGATTTATTAAATATGGTAGACAGTGGCTCGGAAAGCTCCTCTTTGCATTCTTTAAGCACCCTGGCAAACACTTCATCCGGCCCTGGGGATTTGTTTGGTTTTAGTTTTTCTAATTGTTTAATTACATCCTCCCTGGTAACTGCTAAACTAGTCAACCTGTCCTCATCCCCACCCACATAGACTTTTTCGGCTGAAGGCATATTGTTAAGTTCTTCTTTAGTAAATACAGATATAAAATATTTGTTAAAAATACTACTCATCTCCTTGTCATTATCCGTTATTTGACCTGTCTCAGATTTTAATGGACCTATCCTTTCCCTAGTCTTAGTTCGATATAACTGAAAAAACCCTTTAGGATTTGACTTTGCTTGCTCTGCTATGCGAACTTCATAGTTTCTTTTTGCTTTCCTAATCTCTTTTTTAACATTTCTAACCAGTTGTATGAATTCCTGTCCTAACCTGACTTCCCCATTCTTAATCCTTTTGTACCAAGCTCTCTTTTTACCTATAAGGTTCTTTAAATTATTTGTTATCCACTTTGGGTCATTAGTATTCGACCTATTCAATTTGTATGGTATACTACGTTCCTGTGCTTTGTTTAGAATATTCTTAAATAAGTTATATATTAAATCCACATCGAAATCCCCTTTTACGTCACCTATCGCTGGGTTCATGTCTCGCTCTAAGACCGGCCCACACCCCATACCCAAGAGTTTCCAATCTATTTGACCCAAAAAATTTCTTAGGCTATTAAAATCAGCTTTTCGAAAATCTGGCACTTTAACAGAATTTTCTCCTACAGGTCTATTCCATTCTATGCTAAATCTGATTACTTTGTGATCACTGTTCCCTAGCTCACTCCCTATTTCGATGTCATTAATTTGTGTTTCCCTGTTAGTTAACACTAAATCTAAAATATTATTTTCCCGCGTTGGTTCCTTAATGTGTTGCGTTAGAAAGCAATCGTCAATTAATTCTAGAAAATCTTCTGCTTCACTATTCCCTGTTTTGTTCACCCAGTTTATTCCACTAAAATTAAAGTCACCCATGACATAAATACTGTTAGATCTAGATGCTCTAGATATTTCATTCCATAGATGCTTTGCTTCCATTCTGTCTAAATTTGGTGGCCTATATATAACTCGTATTATAATATTATTTGCTTTTTCGTTTAATTCTATCCAAATAGTTTCTGTGTGTGGCTCAGTTTTGATTCCTTCTTTGAGACTACATTTCAAATTGTCCCTAACATATATGGCTACTCCCCCTCCTCGTCTAATATATCTATCTGTGTGAAATAGTTTAAATCCATTTATCTGATATTCAGCTAATAGTTCTCTATTTTCTACGTTCATCCACGTTTCGGTAAGTGCAATAATATCTATTTTTTCTGTGCAGACAAGAGCATTTAATTCATTAATTTTATTTCTTAGACTTCTACTGTTAGTGTAATATATCCTAAGTGAATTGTTATTTTGAGGCCCTTTTCTTTCCCTGATCATTTTGCCAATTCTTTTCTCCCACGAACACATACTTTTATTACCTCCTTCCTCCAAATCATACCACTATCTACTAACAGTTTAAACCCAAACAAACACCTCTAACCACTGGTTCCAACGAGTTCGCAACAGCAACAACCCCAGCCCTCGATAGATGCACCCCATCACGAGCATACATTTCATTTCTTCCATAGAAGCGTTCCCAGTTGTCTATGAAAGATATTGCATTTGATTTGCAATATCTTTCCAGCCGGCAATTGACACCAAGTGCCCTCGACATCCATTCATTTCCCACTCCCTTTCTTGGAAGAATGCCACATATGATCGGGATTCCTCCCTTGCTCCTAACTAATTCAATGGCTGTCCTAAATCTCTGTATTAGTTCCTCACTCCTAACTCGCCCAACATCATTACCCCCTGCACTAATACAAATAATGGGTTTGTTCCCATTTCCCGTCATAATATCATTCATGTTTTCAACAATATCACCAATTCCAGCTCCCGGATAGCAAACCCTTAATCTGTTCCCCCTATCTCTGGCACAAAACGTTCTGTCTAAATACCTCACCTGGGAATCTCCCACAACCAAAATTCGCTTCAGTACCGCCCTAACTTTCTGAGCAGCCTGAGGGGCCTGCGCTCCGCCGTTCCTCGCTGATTTCCTCGCTGCAGGCGCACTACAGCACTCGTCCTCCAACATGGCAAATGAATTTGCCGTCCTTAGGGCGTCTGTAGGCGGCCTTGTCAAGGTCTTCTCAAGACCCCTGTCTTTCACTACTCTCCACGATGAGGTCTCGTCAACACTGGTCTCCTCCTTCGTTTCCTCTCGAAGTCTCAGCCATCGTACCTCCTCCCGCAGGGAATCCATCTCTGCTCTCAGAGCTCCAACCAAACTCCCCAAATCATTAACTAATCCTTCCATTATTGCAATAAGTACAGAGCAGGACTTCAACACCAAGTACAGAGCAGGACTTCAACACCAAGTACAGAGCAGAACTTCAACACCAAGTACAGAGCAGGACTTCAACACCAAGTACAAAGCAGGACTTCAACACCAAGTACAGAGCGTGACAAACTTCATCAAAGTGTTAGGTTATTGAGACCTGAACAACAGGGTTCCCTAGAAACCCTGTTGTTAATCACACATATAACCGATTTAAACACAGAAACATATATGTACATTTTCACATTTGCAAAAATTTCTTAAACTGCCGGGAAATAAAATTACAAGAAGATAAAATGGCCAAAAGGCAGTCAAAATATGCCTTAACAATGGGCGAAATACTGGCCTGTTCAGTATAATAGTGAACTAATTGCGAGAAAGATATGCAAGTCATAGTTAGTTGGCCCTCTTGCCAAATAATTAATGCATGAATGTGCAGAATAAGGCAAGTAGAATATTGACAGGCATTTCGAGAAATGCTAGTAACAAGAGGACAAGGAAAAGAGGGAGAGAGAGGGTAGGAGAAGGGGAAGAGCGGGTGAATAGTGGGTAGGAGAGGGTTCAGAGAGGGTGGGAGAGGGGGAAGAGAGGGTGGGAGAGGGGGAAGAGCAGATGGGAGAGGGGGGAAGAGCGGGTGGGAGAGGGGGAAGAGAGGGTGGAAGAGGGGGGAAGAGAGGGTATTATTGGTTTCTGAAGGTTTACTTGGTGGTATTAATTTGTCATGTGTACGAAGTGTATGAATTACTGAACGTAAACCTTCAGATATTTTACTTAAGGATAAAATACTTTTATTGTTATGAACCCCAGATAGCCAGGTGAAGTGAGTCTACCAGGTGAGATTAATTTCTGCACACCTGACCAGAGACTAAGATGTCAGGGAATGGACGTTTATTAATAAACGTCAGTGAATGATTAAATATAGACAAGCAGAAGATGAGCATCTTATAAATGTTAGATGGAATGAGATATCGACATTTTGTGATGTCACGTGACACAGACGGAAGTCGTGACATGCACTTGAGTTGCTACAGTCATCAGGAATGGATGTACGTCATTGACCTCCTGAAGATGGAAGAATATAATCCACGGTTTAGTAGTGAAGTGAAGGCTACATGTTATCAACTGTGTGGAAGCTGGTGGGACATCGTACGCCCTTTCTCAGTGATTGTGAAGATATTAGAGGTGACCTGAAGCCAAGAGGGTGGTCATTAATGTGTGGACTCTAATGTGAGATATTCCTTCGCATGGAGGAGAGTTAGTAAGTATGTCTGTGTGAAGCCTATCAGGCGACTTCATGTGCTCAAGTCAGGACTGAAAGAAGCTTGGAGAGACAATCCTAAAGAATTTTGTTTGATGACCATGAGTAATCCCTTGTTGGAGCATCAGAGGCAAGCTTCGTCATGTCCTAAGTTTCTTTGGTAAGCTCACTTAATAGTTGATAGATTGTTTATTAGAGTTTGATCATGTGCCCAGCAATCGTTGGAAAAGTTTATGGATATTGGTTAGAGATTTTATAAAGATAGAGGACAGATATAAGGAGTGTTGAGATATAACTCCAAGTGTTGAGCTGAAATCCAAGTATAGAGCTAAACTACAAGTGTAGAGCTGAAATCCAAGTATAGAGCTAAACTACAAGTGTAGAGCTGAAATCCAAGTATAGAGCTAAACTACAAGTGTAGAGCTGAAATCCAAGTATAGAGCTAAACTACAAAGTGTAGAGCTGAAATCAAAGTATGGAACTGAACTTTGTGTGTAGGGGAGCTACATGTATCTTTTGTTAAACTACATAGAGGAACTTCACAGACATTTGAGTGGGACTTCATGTGCAGCAGATATTGGAAGTATTGCAGGAGTTCCTACCTGATTTTGAGGACCCAGACAGATGTTATTAGCGGTGGGCCTCAGGGAAGTGGAACAGAGAATCGTATGGACACCTTGATAATGTATGAGAGAGTGCTTGATTGCATATTGACATGAAATATGCAGTGTAAGGTGAGAAGGTGAGATATGGATTTCTCTTCTTGTTGGAGATATCTTTATGAGCCAGGTATTCAACTTCAAGCAGTAAAGAGGTAACAGGTTGTGAGGCCCAAATAGAAAAGCAGCCTAGTACAGTTTATTTGATAAAAAGGATATGAGATTGGAGTGTTACCGGTTTGCAGCAGCCTACAGTGTTGAACTGTAACATTATCTATTCCTCTGTATGTGCTTCTATGTAATAAATGCTTGTATGTTGACCTCTTGTTCTTGTGAGGCTTCCTAGAGAGTGAGAGAGAGAGAGAGAGAGAGAGAGAGAGAGAGAGAGAGAGAGAGAGAGAGAGAGAGAGAGAGAGAGAGAGAGAGAGAGAGATTAGAGAGAGAGAGAGAGAGAGAGAGAGAGAGAGAGAGAGAGAGAGAGAGAGAGAGAGAGAGAGAGAGAGAGAGAGAGAGAGAGAGAGAGAGAGAGAGAGAGAGAGAGATTAGAGAGAGAGAGAGAGAGAGATTAGAGAGAGAGAGAGAGAAAGAGAGAGAGAGAGAGAGAGAGAGAGAGAGATTAGAGAGAGAGAGAGAGAGAGAGAGAGAGAGAGAGAGAGAGAGAGAGAGAGAGAGAGAGAGAGAGAGAGAGAGAGAGAGAGAGAGAGAGAGAGAGAGAGAGAGAGATTAGAGAGAGAGAGAGAGAGAGAGAGAGAGAGAGAGAGAGAGAGAGAGAGAGAGAGAGAGAGAGAGAGAGAGAGAGAGAGAGAGAGAGAGAGAGAGATTAGAGAGAGAGAGAGATTAGAGAGAGAGAGAGAGAGAGAGAGAGAGAGAGAGAGAGAGAGAGAGAGAGAGAGAGAGAGAGAGAGAGAGAGAGAGAGAGAGAGAGAGAGAGACAGAGAGAGAGAGAGATTAGAGAGAGAGAGAGATTAGAGAGAGAGAGAGAGAGAGAGAGAGAGAGAGAGAGAGAGAGAGAGTGAGAGAGAGATAGAGAGAGAGAGACAGAGAGAGAGACAGAGAGAGAGAGAGATTAGAGAGAGAGAGAGAGAGAGAGAGAGAGAGAGAGAGAGAGAGAGAGAGAGAGAGAGAGAGAGAGAGAGAGAGAGAGAGAGAGAGAGAGAGAGAGAGAGAGAGAGAATAGAGAGAAAGAGAGAGAGAGAGAGAGAGAATAGTTGCAAATACGGTCGACAGAGGTCAGTGACATCATAAAGGGGAATTATGGGCTCATCCCATAATAAGGATAGCATGGGTGAGACATGGCTGCTCAGTTGGATGTATAATCATCATTAATAGGCCAGTTTGGAGCCGCAACCCCAAATAAGGGAAACGTTGAACCCCAATCCAAGTATACAGCGATTGCAGGGTGATCTCCCAACTTATTATATGCACTTCAGTGTCCGTGGTTGATCAATCGACGACTGCAGCATTGTGGCTGCCGTGGTTGGTCTTATTTTATCAGCGAGTGGTTGGGGTCTATGTTCGTCAGTAAGTAAAATATCAGTTAAGTTCAGTATCCAGTTTATAAAACCCCCAACCCCTGATAGCACTCATTGTCTCAGTATGTCCCTAGGTATTGTCTCCTGGACAATTATTTTCAAGACCTATTCAGCTTTGGTTGTATTGGCCGTTTGGCCGAGGGCCTTGATCTTGGATCATTCCTCCATTTTAAAGACATGGAGTGAATCAGCTGAATCCTCCGGTGAAGGTAAATGCAAGAGCTCATGAGCTAAGTGTGAAGTTCTTACTTCTGGGACATCATAATTATCGTTGAGGAGTTTTACTGCGATGTCATAGCCATCGCTAGTTAACTTCAGATGGTATACTACTGTTTTAGCTTCACCTGATAATTGTCCTTATCGATAAGAGAATTTACTACTCATGTGTAAAGATGAATTTGAGTCCACAAGGTCTACGTATTTGTTCCAAAATTTTTCCCAATCTTTCTCGTCTTTTCCTGAGAAAGTGGGTAAATTAATTGGAGGGAGACTAGCTTCAACTTGACTCGGTTAGATGACACTGTTGATTTTGCCTTATTCTTGGCAATTATTTTGATGAAAGGAGGCAACCTGGTTTGAATATCATCCTCATATTGTACTAACTCTGCCTTAATATCATCGCATTCTTCAGTGGTTAAATTAGTGTTGCAAGTTCAGCTAGATACTTTTCTATCTGCCACTTAACTTGCTCATATTTACTTATTGCTACTTGAAAGTAGGTTTACAGTTGCATATGATCAACTAGAAATTGTTGAGACAGATCATTGCACTTATTAATCTTTCTTGTTAAGTGACCATTAAGTCCTGTCAGGGTCTGTTTTAATTTCATGTCTTTAGTAGCCATGCTGGCTGTTTGATTGGTATTTTTAGGCCTTATAGTAATGTTGCTAATATAACTAGGGTACTTGCTCATAAATTCTGAGCAAGCACTGATGGTAGTAGCCTAGGGTAAAATTTGCAGTCACTAGACTAAAATCCTTCCGCCTTGGAGGTTAGCACAGAAATTGTTCATATATAATCATACACAAATACAAAAAAGGTTGGTGTAGACACTAATTATCACTCAAAGGTGAAATGATTATAAGTAAATAATTATAGATTTACACCACAACTCATGCTGGTATAGGTCTCACCCGAAATAGGGATTAACTAATGGTGCTAAATTGTTCAAATTTTTAGTACAACTCTAGACTACGGTAATATAATGGGACTAGATTGAACAATATTTAGCTCAACAATAGTCAGTGTTAATATAAATTGGACTAAGTTATCAATAAACACTAGTCAATGTTAATATAAATGGGACAAGGTAATTAATAAACACTAGTCAATGGTAACATCCGACCCTGTAGTGGGTCGGCAATTAGTTAAGTTAAATATAATATTGTATAGTAAAGAAAGGGTTCGCAAACATAAACACCTAAAATTTATTGTAGATAAACTCTGCGAAGGCGTAACCACAATTTGGCGGGATTTAATTTATGTGGTAAACTCCGAGGATATTACACACCACGATGTTGGTGGATGTTAGGCTGGCTGGGTGGCCAGTCTCTGACTGGCAATTTGTTAATAATATATTGTTTACTAATTTATTACACTGTTTCATTTATGGATCACAAGGATACGGATTAAAAGAATCAATCATGTGGGAAAAACTGACTAGTGGGACTTATTTATTTAGCAATTTATAATAATAAGTATCTATATTAAATTTTTTCTTACATTATTTTATTTATTTTGATAACAGACTGTACGAATTTAAAGTTGACTATGATATTAAATTTCCACAAATCGTTTTCTACACAAGCTGGGGGGGGGGGGTTATTATTGTAGTTTATCAATCGAAATGAATCTACTGCTAGACTTTCACTAAAACGTTACTAGGTGTTAAGACTACTAATGATTAGTTATTATATTGATAAACCTTATCTGTATAATTGGTTATGGCCAGGACAACCAGATATGAACACAGATGATTACAGACTAATACTCCTTGTAGGTGATGCAAATATAATCATGTGTTATACCAGATCGTTCTTCTTCCCCTTCAATTACACCTGTCGAAAGGCACGAACAATAATAATCGGAACCTATATATGGCAGTTATATCAGGGAAATGATATAAATGAAATTGTTTCATTGATATTTACTCATTTGGGAGGCTCACAATGCATTCTCACTGGTCTACCCTAATCTACCTTACATTACTGTCCAGGAATGACTAGATATAACGGGTTATCGGATATTGAACACTTCCCTTATTGTTGATGAATACCGTGCTGATGATGGGAGCTGTTTATATCCCATAACATAATGCCTAGAGGACAAATTGAAGAGCTTCAAGTGAGCTCCATGCCAGACTTTCATTTACATTAAATTTATTGGCTACTTTCCTCCCTCACGCATCCGGTGTCAACACCAGATGAAGTTTTATCAAGAAGTGGAAAGAGAGTTTATATTTAATCTATTTTAGCACTGATAATTAAGTTGGTTCAGGGGAAATGTTTTAATGATGTTTACAGTCCAGAGAACTGGACTGAATTAAGAAGAATTACTAATATTATTAGCTGGTAAATTTAATTGTGACATATGGCAATGATATCCTTGTTTTCTTTCGAGGAAAATGCAACTGCAATCTCGTTTTCTTTGGATGAATTAAGAATATGCTTTGGGTAATTTGTAACTACAAATTAGCAGCAATATTAACTGAATATTGTATTAAAGGTTAGTAAAAGCTGTTGTTTTTTCCTACACCTGCTTTACTCACTCTTTCTCCAGGCCAGTGGGCAAACGTTGAAGTTATTCAAAATGATGCAATTCAAGTAAAAACAGGGGGAGGGCTTGAGGATGAACTAAAATACTGAACTTAATAATAGAAACTAAGAAATCTATTAAAATAAGGGTAAAAGGGATTGCTGAATGCATGCTGACCAAGATATTGACTAGACCAAGAATCACTTAACTTAAAGATATAATCACTGGAGCACTAACTTGGGACAGAAGAGCTTCCAATAGCAACAGAACCGATTGTGCAATAAACACCATCAATACATTCGATATAACAAATTCAGTCACAGAGAGGGGTGTCGACGAAATACATGCAGACTTCGTTATACAAGCACCTTAGGAATCTTTGCAAGATTTTTAGATTATGGAAGGAGCTGGTGGCTGAGCGGACAGAATACTAGACGCATGATCCTGTGGTCCCAGGTTCGATCCCGGGCACCGGCGAGAAACAATTGGCAGAGTTTCTTTCCCCCTGATGCCCTTGTTACCTAGCAGTAAATAGGTACCTGGGAGTTAGTCAGCTGTCACGGGCTGCTTCCTGGGGGTGGAGGCCTGGTTCAGGACCGGGCCACGGGGACACTAAGCCCCGAAATCATCTCAAGATAAGATGTCTCTTGAAGGAAAAAGAGTAATCATCATTTGATATGTAATATGGCACAGATGCGTATTGAAGTAAATTTTGCATCTGACAACTTCGCATACTTCACAGATGGACCAGAAGACCAGCAGGGACAATAAACTGCCATTAAGGCAGGAAATTCTGTAGTTAGTTTGTAGACTCTCAAACGGGTGTTCAACTTCACAAACAGAGATGCTAGCCATTCAAAGGGCTATGGAACATGCTCTTGTTGAACGCCGACAATATGTTATACATACAGATTCGAGAACTGCAACTGAAACCTTGCAACAAGTATAGGGAAATCTGGTTCTAGTTTATATGCTAATAAAATGTATAATTCTATGAATGAAATATAGTAATTAATTCTAAGATAGCTTGAAGGACCAGAATTCGATTCTAAATTAGAGAATCAATGGCTTATTGATCTCTATGATTAAATGGAAAAAAATCTATTATTCTATTATACAATGAACCGTAAAATTCTATACATTCTAGAACCATCTTCCCATGACACATTTTTGGGGGGTCTTCTATGAGGTTAGTCTACGTGATCCATATATAATAATTGTATACATAATAATGATGATAATATGCACACACACAGATTATATTGATTAGTAAATTGTGATGCAAAAATACTACTGCATACTAAAGATCAAATAATATGTAATCAATATGCAATATAGTATGTATTGACTCTCACAACTGAGAGAGAACTATCTACAATAAGAACTAATTAAATCTCAGCTGTGACAGAGGAACGTAGTTGGCGGCCAATCTCTACAACACTCTGGAATCAGCCCTGAGATAGTGATCCTGGGAACACGTGAGCATATGGACAGTCACACGCCTTCGCAGTTGTGTTGCACCAGGCTGCAATAATTAACTTCCATAATTTCCACTCCAATCTAGTATTTACACACATAAATGTAAGATGTAAATATTTGAAGGGGTGGAAACAGCACTTACATGGGGTTTATTTTATCGCCTACAGCGTCACGACAGGGTACCTACATTAGCAAGATATTCAAGAGCTCTGGAATATAAACTAAGTGGTAAATGCCTGACGAAGACTGGTATCCATGATTTTGGTAAGCTGCGTCCTCAATCTGAAGCCCGATGATGTACGGATGCCTGCAGGATTGTATGAATTAAAAGGACTGCTTCGAAACACCTTGCTGCCAGTGTATCTAATATGGCGAGAGTCTCCTCCCTCTCGGAGGACGCGCATGCATGATAATTCTCAATAGGGGGCCCAAGCATAAATTATATTTATTCAATAAATTCTAAATAGGGAAGGAAGTGTTTATGACGAGTATTTACGTCATATATAAATGCATTATGTGATAGAGATTCTCGTAGTGCTAGTCAATTAATGTAGAATGCACAAATAAATCGAAAATCTTTGGAGGTGAAAATTATTTTAGATTATGATATTATTTACTAGAGCAGCTATCTAGCTGGGTAAAGGAATTCCAGTAAACTGTTGTATGCTAAATAAAGTAACTCTATTAATAAATAATTATCCTTAATAAAGGAAAGTAAATGGTTGGACTTCTATTAGAAGATCTACAGATATGTGGAAATTTATTCTCCGCGAGTGGCTGACGCAACACTGCACAATTCTAGGAGAAATTACATGATGTTCCACATCCTAATGCAATGAATTCTGTGATACTAAACTATGAATTAGTAGTGTTAGTTAATTATAATGCTTAGTACAGGAAATTCATCCCAATGTACTAATGATTAGTAAATGAGTATTAAATGATTATGATGCCTAATACAGGAAATACATCCTACTGTATTCGGGATGAGAATAACTGTTGGAAATTTCCAACAACAAGAACACAAACATGACAACATCCATCTGATCACAAATGTTACAGCATTAGTACAAACAATCAAACGTCAAGGCCGCTGGGTACTTATCAACTGGGTGCCAAGTCATGTGGGAATAATAGGAAATGACACAATCGACTTGAGGATGGTACAGGACGGATCGAAACGCTATCGTCCCTTCCCTTTCTTGTGTGTGGTTTGGTCAACATATTTCAGCCACGTTAATGTGACTCCTTGTTTGCATAGGAAATGACATTGCAAATGAAGCTGCAAAACTTGAAAATAAGAGAAGATATGTAGACATTTACTTTTCACAAAGCCTATCACAAATTAAGAAAGTATTTTGAAATAGAGCAATGCAGAAGATGTACATTGACCACAACACAGCAGTTGCAACATCAGGCTCTGCATGTTGGTACAAGAATTCAACCAACTATGAACCACTTATTTTGATGAAAGGGAGCAGTAAAACAACAAAAGTGCACTTACATCACAACAGGCTTGGATACCCATGTGCATATGAAATAGGCTTGCAGGTTCCAGAAAATGAGAGAAAATTTGGCGAAATGCCCTACCGACCACTGGAACATTATCTAACACAGTGCACAGTTACAAACCAAATAAGATTTCAATTTAGGCTAAACAGAGCAGAAATTCTTAAACACAATAGGCATAATCTTACTGAAGTGAACATACGAGTCATAAATACTCATACTCCACCTAAGTAAAACAGAAACAAATTACACTTAGTAGGGTCAGCCATAGGTTTAGGGCCCAGCAGGAATATCCCTAAAAAAATGCACCAGGTTGGTTGTATGGGCTTCCAAAAATTCATATACAGGGATGTTCAGACAGACCTATAATCTCTTTAATTGGTACATTTAATTATAAATTAGCCAAATTTGTAATGACAATTATAGCACCTTTCATAACAAATATTTATATGATTGAGAATGTGTCTCAATTTGTAAGGGAGGTTGGGGCACTTAAGTTTGATAAGGCTGTTGTCACGACAAGTGTGGACGTTGGGTCGCTATTTACAAATATTCCACTTTGAGAGATTTATCTATTGATTCCTAATTGTCACAAGATGATTGTTGTAATTTTGCATTAGACAAGAAACAAGTTAGAAAGTACTAGATGTTACAAATTCAGATTCTATTTTCTCTTTTGATGGTAAACTATTTACACAAATAAATGGGATGGCAATGTGGTCAGCATTGGGCCCATCTTATGGTAATTTGTTTATGTAATTTCGCAAACATTTGGATTGATACTTGTCCTGAGGAGTTCAAACCATTTTTTTCGTCGGTATAATCCCATATTTTTAATAATCATTCCCATGTTGAAGGAAATGTTACGTATTTTAATTTTAAGCATTCAAACTTGACATTTACTTACGAAATCGAGGAAATCTCTCAAATTTATTTTTTGGATAGATTAGTTACTAATACTGGAGTCAATTTGTTATGTCAGTTTACTGTAAACCCACATAAACAGGATTGGGTTTACATTATCTTAGTTTTGTCCATAACTATAAAAACTGAACACAATTAAATATCTAATTAATAGAGCCTTTAACCTTTGTTCAGATTATAAATTATTTTGAATATTAATATTTTTGCATGAATCCTTTGTTTCTAATGCATTTCCTAACAAGGAAATGGCATATATAGATTTTTGAGGAGATTCTTAACTACCAAATTTTAACCTACTATTTAGGTTCTCAAAGTCCCTAAGGGCATACAGTTTGTCAAATTTTTCTATTTAAGTACTATAAGTTATTATATTAGGGAACAACTTAAGAATATTCTAAGATATACCTATCTGCAAGTATGTTTCCAGTTCATGTTTAAAAATAGCAACACTATTGGTAATTGCTTAAAATATAGAGATCCATTACACTTTGAATTCATATCTGGTGTTGTGTATCTGTTTAAATGTTCGAACTGTAACGTTCGATATGTTGGAAATACCTCACGTAACCTAAACCACCGTATCTGTCATATCTGTGGACACATAGATATCGCTTACTGTACTGGTATGTATTCATCTAATTGTATTCACCTAGTTGGGCTTGCGGGGATTGAGCTCTGATCTTTCGGCCCTCCTCTCAACTCTCAAACAATCAACTGTTACTAACTATTAACTAATTAATTATTTTTCCACACACACACACACACACACACACACACACACACACACACACACACACACACACACACACACACACACACACACACACACACACACACACACACACACACACACACACACACACACACACACACACACACACACACACACACACACACACACACACATGCAAGGTGATGGAGAAGATCGTGAGAAAAAACCTGGTAACACATCTGGAGAGAAGGGACTTCGTGACAAATCGCCAACATGGATTCAGGGAGGGTAAATCTTGCCTTACAGGCTTGATAGAATTCTACGATCAGGTGACACAGATTAAGCAAGAAAGAGAGGGCTGGGCGGACTGCATTTTCTTGGATTGTCGGAAAGCCTTTGACACAGTACCGCATAAGAGGCTGGTACATAAGCTGGAGAGACAGGCAGGTGTAGCTGGTAAGGTGCTCCAGTGGATAAGGGAGTATCTAAGCAATAGGAAGCAGAGAGTTACGGTGAGGGGTGAGACCTCCGATTGGCGTGAAGTCACCAGTGGAGTCCCACAGGGCTCTGTACTCGGTCCTATCTTGTTTCTGATATATGTAAATGATCTCCCGGAGGGTATCGATTCATTTCTCTCAATGTTTGCGGACGATGCTAAAATTATGAGAAGGATTAAAACAGAAGAGGACTGTTTGAGGCTTCAAGAAGACCTAGACAAGCTGAAGGAATGGTCGAACAAATAGTTGTTAGAGTTTAACCCAACCAAATGTAATGTAATGAAGATAGGTGTAGGGAGCAGGAGGCCAGATACAAGGTATCATCTGGGAGAGGAAATTCTTCAGGAGTCAGAGAAGGAAAAAGACTTGGGGGTTGATATCACGCCAGACCTGTCTCCTGCAGCACATATCAAGCGGATAACATCAGCGGCATATGCCAGGCTGGCCAACATACGAACGGCATTCAGAAACTTGTGTAAAGAATCATTCAGAACTTTGTATACCACATATGTCAGGCCAATCCTGGAGTATGCAGCCCCAGCATGGAGTCCATATCTAGTCAAGGATAAGACTAAACTGGAAAAGGTTCAAAGGTTTGCCACCAGACTAGTACCCGAGCTGAGAGGTATGAGCTACGAGGAGAGACTACGGGAATTAAACCTCACTTCGCTGGAAGACAGAAGAGTTAGGTGGGACATGATCACCACATTCAAGATTCTGAAGGGGATTGATAGGGTAGATAAAGACAGTCTATTTAACACAAGGGGAACACGCATAAGGGGGACACAGGTGGAAACTGAGTGCCCAAATGAGCCACAGAGATATTAGAAAGAACTTTTTTAGTGTCAGAGTGGTTGACAAATGGAATGCATTAGGAAGTGATGTGGTGGAGGCTGACTCCATACACAGTTTCAAGTGTAGATATGACAGAGCCCGATAGGCTCATGAATCTGTACACCTGTTGATTGACGGTTGAGAGGCGGGACCAAAGAGCCAGAGCTCAACCCCCGCAAACACAACTAGGTGAGTACAACTAGGTGAGTACACACACACACACACACACACACACACACACACACACACACACACACACACACACACACACACACACACACACACACACACACACACACACACACACACACACACACACACACACACACACACACACACACATATGATGGATTACATCACGCAGAAGTGCAAGAACGCAGCAAACAAGTTTGTCCCAGTCCAAAAGGAAAACAGAGAAATGAAAATGAGAAACCCATGGTTTAATCAGAGATGTAGGCTAGCTAAGCAGCAAAGTAAAAGGGCATGGAGAAACTATAGGAATAACAGGACTCTGGAGAGCAGAGAAAGATACCAGAATGCCAGGAATGAATACGTCAGGATGAGAAGAGAGGCAGAAGGACAATACGAAAATGACATCGCAAGCAAGGCAAAGACAGCCTAAATTGTTGCATAGCCACATTAGGAGAAAAACAACAGTAAAGGAACAGGTTATGAGATTAAGGATAGGGGCGGAAGGATTCACTACAAATGACAAGGAAGTGTGTGAGGAATTGAATAAGAAATTCCAGGAGGTCTTCACCTTAGAGGAAGGAGAAATTCCAGAGGTAAGTGAGGGAATAGCTAACCAGGAACCACTGGAAGAGTTTGAGATTACCAGTGGGGAAGTAAGGAAGTGTTTACTAGAGTTGGACGTGACGAAGGCTATAGGCCCAGATGGAATCTCCCCTTGGGTTCTAAAGGAAGGAGCAAGAGAACTGTGCCTACCACTCTCCATAGTGTATAACAAATCACTGGCAACAGGGGAACTGCCAGAAATTTGGAAAGCAGCTAACGTAGTCCCGATATACAAGAAAGGGGATAGACAGGAGGCACTGAACTACAGGCCAGTGTCCCTAACCTGCATACCATGCAAGCTGATGGAGAAGATTGTGCGAAAAAAACTAGTGGAGCATCTGGAGCGAAGGAACTTTGTAACACAGCATCAACATGGGTTCAGGGATGGCAGGTCCTGCCTCACAGGGTTACTTGAATTCTACGACCAGGCAACAAAAATAAGGCAAGAAAGAGAAGGGTGGGCAGACTGCATATTTTTGGATTGTCAGAAAGCCTTTGATACAGTGCCACACAAGAGGCTAGTGCGAAAGTTGGAGATGCAGGCTGGAGTGAAAGGGAAGGTACTCCGGTGGATAGAGGAGTACCTAAGCAACAGGAGACAACGAGTCAGTGTGAGGGGTGAGGTCTCAGATTGGCGAGACGTCACAAGTGGAGGCCCGCAGGGGTCAGTCCTTGGACCTATACTGTTTCTGGTATATGTAAATGATCTCCCAGAGGGTATAGATTCGTTCCTCTCAATGTTTGCCGACGATGCAAAAATTATGAGGAGGATTGAAACAGAGGATGATAGTAGGAGACTACAAGATGACCAGGATAGACTGAGTGAATGGTCCAACAAATGGCTGTTGAAGTTCAACCTGAGTAAATGCAAAGTAATGAAACTAGGCAGTGGAAACAGGAGGCCAGGCACAGGATACAGAATAGGAGATGAAGTACTTAATGAAACAGACAGAGAGAAAGATCTAGGAGTTGATATCACACCAAACCTGTCTCCTGAAGCCCACATAAAGAGAAAAACGTCTGCGGCATATGCGAGGCTGGCTAACATCAGAACGGCGTTCAGGAACCTGTGTAAGGAATCATTCAGAATCTTGTACACCACATATGTAAGACCAATCCTGGAGTATGCGGCCCCAGCATGAAGCCCGTACCTTGTCAAGCACAAGACGAAGCTGGAAAAAGTCCAAAGGTATGTTACTAGACTAGTCCCAGAACTAAGAGGCATGAGTTATGAGGAAAGGCTGCGGGAAATGCACCTTACGACACTGGAAGACAGAAGAGTAAGGGGGGACATGATCACAACCTACAAAATCCTCAGGGGAATCGACCGGGTAAACAAGGATGAACTATTCAACACTGGTGGGACGCGAACAAGGGGACACAGGTGGAAGCTGAGTACCCAAATGAGCCACAGAGACGTTAGAAAGAACTTTTTCAGTGTCAGAGTAGTTAGTAAATGGAATGCACTAGGAAGTGATGTGGTGGAGGCTGACTCCATACACAGTTTCAAATGTAGATATGATAGAGCCCAGTAGGCTCAGGAATCTGTACACCAGTTGATTGACGGTTGAGAGGCGTGACCAAAGAGCCAGAGCTCAACCCCCTCAAGCACAATTAGGTGAGTACACACACACACACACACACACACACACACACACACACACACACACACACACACACACACACACACACACACACACACACACACACACACACACACACACACACACACACACACACACACACACACACACACACACAGCTAAGCAGCAAAGTAAAAGGGCATGGAGAAACTATAGGAATAACAGGACACTGGAGAGCAGAGAAAGATACCAGAATGCCAGGAATGAATATGTTAGGATGAGAAGAGAGGCAGAAAGACAATACGAAAATGACATCACAAGCAAGGCAAAGACTCAGCCTAAATTGCTGCATAGCCACATCAGGAGAAAAACAACAGTAAAGGAACAGGTTATGAAATTAAGGATAGGGGCAGAAGGATTCACTACAAACGACAAGGAAGTGTGTGAGGAGCTGAATAAGAAATTCCAAGAGGTCTTCACCTTAGAGCAAGGAGAAATCCCAGAGATAAGAGAGGGAATAGCTAACCAGGAACCACTGGAAGAGTTTGAGATTACGTGCGAGGAAGTAAGGAAGTGTTTACTAGAATTGGATGTGACAAAGGCTATAGGCCCAGATGGAATCTCCCCTTGGATACTAAAGGAAGGAGCAGAAGAACTGTGCCTCCCGCTCCCCATGGTGTATAACAAATCACTGGCAACAGGGGAACTGCCAGAAATTTGGAAAGCAGCTAACGTAGTCCCGATATACAAGAAAGGGGATAGACAGGAGGCACTGAATTACAGACCAGTGTCCCTAACCTGCATACCATGCAAGATGATGGAGAAGATTGTGCGGAGAAAGCTAGTGGAGCACCTGGAGCGAAAGAACTTAGTAACACAGCATCAACATGGATTCAGGGATAGCAGGTCCTGCCTCACAGGGTTACTTGAATTCTACGACCAGGCAACAAAAATAAGGCAAGAAAGAGAAGGGTGGGCAGACTACATATTTTTGGATTGTCAGAAAGCCTTTGACACAGTGCCACACAAGAGGCTAGTGAAAAAACTGGAGATGCAGGCTGGAGTGAAAGGGAAGGTACTCCGTTGGATACAGGAGTACCTAAGTAACAGGAAACAACGAGTCAGTGTGAGGGGTGAGGTCTCAGATTGGCGAGACGTTACGAGTGGAGTACCGAAGGGGTCATTTCTTAGACCTATACTGTTTCTGATATATGTAAATGATCTTCCAGAGGGTATAGAATCGTTTCTCTCAATGTTTGCCGATGATGCAAAAATTATGAGGAGGATTGAAACTGAGGACGATAGTAGGAGGCTACAAGATGACCTAGACAGACTGAGTGAATGGTCCAACAAGTGGCTGTTGAAGTTCAACCTGAGTAAATGCAAAGTAATGAAACTAGGTGGTGGAAATAGGAGGCCAAACACAGGATACAGAATAGGAGATGAAGTACTTAATGAAACGAACAGAGAGAAAGATCTAGGAGTTGAAATCACACCAAACCTGTCTCCTGAAGCCCACATAAAAAGAATAACGTCTGCGGCATATGCGAGGCTGGCTAACATCAGAACAGCGTTCAGGAACCTGTGTAAGGAATCATTCAGAATCTTGTACACCACATATGTAAGACCAATCCTGGAGTATGCGGCCCCAGCATGGAGCCTGTACCTTGTCAAGCACAAGACGAAGCTGGAAAAAGTCCAAAGGTATGCCACTAGACTAGTCCCAGAACTAAGAGGCATGAGTTATGAGGAAAGGCTGCGGGAAATGCACCTTACGACACTGGAAGACAGAAGACTAAGGGGAGACATGATCACAACCTACAAAATCCTCAGAGGAATCGACCGGGTAAACAAGGATAAACTATTCAACACTGGTGGGACGCGAACAAGGGGACACAGGTGGAAACTGAGTACCCACATGCAACCCATTCTCGCAAATTTAATAAGTCAATATTGACTTATTAAATATGTGCATAGGTGACATACTTAACATAATAGATACCCTTAAAAAGATTCATAGAAAACACCGACCTTACCTAACCTTGTTAGTATCTTAAGATAAGCATCTTATTGCTTCGTAATTACAATTATTACCTAACCTATAATAGGTATAGGTTAAGTAATAATTGTAATTACGAAGCAATAAGATGCTTATCTTAAGATACTAACAAGGTTAGGTAAGGTCGGTGTTTTCTATGAATCTTTTTAGGGGTATCTATTATGTTTAGTATATCACCTATGCACGTAGTTAATAAGTCAATATTGACTTTACGAATTTGCGAGAACGGGTTGCCACATGAGCCACAGAGACGTTAGAAGGAACTTTTTCAGTGTCAGAGTAGTTAACGGATGGAATGCACTAGGCAGTGATGTGGTGGATAGTTTTAAATGTAGATATGATAGAGCCCAGTAGGCTCAGGAATCTGTACACCAGTTGATTGACAGTTGAGAGGCGGGACCAAAGAGCCAAAGCTCAACCCCCGCAAGCACAAATAGGTGAGTACACACACTCTTAATCATGGGTGATTTCAACCATGGAAAGATAGACTGGGAGAATGGGGACCCACATGGTGGTGCAGATACGTGGCGAGCTAAACTCTTGGAAGTGGCAACAAGGAATTTTCTGAGCCAGCATGTCAAGGAACCCACAAGAATGAGAGACAATGATGAACCAGCTAGACTCGACTTGATATTCACCCTGAATGAGTCAGAAATAAGGGAAGTCAAAGTTGAAGCCCCCATAGGAATGAGTGACCACAGTGTACTGACCTTTGAGTAATTGGTGGAGGTAGGGATAACCTATCCAAGGATGGGAGTGGAGGGGAAAAGACTGAATTACCGAAGAGGAAAATATGACGAGATGAGGAACTTCCTCAGGGGAATACCATGGGAAACAGAACTTAGAGACACGAATGTGCAGGTCATGATGGATTTTGTCACCCAAAAGTGCCAGGAAGCTGCAGACAGGTTTATCCCCGTCCAAAAGGAGAAAAACGAAAAAAACAGAAAAACCCATGGTTCAATCAGGAATGTAAGGTAGCGAAACAACTGAGTAAAAGAACACGGAGAAACTACAGATATAACAGAACACCAGAGAGCAGGGAGAGATACCAGAGGGCCAGAAATGAGTACCTCAGAGTGAGGAGGGAAGCAGAGAGACAGTTTGAAAATGACATCGCGAGTAAAGCCAAGACCCAACCAAAGCTGCTCCACAGCCATATCAGGAGGAAAACAGCAGTGAATTAACAAGTGATGAAGCTGCGGAAAGGGGAGAACAGATACACAGAGAATGACAAGGAGGTGTGTGAAGAACTCAACAAGAGATTCCAGGAGGTCTTCACAATAGAACAAGGAGAAGCCCCTGCACTAAATGAGGAGGCGGCAAACCAAGCAACCTTGGAGGAATTTGACCTCACCAGTGATGAGGTCAAAAGGTGTCTGCTGGAGCTGGATGTGACAAAGGCTGTTGGGCCTGATAGAATCTCACCATGGATACTAAAGGAAGGTGCAGAAGCACTAAGTGTGCCACTCTCTATGTTGTATAACAGGTCACTGGAATCAGGAGACTTACCAGAAAGTTGGAAGACAGCTAACGTGGTCCCAATATACAAAAAGGGTGACAGGCAAGAGGCACTGAATTACAGGCCAGTTTCCTTAACTTGTATTCCATGCAAGGTGCTGGAGAAGATTGTGAGGAAAAGGCTCGTAGAGCATCTGGAGGGAAATAACTTTGTAACGCACCACCAACATGGGTTCAGAGATGGTAAATCGTGCCTCACAGGTTTAATAGAATTTTATGACCAGGCAACGAAAATTAGGCAGGAAAGAGAAGGGTGGGCCGACTGCATTTTCCTGGATTGCCAAAAAGCCTTTGACACAGTAACCCATAAAAGGCTGTTAAAAAAGTTGGAGCAACAGGCAGGAGTAAAAGGGAAGGTGCTTCAGTGGATAAGGGAGTACTTAAGCAACAGGAAACAGCGAGTAACGGTGAGGGGGGAGACATCAGAGTGGCGAGATGTCACCAGCGGAGTCCCACAGGGCTCAGTACTTGGACCCATCCTGTTTCTAATATATGTGAACGATCTCCCAGAGGGTATAGACTCATTCCTCTCGATGTTTGCTGATGATGCAAAAATTATGAGAAGAATCAAGACGGATGAAGATAGACAGAGACTACAGGATGACCTGGATAAACTGGAGGAATGGTCTAGAAAATGGCTGGTAAAGTTCTACTCGGGAAAGTGTAAGGTGATGAAATTAGGCGAAGGGAGCAGGAGGCTGAACACAAGGTATCATCTGGGAGGGGAAATCCTGCAAGAGTCAAATAGAGAGAAGGATCTGGGGGTTGATATCACACCGAACCTGTCCCCAGAGGCCCACATCAAAAGAATATCATCAGCGGCATATGCTAGACTGGCAAACATAAGAACTGCCTTCAGAAACTTGTGTAAGAAATCTTTCAGAACCATGTATACCACTTATGTAAGACCAATCCTGGAGTATGCAGCTCCAGCCTGGAGTTCATACCTAGTTAAACACAAGACAAAGTTAGAGAAGATTCAGCGGTATGCCACCAGGCTCGTCCCGGAACTGAGAGGATTGAGCTACGAGGAAAGGCTAAAGGAGCTGAGCCTCACATCCCTGGAAAACAGAAGAGTAAGGGGAGACATGATAACCACCTACAAAATTCTCAGGGGAATTGACAGGGTGGACAAAGACAAACTCTTCAGCACGGGTGGGACACGAACAAGGGGACACAGGTGGAAACTTAGTACCCAGATGAGCCACAGAGACGTTAGAAAGAATTTTTTCAGTGTCAGAGTAGTTAATAAATGGAATGCACTAGGAAGTGATGTGGTGGAGGCTGACTCTATACACAGTTTCAAATGTAGATATGATAGAGCCCAGTAGGCTCGGGAATCTGTACACCAGTTGATTGACAGTTGAGAGGCGGAACCAAAGAGCCAAAGCTCAACCCCCGCAAGCACAATTAGGTGAGTACACACACACACACACACACACAAACATTGGTGACGTCTCGCCAATATGAGGTCTCAGATTGGCGAGACAGCACCAGTGGAGTCCCACAGGGTTCAGTCCATGGACCTATACTCTTTCTGATATATGTAAATGATCTCCCAGAGGGTATAGAATCGTTCCTCTCATTGTTTGCTGACGATTTAAAAATTATGAGGAGTATTAAGACAGAGGAAGATGGCAGGAGGCTACAAGATGACCTAGACAGACTGAAAGAATGGTCCAACAAATGGCTACTAAAGTTCTTCCCGAGTAAATGCAGGATAATGAAACTAGGTAGTGGGGAAACATGAGGCCAGACACTGGATACAGAATAGGAGATGAAGTACTTCTTGAAACGGACAGAGAGAATGATCTAGAAGTTGATATCACACCAAACCTGTCTCCTGAAGCACACATAAAAAGAATTACAACTACGACATATGCGAGGCTGGCTAACATTAGAATTACCTTCAGGAACCTGTGTAAGGAATCATTCAGAACCTTGTATACCACATATCTAAAACTACTTTTGGAGTATGTGGCCCCAGCATGGAGCCCGCACCTTGTCAAGCACAAGATGTAGCTGGAAAAAGTTCAGAGGTATGCCACTAGGCTATTCCAAGAACTAAGAGTCATGAGTTACGAGGAAAGGCCGCGTGAACTGCACCTCACGACACTGGAAAACAGAAAAGTAAGGGGAGGTATGATCACTACCTACAAAATTCTCAAAGAAATTGACAGGGCAGATAAGGATAAACTTTTTAACACGGGTGGTACGCGAACAAGGGGACACAGGTGGAGACTGAGTACCCAAATGAGCCACATTAACGTCAGAGAGAACTTTTTCTGTGTCAAAATAGTTAACAGGTGGCATGCATTAGGCAGTGATATGGTGGATGCTGACTCTATACCCAGTTTCATATGTAGATATGATAGAGCCCAATAGGCTCAGGAATCTGTACATCAGTTGATTGACAGTTGAGAGGCGGGACTAATGAGCCAGAGCTGAGCCCCAACAAGCACAAATTGGTGAGTACAACTAGGTGAGTTTACACACACAGACACACGCACACACACACACACACACACACATTGATGTTTGCGTCAATGAATGTGTCAATGAGCCGTATCTGGTTTTCTGTAAACAATTGTGGATGGCTGGGTTTTTCTCTCTCCCCTCACTCCCACACGTAGCTTGCTTGCTTCTTCTTACTAGAGCGGAGCATACTCAACAGCATATAATATCCACATAGACATGAGGTTCTCACCACACACCAGCAGACCGCAGAGTAGCATTATACCTCCATGAGGTCACCGTGTGGACCCTTTTGCACCCCAACCCCGTGTGGACCCTTTGGCATCTCATGCTTGAGTGACCTGTGTTGGCATTAGCTGCTGGGGTTGTATATCGCTCCCCCCTCCCCCCACACCCCCTATCCCATGCAAGTGACAGGCATCATCAATTACTTGACAATTCCACACACTTCACATTTCCTCAGTCCACGGGTCTGGAGGAAGGCTAAGGGGTGTTGACTATCCTCTTGAGAGTTTGACATAAGTGAACTGAACTGCAACCCCATACTCTGCTTCCAGAGCGCTAAGGATATGCGGCTCACACCCACCACATAGGTCTGAGGAGTGTCACCACATGACCACATGGGGTCCCCTCTTCAAAGGTTGAGGCGTAACTGTTGTCAATGTCAAAATTTGCCTCTACCATAGTCAGTCCTGTCCATCCCCTCCCCCTCCAACCACATACCAGGCCACACCACATGCCACCATCACCACCACCACAGGCTGGCAGGTGAGATATAACCACAACATACAAATTCCAAGCAATGAGGAGTTAGCAAAGTAAACATATCATCCTTCCCCTCCCCCCCCCCCTCAAGCCTCGCCTCCAAGGTGGAGAGCAAAGTGGACCACATGCCTGGGCGGGGAGCAAGCCATCGTGGGCGGCTATCCTCCTTGGAGTTTGACGCTTAACTGGTTAAATAAAGCGTTACCACACACCTTACCCACGTTCCAGTAGGTCTCCTCTCCCCCCCTACATCTAGTACTCAAGTCTGTTTACTTTCCCCCCTCCAAGTTGTGGGGGCTTACATGCGTGTCCCAGTATTCCTAACAGTTACTCGGGTAAAGCCAGTAGACATTTTTACTGAATGTGGAAAACATAGCTTCTGGAGGTAGCAGGTAGGTGTTTTCCACTACTGAATGAATATATGCAATTTTAGATCAATCCCAGGAACTTCACCATTACACACATTTGGGGTGGTGGTTTGAGGTGTACTGAGATGGGCGAGGTATTGGGGATGACCTTACCCTCACCCCCATTCATCCACCCCTCCCACCCCACCCACAGCCTATACCATCAAGCATCACTTCACCCTTCCCAGACCGGATGTTCTATGCAAAGCCTTTAGTATTATTATTTCTGATCATATGTAGAGTAGTGACCCAGTTCACAAACACACAGATGCCATCCCATTCCACACGTGCTCACCAGAGGACATATAACGCTGGAAGGCAGAAGAGTTTGGGGAGACGTGATCACTACCTACAAATTCTAATATTTTTTGTTAACTGTGTGATCACAACATATACCTCATGGTCACTTGTTCTGCCTCTCACTAGTCAATAAACTCAATTTTTGTATAATTTCTTGACTAAAATAGCACTCCAAAACATCTGTGCACATTTTAATTTTTCATTGGCACGTGCACAGCCATCAAAGGGAATCTCACTACTGCATGGATGTCTTGTGTGTTAAATAAACTATCCTTACCTAGCTTATCATTTTCTTTGAGAAACTTATATGTGGTGATCATATCTCCCGAGTCCACAAAAATAACCCACACATCACCCAACTTCTGTTTTCAAGCCACATTTGGGTTAATGACCACAATATCCTTACACTTAGTAACATAACGTGGAAATCAACTTTCTGTCTGATGTCCAAATATCATTATTGAAATGTGAACCATGTTTAGCCATTACATTCCAAACACAAATAAAATATTACCGTATGCTTCTTCAGTTCTTGTATCACGTTATATCAACATTACGTAACGTAACGTGGAAAACATCTTTCTGTCTGTCTGATGACCAAGTAACATTTGAAAATGTCGTCAGGTTGACCTTATGCTATTAGGACTGTATGGCGCTGATCCGCATTAGCGAGATGACTGTGCGCAACAGTAGCTCAGCGAAAACATAGACTTTTAATACCATAGCAAGACAATGTCACAGAATATTCAACACTCTTATACTGAATGAGGGAAACATTTTACATCTTAAAGGTGTGTCAAGTAAATGAGGGAGCGAGCGAGGCTCTTAGTAATGTAACATAGAAATCAATCTGTCTCTCTAGGGTCAGACCTTCGTTAGAGTTCGGTCTTGTCGCTCCTTAGCACCGAGTTGTCACTCAGCATCGCCCTTCTCTTATCCCCCCATTAGTGCTCGATCCAGCAGAAAAAAAACAGAGGCTGGTGCTATCATAGAGGGATGAAAATAGAATATCCAACTCTCTCTTAATTCGTTTATTCAATAACTGGTAGACAATAACATAACATATTATAGGTACATATTTATCCTGGTAAAACAAACAAACATACATTAGCGAATCATAAACTGATGCATTTTTACGTGTATGTGGTGCCACCAGTGTGGATGAACTAAAGGAATTGCATGGCAATCTGTGTCACCTTAGAGTGTCTCGTATGGCTCATTTTGTCCGATGTCGAAATCTGCCTTATTCTGTGGAAGAAGTGAAGAAGATGACTAATTCTTGCTCTGATGCTCTGAACTTAAACCTCGGTTTTGCAAGTTTGACTCTGTGCATTTGATTAAAGTTACTCAGCCATTTGAAAGGCTCAACGTAGATTTTAAAGGACCACTTCCATCACATTCAAGGAATAAATATATCCTTACTGTTGTAGATGAATTCTCTAGATTCCCTTTTGCATTCCCTTGTTCAGATATGATTACTGGAACAGTAATTCGGTGCCTGGTGCAGTTGTTTGCAATCTTTGGTATGCCTGCATATATACACTCTGATAAGGGAACTTCCTTTATGTCTGAGGAGTTGAAAGATTTTCTACTAAAAAAGGGGGTAACAACTAGCCGTATAACTCCTTACAACCCTAGAGGAAATGGCCAGGCTGAGAAGTTCAATGGATTATTTGGAAAACAGTGCTGCCAGCTCTTAGGACGAGAGGCTTAGATGTATCCCAATGGGAAGTTGTTCTTCCTGATGCACTCCACTCTATTCGATCTCTGTTGTGCACCTCTATAAATTGTACACCACATGAACGATTCTTCCAGCATACAAGAAGGTCTACTTCAGGGAGAACACTACCTACGTGACTTGCTTGCAGAGGCCCTGTCCTCCTAAAACGTCAGGTGCGGCAAAGCAAAAATGATCCTCTAGTTGATGAGGTTGAGGTCGTACACGTGAATCCGGAATATCCCCATGTCAAGTTCCCGGATGGCAGGATTACTACTGTATCATTAAGGATTACTACTGTATCATTAAGGAACCCCGCACCTATGGCCATAGAGGGCTGCGAGAGTTTGGACCCCAATCTCAACATTAAACAACAACACACACCAATTGTGTAAGCTGGGGTAAACCCCAACCCGCCTCATCCTGAACTACCTTATCCTGAACTAATTCGTTCCGAACCACCTAACCTAGAAACACCTAATTGGGAACCTTTCTCTGACGTAACACTCCCCCGAGAAGGTGGTATGCAGGAACCGACTGGAACACTGGAGGCTTCAACTTTGCAGGAGTCTCTTCGACGATCTGGAAGGACGCTCAGTACCCCCTACTCATCTTCGGGACTATGTTACTTAAAGCTAGATGGGGTGAATGTAGTAAAAGTGTTATTATATTACTGTACCTGAATGGATGCTCGCTTGACTGTTTCGTTTGGATGCTCGCTTGACTGTTTTGTTGTCAGATCAGCTGTGTCGTGCCGGTGTACAGGTTAGTTGAACGTTAACTCTTAGTTTAATTTCTATTTGTTTTAGCTTTAGTCATGTGCAATTTGCTTATTATTATATATAGTTTAAGCACTGTTTATTCATTATAAGTATTGTATATTATATGGCTTGTGTTATTGCAGGATGTAACTGTACTGTAATTATTTGCTCAATAAAGCCACATGTCTGGCAATGCTTCTCCTTTACCTCATCCCTCATCTTCTCACCTGCCGTGATAAGACGTCAAGTGTGGGTTAGTAATGATTAGTTCCCTGGACACTGCCGTGATGTACCAAATAACGTCGCACCACTCTTGTGGGTGTAGGAGCGAAATTTAAAGACAATTAACAAGATGGAGACGTTGCTCTCTGTTGCACATTGCTAATGACGTCCGAGTCGCGTGGTGGCTAGCGACGCTCCCTAGTAGGAATGGCGTCTCGCTCTTCCCTGACTGCGATACGCATGTGCAGCCTGCTCAAAGTATTCTCGAGCTTAAAGTAGTATTAAGTACTATACTATTATACTTAAGTATTTTATTTTACTTATAATTAATCAGGGAGGTAAGGAATGGTGACAAGTGTTTATGTCACTATTAAATGTATTAAGTTGCAATATAGTTTTACACAATGCGAGTCAGCTTATTACGACTGCAAAAAATAAATGTAAGGAATATTATATAAATTGCTTTACACTGCAATATTTCCCACTGTAGTTGTTAATGCATCTAAATGAGCGAGATCAGTAAGCAATAATATGCTATGTAAATATACAACTAAATAAACGATTATCCTTAGTAAAGGAACGTAATTAACTGGACTCTGTTTAGATTCAACTAAATGTGGAAAGATTCATGTTTCAGCTTGTCGTTCCTCACGTCGTCACTCTGACTTGGAAGAATTTGGCAAATATTTTGCTATTGTAAATCATGATGATGATTAATTCTACTAGTTAGTGATTTTAGTAACTACTTGTAGTTAATACAAACGTTGTGTAAAAATACAAGAGATGTATGAAACTGTTGGTTATTTCCAACAGATGGTATATTTGTAATGTTATGTGGATTTATATTAATGCCTAGTAAACTGGAATATTTTTTGCTAGCCTTTCACTCCCCTAGAACAGTGATTGATATTTGGCCAGGCTATGTGTTCCAGTGATCCTGAAGATTACTCCCTCTCATAACACTAAAGTGTGGATCATGTCCTTGATCCATAACAATCCATAACCTTGATCCATAACAAAGTAACGTGAGGAACACAAATGCAAATAGTCGCATATAGTCCTGGGGACCATTCAGGCTTGTTTGCATTTGTGTTCCTCACGTGTGCCCAAAAGAATGAGGTGATTTGATAAAATGCTATGCCCAAGATTACCATCCGAGTGCCGGCGGGGAAGTGGTTCAAATAGCTTCGGCTATCACTTCCTTTTGTCCGGTCGTGATGGTCAAGCGGATTAGCGGATTAAGGCGTCCTGTAGATACGAGTTGCGTTGTTCCTGGGAGTATGGGTTCGAGTTACTTCTGGGGTGTGAGTTTTCAGTCATATATATATATATATATATATATATATATATATATATATATATATATATATATATATATATATATATATATATATATATATGTCGTACATAGTAGCCAGAACGCACTTCTCAGTCTACTATGCAAGGCCCGATTTGCCTAATAAGCCAAGTTTTCCTGAATTAATATATTTTCTCTATTTTTTTTCTTATGAAATGATAAAGCTACCCATTTCATTATGTATGAGGTCAATTTGATTTATTGGAGTTAAAATTAACGTAGTTATATGACCGAACCTAACCAACCCTACCTAACCTAACCTAACCTATCTTTATAGGTTAGGTTCGGTTAGGTAGCCGAAAAAGGCAGGTTAGGTTAGGTTAGGTAGGTTAGGTAGTCGAAAAACAATTAATTCATGAAAACTTGGCTTATTAGGCAAATCGGGCCTTGCATAGTAGGCTGAGAAGTGCATTCTGGCTACTAGGTACGACATATATATATATATATATATATATATATATATATATATATATATATATATATATATATATATATATATATATATATATATATATATATATATATATGTATATATATATATATATATATATATATATATATATATATATATATATATACATATATATATATATATATATATATATATATATATATATATATATATATATATATATATATATATATATATATATATATATATATATATTAGTATATTTTGGTAGCAGTCTTTCCTGTAGACATATATTATTAAATATGACCGAAAAAGTAAGATTAATAATTCTAACACGAATTTTCTCAATCTTTCGTACATTTCTTTTCACTTTTGGTGGTAATTCAAAAATCAATTCTCCAAAATTCATTTTTATTTCTAGTCTGACGCGACACTTGAGCGCGTTTCATAAAACTTATTACATTTTCAAAGACTTTAGTTACACATACACAACTGAATAGAACTTACACATCTCCGATTTGTTTATATCTACATTTGAGTGAGGTTGGGGTGGATGGGGTGAGGTGGTATTTAATAGGGTATTAAATTCATCAACACAACACAGAACACGAAACAATGGGTATTGAATAGAAGTGATTGTAGAAAGCCTATTGGTCCATATTTCTTGATGCTTCTATATTGGAGCGGAGTCTTGAGGTGGGTAGAATATAGTTGTGCATTAATTGGCTGTTGATTGCTGGTGTTGACTTTTTAATGTGTAGTGCCTCGCAAACGTCAAGCCGTCTGCTATCGCTGTATCTATCGATGATTTCTGTGTTGTTTACTAGGATTTCTCTGGCGATGGTTTGGTTGTGGGAAGAGATTATATGTTCCTTAATGGAGCCCTGTTGCTTATGCATCGTTAAGCGCCTAGAAAGAGATGTTGTTGTCTTGCCAATATACTGGGTTTTTTGGAGCTTACAATCCCCAAGAGGGCATTTGAAGGCATAGACGACGTTGGTCTCTTTTAAAGCGTTCTGCTTTGTGTCTGGAGAGTTTCTCATGAGTAGGCTGGCCGTTTTTCTGGTTTTATAGTAAATCGTCAGTTGTATCCTCTGATTTTTGTCTGTAGGGATAACGTTTCTATTAACAATATCTTTCAGGACTCTTTCCTCCGTTCTATGAGCTGTGGAAAAGAAGTTCCTGTAAAATAGTCTAATAGGGGGTATAGGTGTTGTGTTAGTTGTCTCTTCAGAGGTTGCATGGCGTTTCACTTTCCTTCTTATGATGTCTTCGACGAAACCATTGGAGAAGCCGTTGTTGACTAGGACCTGCCTTACCCTACAGAGTTCTTGGTCGACTTGCTACCATTCTGAGCTGTGGCTGAGAGCACGGTCGACATATGCGTTAACAACACTCCTCTTGTACCTGTCTGGGCAGTCGCTGTTGGCACTTAGGCACATTCCTATGTTCGTTTCCTTAGTGTAGACTGCAGTGTGGAAACCTCCGCTCTTTTCCATGCCTGTTACATCTAGAAAGGGCAGCTTCCCATCCTTTTCCATCTCGTAAGTGAAACGCAGCACGGAACTCTGCTCAAACGCCTCCTTCAGCTCCTGCAGATGTCTGACATCAGGTACCTGTGTAAAAATGTCGTCAACATACCTGCAGTATATGGCCGGTTTCAAGTTCATGTCGACTAAGACTTTTTGCTCGATGGTACCCATGTAGAAGTTTGCAAACAGGACACCTAGGGGAGAACCCATGGAGACCCCATCTACTTGCTTATACATGTGCCCATCCGGGCTCAAGAAGGGTGCCTCTTTAGTACAAGCTTGGAGTAGTTTCCTTAGAATATTCTCTGGTATGTCAAGAGGAGTACAGGCTGGATCACGATACACTCTGTCGGCTATCATCCCGATTGTCTCGTCCACAGGTACGTTGGTGAACAGTGATTCTACGTCCAACGAGGCTCTTATCCCTGTGGCCCGTGTGCCCCGCAGTAAGTCAACAAATTCTTTTGGAGACTTCAGGCTGAAGGCGCAAGGGACATAAGGAGTCAGCAGGCCGTTGAGTCGCTTCGCCAGTCTGTACGTGGGTGTGGGTATCTGGCTAATGATTGGCCGAAGTGGGTTTCCAGGCTTGTGTGTCTTGACATTTCCATACGCATATCCAGGTTTGTATTCCCCAATAATCTTTGGCAGGTGGAGTCCGGATTTCTTGGCGTTCACAGTTTCGATCAGTTTGTTGACCTTTGCTTTCAATTCGGCTGTAGTGTCCTTCGTTACCCTTTGGAATTTGGTTTGGTCAGAGAGTATGAGGTTCATTTTCGCCAGATATTCGTCTTTTTTAAGACTGACATATATTGGCGACTTGTCACCTCTCCTGACAACTATCTCCTTGTTCTCACGAAGGCTTTTAGCTGCCGCTTTGAGCTCGGGGGACAGTATGGTGCTTCTGTAATTGCCTCGATGCTTTCCTCCTTCCACAATAAGTTCTGCTTGTAAGGTATCTTTGGTAGTGACCTTCTTTTGTGTCTCGAGGTCGAATATGTCGTCCAACAGAATTTCCGACTCCACTCTACACTAAGGAAACGAACATAGGAATGTGCCTAAATGTCAACAGCGACTGCCCAGACAGGTACAAGAGGAGTGTTGTTAATGCATATGTCAACCGTGCTCTCAGCCACAGCTCTGAATGGAAGCAAGTCGACGAAAAACTCTGTAGGGTAAGGCAGGTCCTAGTCAACAAAGGCTTCTCCAATGGTTTCGTCGAAGACATCATAAGAAGGAAAGTGAAACGCCATGCAACCTCTGAAGAGACAACTAACACAACACCTATACCCCCTATTAGACTATTTTACAGGAACTTCTTTTCCACAGCTCATAAAACGGAGGAAAGGGTCCTGAAAGATATTGTTAATAGAAACGTTATCCCTACAGACAAAAATCAGAGGATACAACTGACGATTTACTATGAAACCAGAAAAACGGCCAGCCTACTCATGAGAAACTCTCCAGACACAAAGCAGAACGCTTTAAAAGAGACCAACGTCGTCTATGCCTTCAAATGCCCTCTTGGGGATTGTAAGCTCCAAAAAACCCAGTATATTGGCAAGACAACAACATCTCTTTCTAGGCGTTTAACGATGCATAAGCAACAAGGCTCCATTAAAGAACATATAATCTCTTCCCACAACCAAACCATCGCCAGAGAAATCCTAGTAAACAACACAAATCATCGATAGATACAGCGATAGCATACGGCAAGGCTTGACGTTTGCGTGGCACTACACATTAAAAAGTCAACACCAGCAATCAACAGCCAATTAATGCACAACTATGTTCTACCCACCTCAAGACTCCGCTCCAATATAGAAGCATCAAGAAATATGGACCAATAGGCTTTCTACAATCACTTCTATTCAATACCCATTTCTTCGTGTTCTGTCTTGTGTTGATGAATTTAATACCCAATTAAATACCACCTCACCCCATCCACCTCACTCAAATGTAGATATAAACAAATCGGAGATGTGTAAGTTCTATTCAGTTGTGTATGTGTAACTAAAGTCTTTGAAAATGTAATAAGTTTTACGAAACGCGCTCAAGTGTCGCGTCAGACTAGAAATAAAAATGAATTTTGGAGAATTGATTTTTGAATTACCACCAACAGTGAAAAGAAATGTACGAAAGATTGAGAAAATTCGTGTTAGAATTATTAATCTTACTTTTTCGATCATATTTAATAATATATGTCTACCAGAAAGACTGCTACCAAAATGTACTAATATTAAAACGCACGACCCAGCAGCAAGGACTCAAGCCTTCACGATAAAATATCGCCAGTATCTGATTCGTGATCAGATATACAAGGCAGAGAATGAAATCAAAGACAACAAAACGCAACTACTTCATGCTACAAACGAGTGGAGAAATAGCAACATCGACGAAAGTATCCGTACCCGCATTGAACATCACCTCCATATCCTCACTGACCGACATCACCTCAGCACTAAAACAAGGATTATCAAGAAACTAACAACGTTATATTGGATGACCTATGGCAATTCCACGACCAAGAGATGGCTTCCTGAACCTTGCAGGAATTAACCTCACTGAGGACCAAGTCACTCTCCTAAATCTGGGCATAAACTGTCACGTTATGTCCAGACCGAGTGAGATGGCCCGGAAAGTGGAGATGGAAATTCTGTTGGACGACATATTCGACCTCGAGACACAAAAGAAGGTCACTACCAAAGATACCATACAAGCAGAACTTATTGCGGAAGGAGGAAAGAATCGAGGCAATTACAGAAGCACCATACTGTCCCCCGAGCTCAAAGCGGCAGCTAAAAGCCTTCGTGAGAACAGGGAGATAGTTGTCAGGAGAGGTGACAAGTCGCCAATATATGTCAGTCTTAAAAAAGACGAATATCTGGCGAAAATGAACCTCATACTCTCTGACCAAACCAAATTCCAAAGGGTAACGAAGGACACTACAGCCGAATTGAAAGCAAAGGTCAACAAACTGATTGAAACTGTGAACGCCAAGAAATCCGGACTCCACCTGCCAAAGATTATTGGGGAATATAAACCTGGATATGCGTATGGAAATATCAAGACACACAAGCCTGGAAACCCACTTCGGCCAATCATTAGCCAGATTCCCACACCCACGTACAGACTGGCGAAGCGACTCAATGGCCTGCTGACTCCTTATGTCCCTTGCGCCTTCAGCCTGAAGTCTCCAAAAGAATTTGTTGACTTACTGCAGGGCACACGGGCCACAGGGATAAGAGCCTCGTTGGACGTAGAATCACTGTTCACCAACGTACCTGTGGACGAGACAATCGGGATGATAGCCGACAGAGTGTATCGTGATCCGGCCTGTACTCCTCTTGACATACCAGCGAATATTCTAAGGAAACTACTCCAAGCTTGTACTAAAGAGGCACCCTTCTTGAGCCCGGATGGGCATATGTATAAGCAAGTAGATCGGGTCGCCATGGGTTCTCCCCTAGGTGTCCTGTTTGCAAACTTCTACATGGGTACCATCGAGCAAAAAGTCTTAGTCGACATGAACTTGAAACCGGCCATATAATGCAGGTATGTTGACGACATTTTTACACAGGTACCTGATGTCAGACATCTGCAGGAGCTGAAGGAGGCGTTTGAGCAGAGTTCCGTGCTGCGTTTCACTTACGAGATGGAAAAGGATGGGAAGCTGCCCTTTCTAGATGTAACAGTCATGGAAAAGAGCGGAGGTTTCCACACTGCAGTCTACACTAAGGAAACGAACATAGGAATGTGCCTAAGTGCCAACAGCGACTGCCCAGACAGGTACAAGAGGAGTGTTGTTAACGCATATATCGACCGAGCTCTCAGCCACAGCTCAGAATGGAAGCAAGTCGACGAAGAACTCTGTAGGGTAAGGCAGGTCCTAGTCAACAACGGCTTTTCCAATAGTTTAGTCGAAGACATCATAAGAAGGAAAGTGAAACGCCATGCAACCTCTGAAGAGACAACTAACACAACACCTATACCCCCTATTAGACTATTTTACAGGAACTTCTTTTCCACAGCTCATAAAACGGAGGAAAGGGTTCTGAGAGATATTGTTAATAGAAACGTTATTCCTACAGACAAAAATCAGAGGATACAACTGACGATTTACTATAAAACCAGAAAAACGGCCAGCCTACTCATGAGAAACTCTCCAGACACAAAGCAGAACGCTTTAAAAGAGACCAACGTCGTCTATGCCTTCAAATGCCCTCTTGGGGATTGTAAGCTCCAAAAAACCCAGTATATTGGCAAGACAACAACATCTCTTTCTAGGCGTTTAACGATGCATAAGCAACAGGGCTCCATTAAGGAACATATAATCTCTTCCCACAACCAAACCATCGCCAGAGAAATCCTAGTAAACAACACAGAAATCATCGATAGATACAGCGATAGCAGACGGCTTGACGTTTGCGAGGCACTACACATTAAAAAGTCAACACCAGCAGTCAACAGCCAATTATTGCACAACTATATTCTACCCACCTCAAGACTCCGCTCCAATATAGAAGCATCAAGAAATATGGACCAATAGGCTTTCAACAATTACTTCTATTTAATACCCATTGTTTCGTGTTCTGTCTTGTGTTGATGAATTTAATACCCTATTAAATACCACCTCACTCAAATGTAGATATAAACAAATCGGAGATGTGTAAGTTCTATTCAGTTGTGTATGTGTAACTAAAGTCTTTGAAAATGTAATAAGTTTTACGAAACGCGCTCAAGTGTCGCGTCAGACTAGAAATAAAAATGAATTTTGGAGAATTGATTTTTGAATTACCTCTAACAGTGAAAAGAAATGTACGAAAGATTGAGAAAATTCGTGTTAGAATTATTAATCTTACTTTTTCGGTCATATTTAATAATATATATATATATATATATATATATATATATATATATATATATATATATATATATATATATATATATATATATATATATATATATATATATATATATATATCAGCAACTGGCACCCGTCTCACACCGCAGGCCCTCCGAATTGCCGTGGCTCTCCGCCTAGCTGCCCCAATCCACACCGAATACAGGTGTATTTGCGGCGAGGCAGAGGCCGACAGATATGGACGGCATGGCCTTCTTTGCCAAAGGACGGGAGGATGGCATGCAAGACACGGCGAGGTTAATGACATTATTAAGAGAAGCCTTACCACAGCCGGTTGTCCAGCAGAGAGAGAGCCCCGTTACCTAATGTCCCGCAACTCTGATGAGCCTGTCGGTCGCCCAGACGGAATTACGGTGAACCCCTGGAAGAATGGTAGACAGTTGGTGTGGGACTACACTTGCATTTCAACTTTAGCCAATACCTATGTTGACTTCAGTGCTACACAAGCAGGAGGAGCTGCCAATCACCGGGAAGCGGCCAAGTCACGTAAATACAGAGACCTTGAGCACCACTACAATTTTGTCCCCATCGCCTCAGAGACACTTGATGCCTGGGGTAAAAGTGCTGCTAGCTTTTTGAAGGAGTTGGGGTCTAAGCTAATCGAAACAACTAGAGACCCTAGAGCTGCCAGTTTTCTTTTTCAGCGCATTAGTGTGGCCGTCCAGAGAGGAAATGCTCACTGCATCCACGGTTCCTGCCCGCCATCTGAGGAGCTGGAGGAGCTTTTCAACTTGTGACAAGCAGCCTTGTACCCTGCATGTAATAAATATTGTAACTTTTTTTGTGTAATGACATTTTCAAATAAAGTTAGATAAATATACACACTTAACAAAAGAATAGGGGTGGTAGGAGAAGAAAATATCAAAGTGTTCAGTGAGGATCCACAAGGTCTTCTCTGAGTACTCTTGATTTTCTTCTCCGAGGCTATGGGTCCCTACACTTGCACCAGAGGTGGTACCCCTTCTAGGTTTAAAAAAAAAAAAAAAAAAAAATTATATATATATATATATATATATATATATATATATATATATATATATGTCGTACCTAGTAGCCAGAACGCACTTCTCTGCCTAGTATGCAATGCCCGATTTGCCTAATAAGCCAAGTTTTCACGAAATAATTGTTTTTCGACTACCTAACCTACCTAACCTAACCTAACCTAACTTTTTCGGCTACCTAACCTAACCTAACCTATAAAGATAGGTTAGGTAGGGTTGGTTCGGTTCGGTCATATATCTACGTTAATTTTAACTCCAATAAAAAAAAATTCACCTCATACATAATGAAATGGGTAGCTTTATCATTTCATAAGAAAAAAATTAGAGAAAATATATTAATTCAGGAAAACTTGGCTTATTAGGCAAATCGGGCCTTGCATAGTAGGCTGAGAAGTGCGTTCTGGCTATTAGGTACGACATATATATATATATATATATATATATATATATATATATATATATATATATATATATATATATATATATATATATATATATATATATATATATATATGTCGTACCTAGTAGCCAGAACTCACTTCTCAGCGTACTATGCAAGGCCCGATTTGCCTAATAAGCCAAGTTTTCCCGAATTAATATATTTTCTCAATTTTTTTTCTTATGAAATCGGGCCTTGCATAGTAGGCTGAGAAGTGCGTTCTGGCTACTAGGTACGACATATATATATATATATATATATATATATATATATATATATATATATATATATATATATATATATATATATATATATATGTCGTACCTAGTAGCCAGAACGCACTTCTCGGCCAACTATGCGAGGCCCGATTTGCCTAATAAGCCAAGTTTTCCTGAATTAATATATTTTTTCTATTTTTTTTCTTATGAACTGATAAAGCTACCCATTTCAGTATGTATGAGGTCATTTTTTTTTATTGGAGTTAAAATTTATGTAGATATATGACCGAACCTAACCAACCCTACCTAACCTAACCTAACCTATCTTTATAGGTTAGGTTAGGTTAGGTAGCTGAAAAAGTTAGGTTAGGTTAGGTTAGGTAGGTTAGGTAGTCGAAAAACAATTAAGTCATGAAAACTTGCCTTATTAGGCAAATCGGGCCTTGCATAGTAGGCTGAGAAGTGCGTTCTGGCTACTAGGTACGATATATATATATATATATATATATATATATATATATATATATATATATATATATATATATATATATATATATATATATATATATGTGTATATATATATATATATATATATATATATATATATATATATATATATATATATATATATATATATATATATATGTCGTACCTAGTAGCCAGAACGCACTTCTCAGCCTACTATGCAAGGCCCGATTTGCCTAATAAACCAAGTTTTCATGAATTAATTGTTTTCGACTACCTAACCTAACCTAACCTAACTTTTTCGGCTACCTAACCTAACCTAACCTATAAAGATAGGATAGGTTAGGTTAGGTAGGGTTGGTTAGGTTCGGTCATATATCTACGTTAATTTTAACTCCAATAAAAAAATTTACCTCATACATAATCAAATGGGTAGCTTTATCATTTCATAAGAATAAAATTAGAGAAAATATATTAATTCAGGAAAACTTGGCTTATTAGGCAAATCGGGCCTTGCATAGTAGGCCGAGAAATACGTTCTGGCTACTAGGTACGACATATATATATATATATATATATATATATATATATATATATATATATATATATATATATATATATATGTCGTACCTAGTAGCCAGAACGCACTTCTCAGCCTACTATGCGAGGCCCGATTTGCCTAATAAGCCAAGTTTTCCTGAAATAATATATTTTCTCTAATTTTTTTCTTATGAAATGATAAAGCTATCCATTTCATTATGCATGAGGTCAATTTTTTTTTATTGGAGTTAAAATTAACGTAGATATATGACCGAACCTAACCAACCCTATCTAACCTAACCTAACCTATCTTTAAAGGTTAGGTTAGGTTAGGTAGCCAAAAACGTTAGGTTAGGTTAGGTTAGGTAGGTTAGATAGTCGAAAACACATTAATTCATGAAAACTTGGCTTATTAGGCAAATCGGGCCTTGCATAGTAGGCTGAGAAGTGCGTTCTGGCTACTAGGTACGACATATATATATATATATATATATATATATATATATATATATATATATATATATATATAAATATATATAAATATATATACATATACGTGCAACGTATATGTATATAGGCGAGGGCGAGGGCGTGCCTCTGGCGCCTTAAAACCAGCTGCTCCGGGTAGATGGGAATCGATAGCCTGGGAAGGCAGCCCATCTAGGGAAGGAAAACCCCTGATTTTAAACCTCCACTGCCTTGCGGCCATACCCCTTTTTGGGGGGAAATGCTTCAGGAGTCAACCTCGAGGAAAAATCCGGAGTTGTAGCCCCTAAGGCAGTTCGTTGTTGACATCGACCTCGATCTGGCAGCTCCTGCGACGTTGCTGGAACCATGTGTGTTGGCATTTGCCTTTCTATTGGATAATTTCAGCAACGTGGAGAGGGAGGACCTGCTGCATGGGTAACAGCTTCTCCTCCATATCTACCTACCCAGGCTTTGCGCCCTCTCAGTGCGCAACTCTATAGTCTTCCGAGACTGATAGATGCCTACTATATATATATTAATCACGTGTTTATTTTCGTGATATACACATATTTATATATATATATATATATATATATATATATATATATATATATATATATATATATATATATATATATATATATATATATATGTATATATATATAAATTTGTGAGGGTACCACCTCTGGTGCCAATGTGGGGACCCATAGCCTCGGAGAAGAAAATAAAAAGTATTCAGAGGAGACCTTGTGGTTTCTCACTGAACACTAATATTATCCTCTCCTACCATCCCCATTCTTTTGTATGTACACATATATATTTACTTTATTTGAACTTTGTTACAAAAAAGGAGTTACATATGGGTTACAAAGATGGTTATCATAGGTTGTCGAGTTCCTCCAGCTCCTCATATGGCGGGCAGGAACCCTGGATGCAGTGCGCATTTCCCCTCTGTATCGCCACACTGAGGCGCTGGAAAAGAAAGCTTGCAGCTCTTGGGTCCCTTGTTGTTTCAATGAGCCTATAACCCAGTTCCTTCAAAAAACTGGTAGCACTTTTACCCCAGGCGCCGAGTGTCTCAGAAGCAATGGGGACAAAATTGTAGTGGTGATCCAGTTCACTATACTTACGGGATTTGGCTACTTCCCTGTGGGTGGCAGCGCCACCTGGTTGTGCAACACTGAGGTTTATATATATATATATATATATATATATATATATATATATATATATATATATATATATATATATATATATATATATATGTTTATATGATGGGATTAATAGTGGGGAGGACTGGGGGATGGAGGAGGGATGCTGTGGCTCAGCAACGCATGACCAGTGTGACGGTGTTCCCCCCGTTATATTTCTCCCACGCCAGCTGTAAGAGTCATATCCACTTTACCCGAACGTTCTCAATGTTCCGGGGAACAATTTGACATATGTGGGAGCATTAGGTGTTCTCGCGTTGGCGAGAAATTCGCAAAAGAAGAGTGTTTTGGCCAGTGGTTTAGGCCCTTTTGGACGCCAAGATGACGCCGGCCACTACAATTTCCCGCCAAGACGTTGTGACGTAAGTGGCACCAGATTGGTCAAGAACAGTGACGTGACACAGGGAGCCAATGAGAAACGCCCCTGGCAAGTATAACGTCACTAGAGCAGGGGGGGTCAGGACGGCGCGAGCCGTGGCGCCCAGGAGTTTGAAACAGCACATCAAGGAGGTCGGACGTGCGATAGGGGATCCTGTCAGTTTGACAGGATCCCCCATCTCCGGTGGATTTACGCATCACCAGTGGTCTGCGAGCACCTTGTGAGGTCTTCCTATATTCCATGTGTTGGACCGAAGTAGGAATTGACGAGAAATGAGCAGCAAGTCAAATCAAAATCAAATCAAATCAAATGTTTATTTAGTTAAGGTACATACAAGAGATTTTACAAAGAGTGATGGATTTATAGATAGGGCTAGTACAAACAATGCCTAAAGCCACTATTACGCAAAGCGTTTCGGGCATGAAAAACTTAAATGACTAAAGCTTAATACTAATTGAGCATAAAGAGTAAAATGAAAACATGGAATGAAAACATAGCTGAAAAAGCAGCACAAATACAATTCTGTCGACAAACAGCGCTCTTTAAAAAAAACAGACATTGGTTGACAATAGAGGGGTAAGGTAGGTTACAGGGAATTTATTAGGTATAGCTTCGTTTTTATCTTAAACTGGTTGAGAGAAGTACAGTCTTTAACATGGTTGGGAAGGTCATTCCACAATCTGGGTCCCTTGATTTGTAGAGCATTTCTAGTTTGATTAAGTCGTACTCTAGGAATATCAAAACTGTATTTATTTCTGGTGTGGTGCTCATGGGTTCTGTTACAACCTTCTATGAAGCTTTTGAGGTCAGGACTGGCATTACAGTTTAGAGTTTTATATATGTATAATACACATGAGAGAATGTGCAGTGACTTAATGTCTCTAACATATTCAGAGATTTGAGTAGGGGTACCGAGTGATGTCTGGGGCCAGAGTTGGATATTGTCCTAATAGCAGCTTTGTGTTGAGTAATTAGAGGACGTAAATGATTTTGGGTAGTAGAGCCCCAAGCACAAATACCATAGTTGAGATATAGATAGATAAAGGAGTAATAGAGAGTCACCAGGGCAAGGCGGGGTACATAATATCTGATCTTAGAAACAATGCCAACAGTTTTTGAAACTTTTTTTGATATATTTATATATCTAGATATATTTATAATATATAGATATATTTTGTCACAAGTGCTCCAGTGACAGGTGCAGCACAGGAGTGAAGTCTAGGAAGTGACGTCTGGGACGTCTGATAGCTTCACCAGTCGATTGATGACGTAGCTGCTTGACCAATCCACTGTGATGGAGGAGTTTGACACGACACGTCGAGGACGGCGGACGTGTGCTAGAGGATCCTGTCAGTCTGACAGTTTTCTCCCCAGATCCGGTGGATTTACGCGTCATCCTGTAGTCTGCAAGCACCCTGTGAGGTCTTCCTATATTCCATGTGTTGGACCGAAGTAGGAATTGATGAGAAATGAGCAGCAAGAACTCCAGTGACAGGTGTGTTGCAAAAAGTGAAGTCTGAGCAGTGACGTCCGGGACGACTGTGCAGTTTCACCAGTTTAGGTGGCGACGTAGCGGCTGGGCCAATCCACCGAGAGGCAGGAGAAGAACGAAACTAACTGGGAATCAGAACGACTGCAGCCGAGAGAAAGGGGTGCAGACGTAGTTGTGAGGAGAAGTCGACGGCCAGGAGACCGACTCCAACCCTTCAAGATGTTGTGGTGGAGCACGGGCCTGCATATGATAGAGCACGGTGAAGACGCGTTTTTGGGTGTTGAAGAGGTTCCTGGAGAGAGCATCAGTGTGTGTGTGTGGGGGCGCTCCCTACAACGAGTCGAGAGCCGTGACCAGGAGCTTCAATTCAACTCTCAACAAAGGGCGAGTCCACATCATTGAGGTGAAAGTAGGTAATTCAGTTTTCCCTCCCAATTCCCCTTTAGTCAGCTATTTAGCCAGAGTATCTTCTATGTCGTGAGCAGGGCACACCAATGTCTATGTCATAGTATGGCACAGTTGTGCAGAGAGATGCTGTAGAGAGCTCTCGCGAAATATATATGTGGTGTGTGAGTGCACCTGAGATTTATCGAAGAGTTTGCTGTGTCAAGGATATTTATACTCATGTAACATTAATATTATATGTTTGTGTCAGAGAGTATATATATATATAAATGTACCATTTATTAGTATAAGGCTGTGTGCCCCGTATGGACTCATTATTGCTAATATTAATGAAGTGATCTATATATATGCTGGAGTATTGAATAGAATATTCATGTGTACAGTGATTTACTGTGTTTATTGCCACTGAAGTAACTTACTGTGTTTGGGGCCATTATTGTGATCTACTGTGTTTAATGCCAGTACAGTGAGCTACGGTGTTTATTGCCATTATAGTGATCTACTGTTTATTGACAGTACAGTGAGCTACTGTGTTTATTGGCAGTATTGTGATTTACGGTGTTTATTGACAGAATAATAATTTACTGTGTTTGCTACCATTGTAGTAATTTACTGTGTTGATTGCTAGTATTGTGGTTACCGTGAAATTAAAGATAGACGCGCTTAATGCCAGGACAACAAGTACAGAGAGAGTATACAGTGAGGGGGGCGTGGCAGCTGGGAGTGTTCGGCGGAGGGGGAGTGTTGCCATAGTGTAGAGTTCCAGATTTATGAAGAGGGAGTGATTTGCTGCCATGTACTTCGTTGCCTTGTTGTTGATCCAGAGCTATAATACTTTAATATTTCAAGTAAAATACAAAACCACCTTCGTGTTTGCATTATCCCTCCATTACTTGTTGCTATTGAGATTATTGGGTCTATATAAAGAGAGAGTGATTGAGATATATACCTGCCTGTTACCAGTTTTAGTTAGTGTGCTCTCTGCCACTATTACCACAATTCCACAATACCACTGCCGTGTTACTGGACACGGAGAACACCAGTTGGCGATCTTTCAGATAGCAGTAGAGCCCTTTGTCGGGGCGGGTACACGTTCAAGAGAGTAGATCGTGTTCCCACTCGTCTTCAGGCTATAAGGCCGGCCGGAGGTAGACTGGGATACTCTCCAGGTGAACAGTGGCACCTTGAGGATGGAGTGAAGACCCGCAGGCTACAGTAAGTAACAGTTATCACCAGTAGTACTTGGTGGTGGCTGGTGAGAGATTAAAAGAAACCCCGACATTGGCGGCCTTGCCAGGATATTAAGTACGGTTACTGACTGACGAGTCCCCGACATTGGCGACCTTGCCAGGATAACGATTAAGGATTACGATCATGGATAACGATTAAGATTGTGGTGTTTAATAGTGGCCAGAAGTATCAGGTACAGGTAACATATTCACTCATAGCACAGGTATGGAGGACGATAAGGTGGCAAAGTTTATTGATACAAGAGATGAGCAGGTGCTGGAGGATTGCACCAAGGCGCAGCTGCAGTTGATAGCTGACCACTTTGGGATAAAGTTGAGATCCTGCAAAGTGGGAGAGAGGAGGCTTGATATTATGACACAGCTCAGGGCCCGTGATGAGGCTTTGGGGAGGAATGGCCACAGACACCTGCCAGCGCAGGGGAGAACTTGAGCATTGGTGGAAGCAGTAGAGGATCCAGCGGCAGTAGGCGCAGCGTTAAGCTGGAGATAATGAAGCTGCAACTGGAGGCACAGCTGAAGCGGGAAGAACAAGAACGAGAAGCACTGCTGAGGAGAGAAGAAGCACAGCGGAAGCGTGAAGAACGGGAAGCACAGCTGAAGCGTGAAGAACAAGAACGAGAAGCACAGCTGAGGAGAGAAGAAGCGCAGCTGAAGCGTGAAGAATGAGAGGCACAGCTGAGACGGGAAGAGCGTGAGCACGAAGCACAGTTGAGGCGTGAAGAACGAGAAGCACAGCTGAAGCGTGAGGAACTAGAAGCGCAGTTAAAGCAGCAAGAGATTGAAGCTAACAGAGAGGTTGAGCTGAAGCGGGCTGAACTAGGCTAGCCCTACCTGCACCCCCACAGCAAGAAGACCGCCGAGTGCGAGAGCGAGATTTACCGGTCTTTGTGCCTAATGAAGCTGAGGGCCTCTTTGACCACTTCGAGAGAGTAGCTACCTTGAAGAAGTGGCCAAGAACAGAGTGGGCGGAGCTGGTTCAGGGTAGGCTCACCGGTGAAGCTCGTAAAGCCTACAACATGCTGGACCTCAAGGAATGCACCAATTATGAGGCTGCAGTGCTCCACTCTTTCAGTCTGACACCAAAATGTTATAGGAAAAGATTCCGAGAATGTACCCGTTCGCCCGGAAAATCTTATGCAGAGACGGCGAGGGACATGGAGAGAAAATTCCTGAAGTGGTTGGAATCTGAAGGAGCTAAGTCAGCTGAGGAGGTCAAGCGGCTAATAGTCATGGAGAAATTTATGTCCGTGCTCTCTCCTGAGATCAGGATTAGAGTCAAGGAGGCGGACATAAAGGACCTGAGGGCTGCTGCTGACAGAGCTGACATGTTGGAGGAAGCCTTGCGACGGTCGGCCGAGCGGTCAGCACGCTGGACTTGTGATCCTGTGGTCCTGGGTTCGATCCCAGGCGCCGGCGAGAAACAATGGGCAGAGTTTCTTTCACCCTATGCCCCCTGTTACCTAGCAGTAAAATAGGTACCTGGGTGTTAGTCAGCTGTCACGGGCTGCTTCCTGGGGGTGGAGTCCTGGTCGAGGGCCGGGCCGCGGGGACACTAAAAGCAACGAAATCATCTCAAGATAACCTCAAGATAACCACGCAGAGAGGGACCACACCGACAGCCAGTATACTCCGGATATGGGAGCAGTTATAGAAAGACTGACGGATGGAGGACAGGAACGAGTTCTCGTAAGTCCCACCTCTCGAGTGCAGACGGTAGGGTATCGAAGAGTTCTGTGGAACCGGCCAAGAAGCCCCTAGCTGAGAGTGGTAGAGTTGTTGCTGTGACGAGAGACGGTGCGAAGGTGACGACGGAAGGCGCGAGGAAGACCCACAGAAGAAGAAGAAGGATCCGCTGCTACAACTGTGGAGGATTTGCACACGTCGCGCGGGAATGCAGACGCCCTAAGCAGCGGGAGAACGTTGCTTTCGTTCGGGTGGAGGACCAGGAGGCCGAGAGGGTGCGGGATGAGCCCGTACCAAGTGGGGAGAAAAGAGTTCACTCATTCGTGTGTGAGGGGACCGTAAGGATGGGGGACGCAGACCCCATTCCTGTGAAGATATTGAGAGACACCGGGGCAGATTTTACCCTGGTGAGTAGAACTCTGTTCCCCGAGGGTTACGAGAGTACCAGTGTAGGGGTGGCAGTTGTGACCACTGTGGGAGGCCCAGTGAGGATGCCCCTGCACGAGGTGACTTTATATTCTGATTATGGCTGCCAGACCCTAGTGGTAGGGGTCTGTGCCTCGATGCCCAAGATGGAGGCGCAAGTCATCCTTGGGAATGATGCCTGTGGAGGATATGTCCTCCCTAACCTCGTGAAGAGTGAGGAGTGTTTGGAGCACTATATAGGGAAAGGCGGAGTGTTAGACGCCTGTGGGAACGAGAAGGAAATCGCCGAGGTGGCGTTCCCTGTGTGTGCTGTGATCCCAAGACGGTGCAACGAACACGAAGTGAATGGATCTGATGGGGCTGAAGAAGAGTCGTCTGACAGCCTGGGAGTCGGTTCCTCTTCGTGGAACCCGGAGGACAAGTGGAGGGCGATGGCAACCCGGATGGTGAGCTACAGGTGAACCTCGCCAGTTCTCTTGGAGTGGACCACACTCGTCTGGGGGAGTTACAGCAGGTGGAGTTCCCAGATTTGATTCAGGAGTCCAAAGGAAGGCGTGTTGGTCCTGAGAGGGCCACTCATTTTTATATGCAGGACGGAATGCTGATGAGACAATGGAGGCCTGTGAGAATGGAAGCCGGAGAAGAATCACTAGGTACGAGGCACCAGGTAGTGTTGCCGGCCCAGTGCAGAGCGGCGGTGCTGGATATGTCGCACTCCGTGGATTCTGCAGGTCACTTGGGGGTGACCAAGACTTTACGTAAGATCAGGGACTATTTCTACTGGCCGAGAATGGACGCCGACGTAAGGCGTCACTGCAAGACGTGCTTGCCTTGCCAGAGGGCAGGGAAGAGCCAACCCGCAATACCAAGGGCCCCGTTAGTCCCTTGTTCCTGCATTTGGGCCTGCGTTTGAGCGTCTGTTGGTCGACGGGGTAGGACCGTTGCCATGGACGAAAAAAGAAAATACCTACCTGATGACCATCATGTGTGAATCGACAAGATTTCCGGAAGCTGTCCCGATGCGACGTTTGACGTTGAAATGTGTAGCCGGGCAGTTACAGCGATTTTTCTCTTGGGTGGGAATGCCCAGAGAAATCCAGACAGACTGTGGAAGTATATTCCAGTCCAAATGGTTCAGACAGACCGTGACAAATTGGGGAGTGACTCAGATTCGGGCGTCGCCATACCGACCGCAGTCACAAGGGGCGATCGAAAGGTTTCACTCCACCCTGAAAACTATTCTGAGAGTGTTCTGTGCAGAACAAGGAGCTGAGGGAGATGAGGTAGTGTACCCTGCGTTGTTTGTCATACGAAACGCTGTGGTAGAGTCGTTAGGTTTCTCACCGTTCCAGCTGGTATATGGACATGAGGTACGGAGGCCTCTGTCCATGCTGAGAGAACAATGGGCACCAGGAGTGACCGTGGGAATGGTCAACGAATACGTAAGGAGCATCTCGCATTGGCGGCAGGAATACTGGTTGGAAATTAAGCTCATCAGAGGGAAGGACAACGTGGTAGCGGATGCCCTGTCCCGAGTACACTAAACCGATATGACTTTTATTTTAAGGAGAGGGGTATGTGACGGTGTTCACCCCCTTATATTTCTCCCACGCCAGCTTTAAAAGTCATATCCACTTTACCCAAAGGTTCTCTACCTTCCGGGGAACAATTTGACATATGTGAGAGCATTAGGCGTTCTCGCGTTGGCGATAAATTCGCAAAAGAAGAGTGTTCTGGCCAGTGGTTTAGGCCCTTTAGGACGCCAAGATGGCGCCGGCCACTACGATTTCCCGCAAGACGTTGTGACGTCAGTGGCACCAGATTGGTTAAGAACAGTGACGTGGCTCAGAAATGAGAAACAATGAGAAACGCCCCTGGCAAGCATGACGTCATGAGAGCAGGGGAGGTCCGGACGGCACGGTCCGTGGCGCCCAGGAGTTTGATACGGCACGTCAAGGAGGTCGGACATGCGATAGGGGATCCTTTCAGTTTGACAGGATCCCCTATCTCCGGTGGATTTACGCATCACCAGTGGTCTGCCAGCACCTTGTGAGGTCTTCCTATATTCCATGTGTTGGGCCGAAGTAGGAATTGACAAGAAATGAGCAGCAAGTGCTCCAGTAACAGGTGCAGCGCAGGAGTGAAGTCTAGGCAGTGACGTCTGGGACGTCTGATAGCTTCACCAGTCGGTTGATGACGTAGTGGCTGGGCCAATCCATCATCAGGGAGGAGTTTGACACGACACGTCGAGGAGGGCGGATGTGCGCTAGGGGATCCTGTCAGTCTGACAGTTTTCTCCCCAGATCCGGTGGATTTACGCGTCATCCTGTAGTCTGCAAGCACCCTGTCAGGTCTTCCTATATTCCATGTGTTGGACCGAAGTAGGAATTGACGAGAAATGAGCAGCAAGTGTTCCAGTGACAGGTGTGTTGCAAGAAGGGAAGTCTGAGCAGTGACGTCCGGGATGGCTGTGCAGTTTCACCAGTTTAGGTGACGACGTAGCGGCTGGGCCAATCCACCGAGAAGCAGGAGAAGAACGAAGCTAACTGGGAATTAGGAAGACTGTAGCCGAGAGAAAGGCCTGCAGACGTAGTTGTGAGGAAAAGTCGACGGCCCAGAGACCGACTCCAACCCTTCAAGAAGTTGTGGAGGAGCACGGGCCTGCAGAGGATAGAGCACGGTGAAGACGCGTTTTTGGATGTTGAAGAGGTTCCTGGAGAGAGTATCAGTGTGTGTGTGGGGGCGCTCCCTACAACGAGTCGAGAGCCGGAACCAGGAGCTTCAATTCAACTCTCAGCAGAGGGCGAATCCACATCATTGAGGTGGAAGTAGGTAATTCAGTTTTCCCTCCCCATTCCCCTTTAGTCAGCTATTTAGCCAGAGTATCTTCTATGTCGTAAGCAGGGCTCACCAATGTCTATGTCACAGTAAGGCACAGTTGTGCAGAGAGATGCTGTAGAGAGCTCTCGTGAAATATATATGTGGTGCGCGAGTGCACCTGTGATTTATCAAAGAGATTGCTGTGTCAAGGATATTTATACTCATGTGACATTAATATTATAAGTTTGTGTCAGAGAGTATATATATATATATATATATATATATATATATATATATATATATATATATATATATATATATATATATATATATATATATATATATATATATATAAATGTACCATTTATTTGAATAAGGCTGTGTGCCCCGTATGGACTCATTATTGCTAATATTGATGAAGTGATCTATATATATGCTGGAGTATTGAATAGTATATTCATGTGTACAGTGATTTACTGTGTTTATTGCCATTGAAGTAACTTACTGTGTTTGGGGCCATTATTGTGATCTACTGTGTTTAATGCTAGTATAGTGAGCTACGGTGTTTATTGCCATTATAGTGATCTACTGTGCTCATTGACAGTACAGTGAGCTACTGTGTTTATTGGCAGTATAGCGATTTACGGTGTTTATTGACAGTATAATAATTTACTGTGTTTGCTACCATTGTAGTAATTTACTGTGTTGATTGCTAGTATTGTGGTTACCGTGAAATTAAAGAAATAGGCGCTTAACGCCAGGACAACAAGTACAGAGAGAGTATACAGTGAGGGGGGCGTGGCAGCTGGGAGTGTTCAGCGGAGGGGGAGTGTTGCCATAGTGTAGAGTTCCAGATTTATGAAGAGGGAGTGATTTGCTGCCATGTACTTCGTTGCCTTGTTGTTGATCCAGAGCTATAATACTTTAATATTTTAATTAAAATACAAAACCACCCTTGTGTTTGCATTATTCCTCCATTACTTGTTGCTATTGAGATTATTGGGTCTATATAAAGAAAGAGTGATTGAGATATATACCTGCCTGTTACCAGTTTTAGTTAGTGTGCTCTCTGCCACTATTACCACAATTCCACAAGCGTGTTACTGGACACGGAGAACACCAGTTGGCGACCTTTCAGATATCAGTAGAGCCCTTTGTTGGGGCGGGCACACGTTCAAGAGAGTAGAGCGTGTTCCCACTCGTCTTCAGGCTATAAGGCCGGCCGGAGATAAAACTGGGATACTCTCCAGGTGAACAGTGGCACCTTGAGGATGGAGTGAAGACCCGCAGGGCTACAGTAAGTAACAGTTATCACCAGTTGTACTTGGTGGTGGCTGGTGAGAGATTAAAAGTAATCCCGACATTGGCGGCCTTGCAAGGATATTAAGTACGGTTACTGACTAACGAATCCCCGACATTGGCGACCTTGCCAGGATAACGATTAAGGATTACGATCAAGGATAACGATTAAGATTGTGGTGTTTAATAGTGGCCAGAAGTATCAGGTACAGGTAACATATTCACTCATAGCACAGGTATGGAGGACGATAAGGTGGCAAAGTTTATTGATACAAGAGATGAGCAGGTGCTGGAGGATTGCACCAAGGCGCAGCTGCAGTTGATAGCTGACCACTTTGGGATAAGGTTGAGATCCTCCAAAGTGGGAGAGAGGAGGCTTGATATTATGGCACAGCTCAGGGCCCGTAATGAGGCTTTGGGGGAGGAACGGCCACAGACACCTGCCAGTGAAGGGGAGAACTTGAGCATTGGTGGAAGCAGTAGAGGATCCAGCGGCAGTAGACGCAGCGTTAAGCTGGAGATAATGAAGCTGCAACTGGAGGCACAGCTGAAGCGGGAAGAACAAGAACGAGAAGCACAGCTGAGGAGAGAAGAAGCGCAGCGGAAGCGTGAAGAACGGGAAGCACAGCTGAAGCGTGAAGAACAAGAACGAGAAGCACAGCTGAGGAGAGAAGAAGCGCAGCTGAAGCGTGAAGAATGAGAGGCACAGCTGAGACGGGAAGAGCGTGAGCACGAAGCACAGTTGAGGCGTGAAGAACGAGAAGCACAGCTGAAGCGTGAGGAACTAGAAGCGCAGCTGAAGCAGCAAGAGATTGAAGCTAACAGAGAGGTTGAGCTGAAGCGGGCTGAACTAGGGCTAGCCCTACCTGCACCCCCACAGCAAGAAGACCGCCGAGAGCGAGAGCGAGATTTACCGGTCTTTGTGCCTAATGAAGCTGAGGGCCTCTTTGACCACTTCGAGAGAGTAGCTACCTTGAAGAAGTGGCCAAGAACAGAGTGGGCGGAGCTGGTCTAGGGTGGGCTCACCGGTGAAGCTCACGAAGCCTACAACATGCTGGACCTCAAGGAATGCACCAATTATGAGGCTGCAGTGCTCCACTCTTTCAGTCTGACACCAAAATGTTATAGGAAAAGATTCCGAGAATGTACCCGTTGGCCAGGAAAATCTTATGCAGAGACGGCGAGGGACATGGAGAGAAAATTCCTGAAGTGGTTGGAATCTGAAGGAGCTAAGTCAGCTGAGGATGTCAAAAGGCTGATGGTCATGGAGAAATTTATGTCCGTGCTCTCTCCTGAGATCAGGATTAGAGTTAAGGAGGCGGACATAAAGGACCTGAGGGCTGCTGCTGACAGAGCTGACATGTTGGAGGAAGCCTTGCGACCACGCAGAGAGGGACCGCACCGACAGCCAGTATGCTCCGGATATGGGAGCAGTTATAGAAAGACGGACGTATTTAGGACAGGAACGAGTTCTCCCAAGTCCCACGTCTCGAGTGCAGACGGTAGGGTATCGAAGAGTTCTGTGGAACCGGCCAAGAAGCCCCTAGCTGAGAGTGGACGAGTTGTTGCTGTGACGAGAGACGGTGCGAAGGTGACGACAGAAGGCGCGAGGAAGACTCACAGAAGAAGAAGAAGGATCCACTGCTACAACTGTGGAAGATTTGCACACGTCGCGCGGGATTGTAGACGCCCTAAGCAGCGGGGGAACGTTGCTTTCGTTCGGGTGGAGGACCAGGAGGCCGAGAGGGTGCGGGATGAGCCCATACCAAGTGTCGAGAAAAGAGTTCACTCATTCGTGTGTGAGGGGACCGTAAGGATGGGGGACGCAGACCCCATTCCTGTGAAGATATTGAGAGACACCGGGGCAGATTTTACCCTGGTGAGTAGAACTCTGTTCCCCGAGGGTTACGAGAGTACCAGTGTAGGGGTGGCAGTTGTGACCACTGTGGGAGGCCCAGTGAGGATGCCCCTGCACGAGGTGACTTTATATTCTGATTATGGCTGCCAGACCCTAGTGGTAGGGGTCTGTGCCTCGAAGCCCAAGATGGAGGCGCAAGTCATCCTTGGGAATGACGCCTGTGGAGGATGTGTCCTCCCTAACCTCGTGAAGAGTGAGGAGTGTTTGGAGCACTATATAGGGAAAGGCGGAGTGTTAGACGCCTGTGGGAACGAGAAGGAAATCGCCGAGGTGGCGTTCCCTGTGTGTGCTGTGATCCCAAGACGGTGCAACGAACACGAAGTGAGTGGATCTGATAGGGCTGAAGAAGAGTCGTCTGACAGCCTGGGAGTCGATAACCTCTTCGTGGAACCCGGAGGACAAGTGGAGGGCGATGGCAACCCGGATGGTGAGCTACAGGTGAACCTCGCCAGTTCTCTTGGAGTAGACCACACTCGTCTGGGGGAGTTACAGCAGGTGGAGTTCCCAGATTTGATTCAGGAGTCCAAAGGAAGACGTGTTGGTCCTGAGAGGGCCACTCATTTTTATATGCAGGACGGAATGCTGATGAGACAATGGAGGCCGGAGAAGAATCACTAGGTACGAGGCACCAGGTAGTGTTGCCAGGCCAGTGCAGAGCGGCAGTGCTGGATATGTCGCACTCCGTGGATTCTGCAGGTCACTTGGGGGTGACCAAGACTTTACGTAAGATCAGGGACTATTTCTACTGGCCGAGAATGGACGCCGACGTAAGGCGTCACTGCAAGACGTGCTTGCCTTGCCAGAGGGCAGGGAAGAGCCAACCCACGATACCAAGGGCCCCGTTAGTCCCTTGTTCCTGCATTTGGGCCTGCGTTTGAGCGTCTGTTGGTTGACGGGGTAGGACCGTTGCCATGGACGAAAAAAGAAAATACCTACCTGATGACCATCATGTGTGAATCGACCAGATTTCCGGAAGCTGTTTGATGCGACGTTTGACGTTGAAAGGTGTAGCCGGGCAGTTACAGCGATTTTTCTCTTGGGTGGGAATGCCCAGGGAAATCCAGACAGACTGTGGAAGTGTATTCCAGTCCAAATGGTTCAGACAGACCGTGACAAATTGGGGAGTGACTCAGATTCGGTCGTCGCCCTACCGACCGCAGTCACAAGGGGCGATCGAAAGGTTTCACTCCACCCTGAAAACTATTCTGAGAGTGTTCTGTGCAGAACAAGGAGCTGAGTGGGATGAGGTAGTGTACCCTGCGTTGTTTGCCATACGAAACGCTGTGGTAGAGTCGTTAGGTTTCTCACCGCTCCAGCTGGTATATGGACATGAGGTACGGAGGCCTCTGTCCATGCTGAGAGAACAATGGGCACCAGGAGTGACCGTGGAAACGGTCACCGAATACGTAAGGAGCGTCTCGCATTGGCGGCAGGAATACTGGTTGGAAATTAAGCTCATCAGAGGGAAGGACAACGTTGTAGTGGATGCCTTGTCCCGGGTACACTAAACTCATATGACTCTTATTTTAGGGTGAGGGGTATGTGACGGTGTTCCCCCCCTTAAATTTCTCCCACGCCAGCTGTAAGAGTCATATCCACTTCACCCGAACGTTCTCTACGTTCCGGGTAGCAATTTGACATATGTGAGAGCATTAGGTGTTTTCGCGTTGGAGAGAAATTCGCAAAAGAAGTGTTTTGGCCAGTGGTTTAGGCCCTTTAGGACGCCAAGATGGCGCCGGCCACTACGATTTCCCGCAAGACGTTAGGACGTCAGTGGCACCAGATTGGTCAAGAACAGTCACGTGGCTCAGGGAGCCAATGAGAAACGCCCCTGGCAAGTATGACGTCACGAGAGCAGGGGGGTCCGGACAGCGCGGGCCGTGGCGCCCAGGAGTTTGATACGGCACGTCAAGGAGGTCGGACGTGCGATAGGGGATCCTGTCAGTTTGACAGGATCCCCCATCTCCGGTGGATTTACTCATCACTAGTGGTCTGCCAGCACCTTGTGAGGTCTTCCTATATTCCATGTGTTGGACTGAAGTAGGAATTGACAAGAAATGAGCAGCAAGTGCTCCAGTGACAGGTGCAGCGCAGGAGTGAAATCTAGGCAGTGACGTCTGGGACGTCTGATAGCTTCACCAGTCGGTTGATGACGTAGTGGCTGGGCCAATCCACCGTGAGGGAGGAGTTTGACACGACACGTTGAGGAGGGCAGACGTGCCCTAGGGGATCCTGTCAGTCTGACAGTTTTCTCCCCAGATCCGGTGGATTTACTCATCATCTTGTAGTCTGCAAGCACCCTGTGAGGTCTTCCTATATTCCATGTGTTGGACCGAAGTAGGAATTGACGAGAAATGAGCAGCAAGTGCTTCAGTGACAGGTGTGTGTTGCAAGAAGTGCAGTCTGAGCTGTGACATCCGGGACGACTGTGCAGTTTCACCAGTTTAGGTGACGATGTAGTGGTTGGGCCAATCCACCGAGAGGCAGGAGAAGAACGAAGCTAACTGGGAATCAGGACGACTGTAGCCGAGAGAAAGGCCTGCAGACATAGTTGTGAGGAGACGTTGACGGCCAGGAGACCGATTCCAACCCTTCAAGAAGTTGTGGAGGAGCACGGGCCTGCAGAGGATAGAGCACGGTGAAGACCCGTTTTTGGGTGTTGAAGAGGTTTCTGGAGAGAGCATCAGTGTGTGTGTGGGGGAGTTCCCTACAACGAGTCGAGAGCCGGGACCAGGAGCTTCAATTCAACTCTCAACAGAGGGCGAGTCCACATCATTGAGGTGGAAGTAGGTAATTCAGTTTTCCCTCCCCATTCCCCTTTAGTCAGCTATTTAGCCAGAGTATCTTCTATGTCGTAAGCAGGGCTCACCAATGTCTATGTCATAGTAAAGGACAGTTGTGCAGAGAGAGGCTATGGAGAGAGAGCTCTCACAAAATATATATGTGGTGTGTGAGTGCACCTGCGATTTATCGAAGAGTTTGCTATGTCAAGGACATTTATATTCATGTGACATTAATATTATAAGTTTGTGTCAGAGAGTATATATATATATATATATATATATATATATATATATATATATATATATATATATATATATATATATATATATATATATATATATATATATATATATATATATATATTTTGGTAGCAGTCTTTCCTGTAGACATATATTATTAAATATGACCGAAAAAGTAAGATTAATAATTCTAACACGAATTTTCTCAATCTTTCGTACATTACGCTTCACTGTTGGAGGTAAATCAAAAATCAATTCTCCAAAATTCATTTTTATTTCTAGTCTGACGCGACACGGGCGCGTTTCGTAAAACTTATTACATTTTCAAAGACTTTAGTTCACAAATACACAACTGATTAGAACTTACGTATCCCCGATTTTATATCTACATTTGAGTGAGGTGGGAGGGGTGATGTGGCATTAACACAAGACAGAACAAGAGGGGATATTAATAGGGTATTAAAAGTATCAACACAAGACAGAACACAAACAATGGGTATTGAATAGAAGTGTTTGTAGAAAGCCTATTGGTCCATATTTCTTGATGCTTCTATATTGGAGCGGAGTCTTGAGGTGGGTAGAATATAGTTGTGCAATAATTGGCTGTTGATTGCTGGTGTTGACTTCTTGATGTGTAGTGCCTCGCAAACGTCAAGCCGCCTGCTATCGCTGTATCTATCGATGATTTCTGTGTTGTTTACTAGGATTTCTCTGGCGATGGTTTGGTTGTGGGAAGAGATTATATGTTCCTTAATGGAGCCCTGTTGCTTATGCATCGTTAAACGCCTAGAAAGAGATGTTGTTGTCTTGCCTATATACTGGGTTTTTTGGAGCTTACAGTCCCCAAGTGGGCATTTGAAGGCATAGACGACGTTAGTCTCTTTTAAAGCGTTCTGTTTTGTGTCTGGAGAGTTTCTCATGAGAAGGCTGGCCGTTTTTCTGGTTTTATAGTAAATCGTCAGTTGTATCCTCTGATTTTTGTCTGTAGGGATAACGTTTCTATTAACAATATCTTTCAGGAAAGGGTCCTGAAAGATATTGTTAATAGAAACGTTATCCCTACAGACAAAAATCAGAGGATACAACTGACGATTTACTATAAAACCAGAAAAACGGCCAGCCTTCTCATGAGAAACTCTCCAGACACAAAACAGAACGCTTTAAAAGAGACTAACGTCGTCTATGCCTTCAAATGCCCACTTGGGGACTGTAAGCTCCAAAAAACCCAGTATATAGGCAAGACAACAACATCTCTTTCTAGGCGTTTAACGATGCATAAGCAACAGGGCTCCATTAAGGAACATATAATCTCTTCCCACAACCAAACCATCGCCAGAGAAATCCTAGTAAACAACACAGAAATCATCGATAGATATAGCGATAGCAGGCGGCTTGACGTTTGCGAGGCACTACACATCAAGAAGTCAACACCAGCAATCAACAGCCAATTATTGCACAACTATATTCTACCCACCTCAAGACTCCGCTCCAATATAGAAGCATCAAGAAATATGGACCAATAGGCTTTCTACAAACACTTCTATTCAATACCCATTGTTTGTGTTCTGTCTTGTGTTGATACTTTTAATACCCTATTAATATCCCCTCTTGTTCTGTCTTGTGTTAATGCCACATCACCCCTCCCACCTCACTCAAATGTAGATATAAAATCGGGGATACGTAAGTTCTAATCAGTTGTGTATTTGTGAACTAAAGTCTTTGAAAATGAAATAAGTTTTACGAAACGCGCCCGTGTCGCGTCAGACTAGAAATAAAAATGAATTTTGGAGAATTGATTTTTGATTTACCTCCAACAGTGAAGCGTAATGTACGAAAGATTGAGAAAATTCGTGTTAGAATTATTAATCTTACTTTTTCGGTCATATTTAATAATATATATATATATATATATATATATATATATATATATATATATATATATATATATATATATATATATATATATATATATATATATATATATATATATATATATATATATATATACCATTTATTAGTATAAGGCTGTGTGCCCCGTATTGACTCATTATTACTAATATTGATGAAGTGATCTATATATATGCTGGAGTATTGAATAGTATATTCATGTGTACAGTGATTTACTGAGTTTATTGCCATTGAAGTAACATACTGTGTTTGGGGCCATTATTGTGATCTACTGTGTTTAATGCCAGTACAATGAGCTACGGTGTTTATTGCCATGATAGTGATCTACTGTTTATTGACAGTACAGTGAGTTACTGTGTTTATTGGCAGTATAGCGATTTACGGTGTTTATTGACAGTATAATAATTTACTGTGTTTGCTACCATTGTAGTAATTTACTGTGTTGATTGCTAGTATTGTGGTTACCGTGAATTTAAAGAAATAGGCCCTTCCCGCCAGGACAACAAGTACAGAGAGAGTATACAGTGAGGGGGGCGTGGCAGCTGGGAGTGTTCGGCGGAGGGGGAGTGTTGCCATAGTGTAGAGTTCCAGATTTATGAAGAGGGAGTGATTTGCTGCCATGTACTTCGTTGCCTTGTTGTTGATCCAGAGCTATAGTGTTTTAATATTTTAAGTAAAATACAAAACCACCTTCGTGTTTGCTTTATCCCTCCATTACTTGTTGATATTGAGATTATTGGGTCTATATAAAGAGAGAGTGATTGAGATATATACCTGCCTGTTACCAGTTTTAGTTAGTGTGCTCTCTGCCACTATTACCACAATTCCACAATACCACTGCCGTGTTACTGGACACGGAGAACACCAGTTGGCGACCTTTCAGATAGCAGTAGAACCCTTTGTCGGGGCGGGTACACGTTCAAGAGAGTAGATCGCGTTCCCACTCGTCTTCAGGCTATAAGGCCGGCCAGAGGTAGACTGGGATACTCTCCAGGTGAACAGTGGCACCTTGAGGATGGAGTAAAGACCCGCAGGGCTACAGTATTAACAGTTATCACCACTAGTACTTGGTGGTGGCTGGTGAGAGATTAAAAGAAACCCCGACATTGGCGGCCTTGCCAGGATATTAAGTACTGTTTTTTACTCCAAACCCCGACACCAGATACAGCTATTCTATGTAAATAGTAATATATATTTGTTTGTTCAAAATCTTAAATCTCAGAAAGTTCTTCACCAATTGCTGTGAAATTTTGACAAACTTTCTATTCGAATAAGCGCATGCTTTTATATACCTAATATATAAATGTCACACATGTGACAGGTAAAAACAATCTTTCTTGAAAAACTGTTTTTTTCATGTGAGGAAAATCTCTGAAAGTTCTTCACCGGTTTCTTTGAAATTTTAAAAGAACGTTGCATTCGAATATGCGAGTGTTTTTATATATCTACTAAATAGATGTCACACCTGTGACTGGTATTTTTTTTTAAACTGTGTTTTTCATGTGAGGGAATGGTGGGGAGGACGAGGGGATGGGGGAGTGGGGAATGGTGAGGAGGATAAGGAAATAGGGGAGTGGTGAATGGTTGGGAGAATCAGGGGATGGGGGGACGGATGTTGGGGAGGACAAGGGAAGGGGGGGGGGGATTTGTAGGGAGGGCGAGGGGACGGGAGAGTGGGGAATGTTTGGGAGGACAAGGGGCCCGGGAGGCTGTACCAGAATGGTGGGGAGGATGGAGGGTTGGGAGTTCTAAGAGTCTGCAAATCAAGCAATATCAATATCTCCACAGACAATGGAACAAAAAAAATTATTGTATTTTTTGGTGATATTAAGCATATTAGAAACGCGCACTTTCTCTTTTCTTTCTTTTTCATTTAACCAGAATGAGCCACAGCAACGCATGGCCGGGTACAGCTATTAATTAATAAACAAATAACCGTTTGCACTTCTCTTTACACCAGTCCCACCCATCCAGCAGACATACAAAGTCTGCCTTCCTCTTCATTAGTTCCTCCAACAAAACACCAAAATTCTCTAAAATAAACAGACACCGAAGCAAACTGCAATTAAAATTTCACGAACCCCTCCCCACTCAGTTGATCCTTAACAATTAACCCACCACCACCAAACTATGATCCGAAAAACTAAAAGGAACTGTGGCCCAAGAGCGGATCGGACCAAATAACTTGTGCAAATACATTCAATGCGGGAACCATAATTTCTTTCTTGAAAAAGTATTGGCTGGGACACCTACAGCAATGAAACACGCAACACGGAAATGTACATTCTGCATTGTCCCAACTCAGGCAGGAGAGACAGACGACTGTGAACGATTGCTACAGTCCCTCACTCATGTAACAATTAAAGTCACCACAAGACCATGAAGACGATGCAGTGAGCGCGTATCATTCAGGGTGAGCGGCACGCATTCTAGTGCATTATTCGGCACGCATTCTAGTGCAAGGTCATCGCCCTTGCCTGTATTATCCCTACCACCACCTTATCCATCTCCCATTTTTGACAAAAGTGATACTGTTGAATCATTTTCCGGGTTTAGTGACGTTGCTTCTGATACAAGTAGCATAGACTAGCCAAGTGCTAGCAGTTGCTGTCACTGTGTTACTAGGCGCAGATCTGCTGTCTCAGCAGGTCGCCCTGCCAAGCACCTCCATGTTTCCTTTCACGACGACACTGACGGCAGTGTTTCCTCTGCATCTACTTTCCCAGCTCGCCCTGCGAGTAGACAAGGTAAAAGACCTTCAACTCCTTCCCAAAGGAGATTTAGTACAAGAAACCGGACCCGTAGTGGAATCGCTCGTGTCCACTACGAATTTGTGAGGGAGGACTGTAAAATTTTTGTACCACACAAACGTCAAATTAATAATAGTGATGTGGGGGTTACACCTACGTTCCCCGTACACAGTGCCGACATGAGGGAAGGTGAATATTTTATTGCATATTTTGATGAGCATTTCATGCAACATCTTGTTGCCTAAACCATCAGGTGTGCAGGGCAACTTGTTGCAGTTGGCATATTACAGGCTTCATGTATGATACCTTGGAAGGACACTACTGTGACTGAGTTGTACGTGTACTTTGCTCTGTGAATGCTCATGAAACTTTCGGTGAAACACGTCATACAGGGTTATTGGAACAAAGAATGTGCTGTTGCAGCGATTGTGTTCAACAAGTACATGTCTCGAGACCGGTTCCTGATACTACTACGGTGCCTACACTTCGAAGACATTGCAAATGTTGATAGAAATTATCGACTTTGGAGAGTGCAAAAAGTGTTCAGTGATATCAGAGGGAAATTTCGTGATTACTTTGTACCTTGACAGAATGTTGTCATTGATGAATCCCTAGTTCTTTTCAATGGACGTCTTCTCTTCAAACAGTACATCCCATCGAAAATGCCCCATTTTGGCCTCAAATTCTATGTATTGTTCAACTGTGAAACCGGAATAGTGATCGATTTGTTATATTCCGGTAGAGATGTAGACATACCCGCACAGGATCCTCAGGGGGTTTCTGGCAGTGTGGTGATGACGCTCATTGAACCACTGCTGAACAAGGGGCACATTCTGTACACTGACTGTGAGAGTATAAATTTACCAGCCTAACTTCTGCTAAAGAGCAGAGTGCACTACCGCCGCCGTGCACGGCTGTGCATTAAGTCTAGTTTCCGTAAGCATTAATCGAAAAATCTCGTACCTAGGCTTGTTGGGAAGCCTAGACCATCAGCATTCCAAATATGTTATAGTGGCCGCTGTAACGTAGTTGTGGAAATAGTCAGTGACTTGGGGTAGTTTCATGGTTTACAGAATAGATCTGTAGGAGAAAATTCTATTAAAGTGCTAGATTTTCGAAAAGCTGATTTTAATAGCCTAAGATTTTTTTGGGTCAAATTAATTGGATAGTCTTGGGCATAGGGGGTGGGCCGGTCTTGGAGCAAGACGTGAACCCAGCGACGAGTGATATAAAAAGGGATTTCGATCTGGATTCAATATATAACTTATTTAAAAATATTATAAGCAAAGCAAAGGAACGTAGTATACCATAGAAATTCAATAGATCAAATACTAATGACCCGAAATGAATAACAAAGGATCTGAAGAACCATATAGGTAGAAAGAGAGCTGGGTACAAAAGGATTAAGAATGAGACAGTCAGTTTAGAACAAGAATTCGTACAACTGGTTAGAAATGTTAAAAAAAAGAGATAAGGAGGGCAAAAAAACTATGAAGTTTATATAGCAGGGCAAGCAAAGGTAAATAATAAAGGTATTTTTTAGTTATATCGAACAAAGGTTAGGGAAAGGATAGGTCCAGTGTAAACTGAAACAGGTTAGATAATGGATAATGACGAGGAAATGAGTAGTATTTTTAATAAATATTTCATCTCTGTATTTACTAGAGATCTGGATTCAAAATATAACCTGCCATGCGTACACTGTTGTCATTGACCTGGGACTTAACTCTATGCCTTCTGCCGAAGAAGTCTATGAGGGTGGGGGACGAGGACAGGTTGACTAGTTTAACAGTTACCAGGGAGGATGTTATTAAACAAATAGTGAAACTCAAACCAAACAAATCCCCAGGTCCGGACGAGGTGTTTGCCCGAGAGCTTAAAGAATGAAAAGAGGAACTTTGCTATCCATTGTCTACCATATTTACTAAATCATTAGAGTCAGGCAGAGTGCCAGAGTCGTGGAAGGTTGCTAATGTGGTACCAATTTTTAAGAAAGGAGATAGATCACTTGCTTTATACTAACGGTCAATTACCCTAACGTCTATTGTGGGAAAGTTACTTGAATCGATAATTGCAAATACTATTCGTCTTCATCTTGAAAAACATAAATTAATAAATGATTCACAACATGGTTTTACAGATGGCCGTTCATGTTTATCAAATTTGCTGTCATTTTATTCCAGCATAGTAGAGGCAGTTGATAGTGGTAAGGTTTATGATGTCGTATACCTTGACTTTAGCAAAGCTTCTGATACAGTGCCACATGAAAGACTGATTGAAAAGATAGAGGTTCATGGTATTGGGGGTTGCTATATTAAGTTGGGATAGGGCATGGCTATACCAAACGAAACAGAAAGTTAGTATAAATGGGGGTTAAGTCAGACTGGGAAAATGTTGTAAGTGGAGTGCCTCAAGGCTCTGTCCTGGGACCTCTGTTATTCATGATATATATAAATGATTTAGATTCAGGTTTGAGCAAATTTTGCCGATGATACAAAAATCGGGAGGGAAATAAACACGGAAAAAGATTCACTATCACTTTAAGGCGATCTAAGTAGGATTTTGAAATGGTCAAATGATTAGCAGATGCAGTTTAATGCTGACAAATGTAAGGTTTTGAGGTAGAGGTAATGATTATTACCTAGCTGCGATCTTTAGTCGACTAAAGTCGACCTTTGTCGACTTGTGGGCAGAGGCCCACAAGTCGACTAAAGGTACATGGACCGAGGGTAAACGGTCCGCTCAAGCCCCAGAGGGTGGAGCGAGACGTAAGAAAAGGGAAGTCTAAGGGAAGTCGTCTGCGACCCAAGGGTCGAGAACCCCGGTGCTTTACATGCAGTATGACAGGTCACCGAGCAGTTCAGTGCTGTAAGGGCACAAAACCAAAGAAAAAGGTGACCAACGTACAGGTTGCAGGTATTTGTACTTTCGGGGAAGGGAATTTTCCAAGACGCACACTCGAGATAACTAAGGGATTAGTTAATGTAAAATTAACATTACTAATGTTATTAGGAATGTTAATTACTAACAACATTGTTAGTGTCTGCAGACTTAACACTTCTTACGAAATGACTTAAGAAGTGTTTAAGTCTGCATACACTAACAATGCGTTCTGTCATGTTAGGGATTCTGGTCATCCTATTGATTGGTCTTTCTCTAAAACAATCTTTCCTGCCTCTACACAGACGCCGTCTTGTCGATTCGGCTCTGATACACAACCTACCCAACATGAATCTTAGTCCTAGCTTTGTTGCTGTTAAATCATTCCTTTTACAGTACATACTCAAATGTTCAAAATTTTCTAACAAATGTGACCTAACATAAGCCTATCCTTCCTATTTCATTTTTTTTCACTTTCTTTTTCCTTTTCGTTTTTCTTTCTCTTGTTTCACCTACGTTCCCATTCTTACTCCTATTATTACACCTTACCTTCCGTACCCTTTTCCTTGCTCTTATCTTCCTCTTAGATTTCTGTTTCCTCACCTCTTTCTTGTCTTACTTAATGCCTTTGCCTCCCTCGTCTCATCACAATCGACTTGATAATGGTCCAAGACGGACCGAAACGTCGTCGTTCCTTAAATGTTTAGTACGTGGTTTGCTCAACACGGTTAACAATGTTTAGAATGTACCAAACACTATTTATAATGTCTAGAATGTAACTTACACTATTTACAATGTTAAAGTGTACCAAACACTGTTTACGATGTTTAGTGTACCGAACACTGTTCACAATGTTTAGAGAATACCAAGCACTGTTTACAATACTTAGACAGTTCTAAACACTGTTTACAATATTTAGAGAGTACCAAACACTGTTAACAATGCTTAGAAAGTTTCAAACACTGTTTATAATGTTTAGAGTATACCAAACACTGTTTACAATGCTTAGAGAGTTCCAAACACTGTTTACAATGTTTAGAGTGTACAAAACAGTTAACAATGCTTAGAGAGTTTCAAACACTGTTTACAATGACGTCTAACCCTTTTGAATCGCCTTAAAACTTCCTTCAACCGCAAACTAAGGCAGCACTCTATTCTTTGTCCTCCTGACACTGATCTCAGTAAACGTTTCTGTGTCATCTGCCCTTACCTGGTTGATGGGGTTCTGGGAGTTCTTCTACTCCCCAAGCCCGGCCCGAGGCCAGGCTTGACTTGTGAGAGTTTGGTCCACCAGGCTGTTGCTTGGAGCGGCCCGCAGGCCCACATACCCACCACAGCCCGGTTGGTCCGGCACTCCTTGGAGGAATAAATCTAGTTTCCTCTTGAAAATGTCCACGGTTGTTCCGGCAATATTTCTTATGCTTGCTGGGAGGACGTTGAACAACCGCGGACCTCTGATGTTTATACAGTGTTCTCTGATTGTGCCTATGGCACCTCTGCTCTTCACTGGTTCTATTCTACATTTTCTTCCATATCGTTTATTCCAGTACGTTGTTATTTTACTGTGTAGATTTGGTACTTGGCACTCCAGTATCTTCCAGGTGTATATTATTTGATATCTCTCTCGTCTTCTTTCTAGTGAGTACATTTGGAGGGCTTTGAGACGATCCCAATAATTTAGATGCTTTATTGCGTCTATGCGTGCCGTATATGTTCTCTGTATTCCCTCTATTTCAGCAATCTCTCCTGCTCTGAAGGGGGAAGTGAGTACTGAACAGTACTCAAGACGGGACAACACAAGTGACTTGAAGAGTACAACCATTGTGATGGGATCCCTGGATTTGAAAGTTCTTGTAATCCATCCTATCATTTTTCTGGCTGTCGCAATATTTGCTTGGTTATGCTCCTTAAACGTTAGGTCGTCAGACATTATTATTCCCAAATCCTTTACATGCCGTTTTCCTACTATGGGTACATTTGATTGTGTTTTGTACTCTGTATTATGTTTAAGGTCCTCATTTTTACCGTACCTGAGTACCTGGAATTTATCACTGTTAAACATCATGTTATTTTCTGATGCCCAGTCGAAATATTTTCTGATGCCCAGTTTTTCTCTTCCTTATTTCTATAGTCTGCCTAAAACTCATAAACCTGGTGTTCCTCTTCGTCCTATCATTTCCTCAAGGGGCTCTGTCGGCTATCCTCTTGCCTCCTGGCTAACTAAAACTCTGACGCCTTACCTTGGAACTTTTTCTCCTGCTCGCCCTCGTCACTCTCAGGACTTCTAGAAAGACTGCGCCTACAGTCCTCCTGTAAGATTCTTAGTCTTGATGTCGACTCTCTGTTCACTAATGTTCCCCTCGGTGACGTTATTTCTTTCCTTAGACAGAAGGCGACTGAGGGCCATTTTCCTCTCCCGCTTCTTACTGTTGTTTTCCTCGAACTCATCAGACTCTGTGTCGACTCTAACTCTTTCTCTTTCAACGGTAAATATTACACTCAAACTTTCGGTGTCGCTATGGGTTCCCCTCTCTCCCCTGTTCTTGCCAATTTCTACATGGAATACTTCGGAACTGTTTTTCTTCCTTCTATTGATACTCGTCCCTCTCTCTGGCGTCGCTATGTTGATGACATTTTTGCTTTATGCCCTCATGACCTTAGCCTTTTCCAGCCTTTCCTCTCATCTCTTAACAATCTGGCTCCTTCTATCCATTTCAAAGTTGAATGGGAATCTAATTCCCTCCTTCCTTTTCTTGACGTTCACGTTCACAGCTCTGTCTCCGGGTTCTCTTTCTCTGTCTGCCGCAAACCGATGCATAGTGGCATGTACATTCATTTCTTTTCCTACCATCCTCCTTCTGTTAAGAAAAGTGTCCTCGTCTCTCTCTTCCTCCGCGCTCTACGCATCAGCGACCCTCAGTTTCTTGATTCTGAAATTTCCTTTATCTACAAATCATTCTCTCGCCTTGGTTACCCTTTACACTTTCTCAACTGTGCCTATTCTCAAGCAAAACGTATTTGTTTCATCCTAAACCTGCTTCCAACGCTATCAGCACTGTGCTCTGCTTTCCCTTCATATCTGAACTTAAAACCTTTACCAATACCTTTCGTCCTTTCGACATAAAGCTCGCCTTTCGACAAACTAACACTCTTCGTAGCAATCTAGTTCACACTGCTCCCCATGCTTCTAATGCTGCTGGTGTCTACTCTATTTCCTATTCGTCTTGTCCTCTCCAATACTTTGGTGAAACTGGCCGTACACTTAATGACAGACTTAAAGAACACAAGAGAAGTGTTAATTCTGCAGACACAAATAATGCTCTCTTCTGTCATGTTAGGGATTCTAATCATCCTATTGATTGGTCTTCCTCCAAAATAATCTTTCCTGCCTCTACTCTACACAGACACCATCATGTCGAATCGGCTCTGATACACAACATACCCAACATGAACTTGAGTCGTGGCTTTGTTGCTGTTGACTCTTCCCTTTCACAGTATATACATAAATGTTCTAAACTTTCTAACAAACGTGACCTAACATTAGCCTACCCCTTCCTTTTATCATTCTTCTTTTTCTTTCTCTTGTTTTCTTTTACAATCCGATTTGATTGATGAAGATTAAGCCACCCCAAAAGTGGCACGGGCATGAATAGCCCGTAAATAATTTTACAATCCCTCTCTTATTCCTATTAGTACCTCCCTCTATTACACCTTACCTTCCGTTCCTGTTGCCTTGCTTTTTCGTCCTCTAAGATTTCCTTCTCCTCACCTCTCTCTCTTGCCTATTTATTGCCATTGCCTCCTTCCTCTCATCACAATCGACTTGATAATGGTCCAGAACGGACCTAAACGTCGTCGTCTCTTCACTTTCTAGTGTGTGGTTTTGGGCAACACTGTTTACAATGTTTAAAGTATACCAAGCTCTGTTTACAATGTTTAAAGTATACCAAGCACTGTTTACAATGTTTAAAGTATACCAAGCACTGTTTACAATGTTTAAAGTATACCAAGCACTGTTTACAATGCTTAGAGAGTTCCAAACACACTAGCAATTCATACGATGTAACGCTGAAGTGAAATATAATGTGATTCGAAAAGTTATATTGAATTTAACGTTTGTCCATTAAAGATATATAAGAGCGATATTTCGTTTAAGGTGACCACATGTGGAGTCCCTTACCTGCTGAGGCGTGACGACCAGCGGGTCCAGGAGCTGTGAGGCGTGACGACCAGCGGGTCCAGGAGCTGTGAGGCGTGACGACCAGCGGGTCCAGGAGCAGCGAGGCGTGACGACCAGCGGGTCCAGGAGCAGCGAGGCGTGTCACCGTCCGTTGTGACCCTACAGTGGGACGCACCACTCAACATTAATATGACAGAACCCTCGCGCTTGAAGGCATGCGTGCCACCACGCCATTATTTACTGACACCACAATGCCTCTTAAAGGAACTGGAGTTACTTTGACATATTACCGGCGAGGCCGCAGTTTTAGGTAGGCTCGGCGACGAGGCCTCTCCACGACTATGGACAGTCAGACGGAAAACACTTGATAGCGACCTACATTCAATTATTATATTAAAATATGTAAACATAAGAGAGCCTTAACACTGTTTTTATCTTCTTCGTATAAACATTTTATAAGTTCCTACGTATTTATACAGCAATTACTTAATACTCGCTGAAGAATCACAAACTAATATATAAATTGTCCAAATTCTTTCATCCTACAAAAAGATTACTAATTCTGCGGGATAACTCTGTCATTTCTTGACACATGACTTCCACACTTTTTAAGACTATTTGCAGCTTATTGACAGAACAAGCGAGATCATGGAGTGTTCTACCAAGCGAATTGCAATTGATAATACTACTGTTCCTTCTTGATAACACTTTACGAGTGTAATGCTATTGGATGGCATCAGTTTCCAGCCAGGCGGAGGCATCAGTGTCCAGCCAGGTGGAGGCATCAGTGTCCAGCCAGGTGGAGGCATCAGTGTCCAGCCAGGTGGAGGCATCAGTGTCCAGCCAGGCGGACTCATCAGTGTCCAGCCAGGTGGAGGCATCAGTGTCCAGCCAGGTGGAGGCATCAGTGTCCAGCCAGGTGGAGGCATCAGTGTCCAGCCAGGCGGAGGCATCAGTGTCCAGCCAGGTGGAGGCATCAGTGTCCAGCCAGGCGGAGGCATCAGTGTCCAGCCAGGTGGAGGCATCAGTGTCCAGCCAGGTGGAGGCATCAGTGTCTAGCCAGGTGGAGGCATCAGTGTCCAGCCAGGTGGAGGCATCAGTGTCCAGCCAGGTGGAGGCATCAGTTTCCAGCCAGGTGGAGGCATCAGTGTCCAGCCAGGTGGAGGCATCAGTGTCCAGCCAGGCGGAGGCATCAGTGTCCAGCCAGGTGGAGGCATCAGTTTCCAGCCAGGCGGAGGCATCAGTGTCCAGCCAGGTGGAGGCATCAGTGTCCAGCCAGGCGGAGGCATCAGTTTCCAGCCAGGTGGAGGCATCAGTGTCCAGCCAGGTGGAGGCATCAGTGTCCAGCCAGGTGGAGGCATCAGTGTCCAGCCAGGTGGAGGCATCAGTGTCCAGCCAGGTGGAGGCATCAGTGTCCAGCCAGGTGGAGGCATCAGTGTCCAGCCAGGCGGAGGCATCAGTGTCCAGCCAGGTGGAGGCATCAGTGTCCAGCCAGGCGGAGGCATCAGTTTCCAGCCAGGTGGAGGCATCAGTGTCCAGCCAGGTGGAGGCATCAGTGTCCAGCCAGGTGGAGGCATCAGTGTCCAGCCAGGTGGAGGCATCAGTGTCCAGCCAGGTGGAGGCATCAGTTTCCAGCCAGGTGGAGGCATCAGTGTCCAGCCAGGTGGAGGCATCAGTGTCCAGCCAGGCGGAGGCATCAGTGTCCAGCCAGGTGGAGGCATCAGTTTCCAGCCAGGCGGAGGCATCAGTGTCCAGCCAGGTGGAGGCATCAGTGTCCAGCCAGGCGGAGGCATCAGTTTCCAGCCAGGTGGAGGCATCAGTGTCCAGCCAGGTGGAGGCATCAGTGTCCAGCCAGACGGAAACATACGTTGCATAGTACTGTATGACCTCAGCATAGTACTGTTATGAAAATACTATAATTTTCTATAACATTATTCTGCTACAGTAGTCTATATTATTGTATGTGTATGTGGTTTATATTATTATGTACATGTGTATATTGTTTATATATTTCACATTTCATTATGTTAATATATTTCACATTTTATTATGTTAATATATTTCACATTTCATTATGTTTATAAATATTTCACATTTCATTATGTCATTGTTTGTGGTTGAAGAGCTTGTTTGACTAATGTAGGCTTGTCAGCCCCTGTGTCTATGTATTCACCTAGTTGTGCTTGCGGGGGTTGAGCTCTGCTCTTTCGGCCCACCTCTCAACTGTCAATCAATCGACTGATTTTTTGTTTTATTTTTTCCACACACACACACACAAGGTACGCGGTAGGGTAGGGTCACGTTGTTGATGCGCTCCTAGAAAAACCTTTCATAACTTGTGACATCTGAGTGATACCGAGGAAAACCATTGTGGAACTGTAATATGAAAGGGTAGCACTCCGGATAGGAAATAGTTGTTTCAGTGATTGTGTCTGATAATGCAAAGTAGCAAGTAATCAAGGAGTACGACATCAGTGTCACGGAGGAAACCTGGCGCCTGGCAGCGGTGCGAGCGCAATCAAGGCCTACTGAACGCGGATTGCTCCATAAACTCACCTATTGTGCACTTGGGGGGTTGAAGTGGCCGGTAAGTGTCAGTCTCTTGTGTCACTCTAAATGTGTAGTGTTCATTTAGTATAAAACTAAGGCTTGGATATAAGCTAAATTAACTCAAACGAATCTCGATAAATATACGGCTCATTTGGGACTAGTTTTTCACACATAGGTGAGAAAGTAGTTGCTACCAGAACCCCCCCCCCCCACACACACACGTTCCCACCCCCTCACCAGTATCCCTCCGCCACACACACACCACACATCATACCCCCCCCCCCCCCCCATAGACCCAGCCACAAGCTACCCCAAGTCTCTTCGCCTCACCCCTCCAGCACTGTCCATCCCCACCACCCCTCCCCTCTCCCTCTCTTTCCCTCATCATATCCCCTCCAAAACATACACACACACAAACACATACATGGAGAAACTATAGGAATAACAGGACACTGGAGAGCAGAGAAAGATACCAGAATGCCAGGAATGGATATGTCAGGATGAGAAGAGAGGCAGAAAGACAATACGAAAATGACAACGCAAGCAAGGCAAAGACTCAGCCTAAATTGTTGCATAGCCACATCAGGAGAAAAACAACAGTAAAGGAACAGGTTATGAAATTAAGGATAGGGGCGGAAGGATTCACTACAAACGACAAGGAAGTGTGTGAGGAGCCGAATAAGAAATTCCAGGAGGTCTTCACCTAGAGCAAGGAGAAATTTCAGAGATAAGAGATGGAATAGCTAACCAGGAACCACTGGAAGAGTTTGAGATTACCAGCGGGGAAGTAAGGAAGTGTTTACTAGAGTTGGATGTGACAAAGGCTATAGGTCCAGATGGTATCTCCCCTTGGATACTAAAGGAAGGAGCAAAAGAACAGTGCCTACCACTCTCCATAGTGTATAACAAATCACTGGCAACAGGGGAACTGCTAGATATTGAGAAAGCAGCTAACGTAGTCCCGATATACAAGAAAGGGGATAGACAGGAGGCACTGAACTACAGGCCAGTGTCCCTAACCTGCATACCATGCAAGCTGATGGAGAAGATTGTGCGAAGAAAGCTAGTGGAGCATCTGAAGCGAAGGAACTTTGTAACACAGCATCAACATGTGTTCAGGGATGGCAAGTCATGCCTCACAGGGTTACTTGAATTCTTCGACCAGGCAACTAAAATAAGGCAAGAAAGAGAAGGGTGGGCAGACTGCAGATTTTTGGATTGTCAGAAAGCCTTTGATACAGTACCACACAAGAGGCTAGTGAAAAAGCTGGAGATGCAGGCTGGAGTGAAAGGGAAGGTACTCCACTGGATAAATGAGTACCTAAGCAACAGGAGACAACGAGTCTGTGTGAGGAGTGAGGTCTCAGATTGGCGAGATGTTACAAGTGGAGTCCCGCAGGGGTCAGTCCTTGGACCTATACTGTTTCTGGTATATGTAAATAATCTCCCAGAGGGTATAGATTCGTTTCTCTCAATGTTTGCCGATGATGCAAAAATTATGAGGAGGATTGAAACAGAGGATGATAATAGGAGGCTACAAGATGACCTAGACAGACTGAGCGAATTGTCCAACAAATGGCTGTTGAAGTTCAACCCGAGTAAATGCAAAGTAATGAAACTAGGCAGTGGAAACAGGAAGCCAGACACAGGATACAGAATAGGAGATGAAATACTTAATGAAACAGAAAGAAAGATCTTGGAGTTGATATCACACCAAACCTGTCTCCTGAAGCCCACATAAAAAGAATAACGTCTGCAGCATATGCGAGGCTGGCTAACATCAGAACAGCGTTCACGAACCTGTGTAAGGAATCATTCAGAATCTTGTACACCACATATGTAAGACCAATCCTGGAGTATGCGGCCCCAGCATGGAGCCCATACCTTGTCAAGCACAAGACGAAGCTGGAAAAAGTCCAAAGGTATGCTACTAGACTAGTCCCAGAACTAAGAGGCATGAGTTATGAGGAAAGGCTGCGGGAAATGCACCTTACGACACTGGAAGACAGAAGAGTAAGGGGGGACATGATCACAACCTACAAAATCCTCAGGGGAATCGACCGGGTAAACAAGGAAAAACTATTTAACACTGGCGGGACGCGAACAAGGGGACACAGGTGGAAACTGAGTACCCAAATGAGCCACAGGGACGTAAGAAGAAACTTTTTCAGTGTCAGAGTAGTTAACGGATGGAATGCATTAGGCAGTGATGTGGTGGAGGCTGACTCCATACACAGTTTTAAATGTAGATATGATAGAGCCCAGTAGGCTCAGGAACCTGTACACCAGTTGATTGATCTGTTGAGAGGCGGCACCAAAGAGCCAAAGCTGAACCCCCGCAAGCACAAATAGGTGAGCACACACACACACAGTAAGGAGGCATTTAGGGCGCTTTACACTGCCTATGTGAGGCCAGTCTTAGAGTATGCCACCTCATCATGGAGTCCCCATCTGAAGAAGCATATAATGAAACTGGAAAAGGTTCAGAGGTTTGCAACGAGACTCGTCCCAGAGCTACGAGGGATGGGGTATGAGGAGCGCCTGAGGGAACTGTGCCTTACGACACTAGAAAGAAGAAGGGAGAGGGGGGACATGATAGGAACGTATAAAATACTCAGAGGGATTGACAGAGTGGACATAGACGAAATGTTCACACGGAATAGTAACAGAACGAGGGGACATGGATGGAAGCTTGAAACTCAGATGAGTCACAGAGATGTTAGGAAGTTTTCTTTTAGCGTGAGAGTAGTGGGAAAATGGAATGCACTTCAGGAACAGGTTGTGGAAGCAAATACTATTCATAATTTTAAAACCAGGTATGATAGGGAAATTGGACAGGAGTCATTGCTGTAAACAACCGATGCTCGAAAGGCGGGATCCAAGAGTCAATGCTCGATCCTTCAGACACAACTAGGTGAGTATAACTAGGTGAGTACACACACACACACACACACACACACACACACACACACACACACACACACACACACACACACACAGGCTACCACCAACTCCTCACCTCAAGACATTGAGTCACCACCCCTTCTCAAACAGCCCACACACACACATGTATCACAAACAGGATTTGGCACCTAGGTGATAGGTTTGACCATACTATCAGCCACCTTCCTCCTCTCCCTCTCTCTTCCATCTCTCTCTCTCTCTCTCTCTTGCTCTTCCATCTCTCTCTCTCTCTTGCTCTTCCATCTCTCTCTCTCTCTTGCTCTTCCATCTCTCTCTCTCTCTCTCTCTCTCTCTCTCTTTCTCTCTCTGCCCCCCTCCTGGCAAACCCTATCAAGACATAGTATGAACAGGGACAAACATGGCAGTGAGGACTTCTAAGAGAACAGGGAAAAGTCAATGTGACCAAATGATGGAAGTGTTTGCCCAGGTTTTGGAGGATATCAAAAGGGAGATGCATGAAATGAATAATACAATATGAACCTGCAGAGCAATCAGAACAGGTTTAGAATCTGTTTGGGATTCTCAGTAGGAACAGTGACATTGGTCACAATGACTTGTGGCTTTTATTTAGGCCACTGGTCACTTAATTGCCACTGAGATTCATTGAACCACATCTCTATTTTGGTTAATTGCCATAAAGTCAGGCCTCGGGAGAAATAGTCAGCTAGATTATCTTTGGTGGGTACATATCTCAGTTTGTATCCTGCTGATAACTCTCTAATTTCCTTAATGAAGTTACTTACGTAAGGAGTTTTACTATTGTTATTTCTCACTCACTGTAGTACTGCCTCATTATCTTAGCATACCACTGTTTCTTCAAAGTGGATGTTACCTAGTGCATTTATCAGAAAATAGCCAGTCTTACTCCTAGCAGTAGGGCAAAATCCTATGTCGGTACATTGAAATGTACCGGAAAGTTAGCTTCAGCTTCCTGGCATTGAGTGAAGTTGGCGGTTTTAAGGTCAAGCTCTTGACGTCGGAGCTCTAGCCTCTCTTGGTCACGTTCACACTCCAATGCAACTCATTTTTCCAGGAGTTGAAGTTGTTCTCTCTCATGTTCACGTTGGAGTTCAACTTGTTCCCTCTGGAGGGCAGCTTCCTGTTCTCTTACCTGAAAAGCTTCCTTCTGAAAGTCAGCTTGTTCCCTCTGACGTTCGCCTTCTATATTGGCTAGCTCGATCTTCAACTTCATGGCTGCTAGGGTGGTCTTGTCTGCAATCTGAAGTTGTTCATGCACTTCTGGAGTGATTATGTCGTTTTCTAGCCGGTGCTCTAAAATTAAATTATGGAGTTCAGATTTGTTGGCACCATGAGGGGGAGAAATGTGATGTTGTAGCAATGACCGTTTCCATTGCCACAACTCCAGTTGTGGCAATGACCGTTTCTTCAAAGGAAACGATGTGACCCTGGCTTATGATGTGAGAAAATTGGCTTGTCCATTTGATACTAGGTAAGCTACTGTGCTATATGCCTTTCCTGGGGCATAGCCCCAGGAAAGTGAAGAAGCATATAATGAAAATTTTGAACATTTGAGTATGTATATATATATATATATATATATATATATATATATATATATATATATATATATATATATATATATATATATATATATATATATATATTGTCGGGGTTCACCGTAAGAGGGGCGAGTAACAGTATACCCAAGGTCACTCACCGTAGCCCTGCGGGTCTTCACTATCCTCGCGGCGCCACTGTACGCCAGGAGGGTATCCCAGTCAATCCCAACCGGCCTCTGATCGAGAATGAGTGAGAACACAGCTTGTTCTCTTTACAGCTGTGTGCCCGCCCCGACACTAGGCTCTACTACTAACCACAAGGTCACCAACTGGTGTTTCCCGTGTCCAGTAACACGTCAGTGGTTTTGTTGAATTGTGGTAGCAGTGGCAAGACCACACTCAATAGATCTGATATCAGGCAGGTATTTATTTCTATCACTCTATTTCCTTTCATGTATTATATAGCCACAAGCAATATGGAGGGGATGATACAAACGCCAAGGTATTTTGTGTTTTACTTAAAACTCAAGACATCACATAATTATATCAATAAGCAAACAGTTATTTCATGCGGAAGTCGCTCGTTCTCACAAATAATCATGAACTCGCCAAGCTGGCAATGCTCCCCCTCATGTCAATGTCAAAATCAGCTGGGCGACTCCCACCGCGCGAATGTTCGTTTATTTGTTTGCCTGGCGTGAGGCGCCTGTTTCTTTAACTTCTCAAGGATCACTAAATGTTCAAACAACACAATATCAATAGCACGTAAATACTTCGCTGCACTGATCTTGAGCTCAATCAAACATTTCTATATTAATGAACACAATAATTCACTATCTTGGTATAACACTCTGCCCTTCTTTTAATGATTACGTATGCAAGTATATATCACTGGAGTTCTCAGTAATTCCTTTCATGGGCGAATATTCAATTGATCACTGCACACATGAATGGTCATTCAATACACAAGCATCGACATATATATATATAGATAAATCATAGATATCAATAATGGTAATAATATAGTTACTGGGCACATAGCCTAACACCAAATACTGGTACATTTATATATATATATATATATACATATATATATATATATATATATATTCTCTCACTAAATGATCATATTAAAGTCTCATGAAAGACATTATCAACACAGTAAATTCATCAATTACTCCGGGTGCCTGCACACACCAATAATAATCATAAATATCGTGAGTGCTCTATGTAGCCCCACTCTGCACACTGGTGCTGTACTGTGACATAGGTGAGCCTTGCTCGCGACATACAAAATACTCTGGCTAAATAATATAGCTGACTAAAGGGGAATTGGGAAGGAAACTAGAATCACCTACTTCCACCTATCCTCCGGTGAGAGTTGAGCTGTAGCTCCTGGTCCAGGCTCCTACCTCGTGTAGGGAACGCCCCCACACACACCCTGTCGTGTCCTCCAGGAACTCAATCAACGTCCCAAAATAAACGCGTCGTCTCCGTGTTCTGTCCTCCGCGGGTCCGTGCCCCTACTCCACGTCTTGTAGGGTTGGAGTCGGTCTCCCGGCCGTCAACTTCTCCTCCCAATTACGGCTGCCTGCCTACGTCTCGGCTGCAGTCGTACGGATTCCCAATTAGTGTCTTCTTTCACTGCTTCCCAGTGGATTGGCCCAGCCGCTACGTCGTCACTGTGAAGCTATCAGACGTCCCAGACGATACTGCCTAGACTTCACCTGCCCAGCACCCGACCCTGGAGCACTTGATGCTCAATATTCCGTCAATTCCCTCTTCGGTCCACACATGGAATGAAGGAAGACCTCCCGGCGTACTGGCAGACTACGGGTGAAGCATAAGATCCACGGGAGTGGCGTATTACTGTCAGATTGACAGGATCAACCTTCACACATCTGTCCACCTTGACGTGTCGTGTCAGACTGATGGCGCCACCGTGGCGCTCTGACCGGACCCCCCTTCCTTCGTGACGTCATATTCGCCATGGGAGGTTTGCATTGGCTCCCTGTGCTACATCGCTGTCGGTGACCAATCTGGTGCCACTGACGTCACACAGTTTTGGGGCAAAACAGAGGAGCCCGCGCCATATTGGCTTCCTAAAGGGCCTATACCACAGCCCAAAATACTCTTCTTTTATAAATTTCTCGATACCTCGAGAACATTACACTCTCCCACATATATCAAACTGATGCCTGCGACGTAGAGAACGCTCGGGTAAAGTGGACATGACTCTTACAGCAGGCGTGGGAGAAATATAAGGGGGAGGAACACCGTCACAATATATATATATACAACTTGTGCTTTTATCACGTGTGCCCCAAAGAATGAGGTGATTTGATAAAATGCTCTGCCCAAGATTACCATCCGAGTGCCGGCGGGGAAGTGGTTCAAATAGCTTCGGCTATCACTTCCTTATGTTCGGTCGTGATGGTCAAGCGAATTAAGGCGCCCTGTAGATACCAGTTGCATTGCTCCTGGGAGTATGGGTTCGAGTCACTTCTGGGGTGTGAGTTTTCATATATATATATATATATATATATATATATATATATATATATATATATCTGTAAAATCATTCCTTCTGAAGATGTATTTAATATACGAAAGTACTTAAGGAAATTCCTGTTTCATTTTCCTCCGTGGTCTGACATTGTCACATTCTTTATCACGTGTTTATTTTTGTGATATACACACACACACATATATATATATATATATATATATATATATATATATATATATATAATGTCGTCACCAGAGACCCAAGGGCTTCCAGTTTTTTTGTTTCAGCGTCTCAGTGTGGCGATCCAGAGGGGAAAGGCTTGCTGCGTCCTCGGTTCCTGTCCAGAAGCGGAGGAGCTTCAAGAGATCCATAACCTTTAGGCATTTGTCTTGTATGTTTTGTAACCTTTAAATACACAATAAAGGAAAAAAAAAGAAGGGGGTGGTAGGAGAAAAGCACACAGAAACTGTATTGAAGGGGACCTACATTCCCTCCAATGCGTTATGTGTGGTTTCCTCCGAGGCTATGGGTCCCCCTTCTTCCAGCCAGAGGTGGTACTCCCTTCCCTGTATATATATATATATATATATATATATATATATATATATATATATATATATATATATATATATATATATATATATATATATATATAAATTTTTTAAATTTGTGAGGGTACCACCTCTGGTGCCAATGTGGGGACACATAGCCTCGGAGAAGAAAATAAAAAGTATTCAGAGGAGACCTTGTGGTCTCTCACTGAACACTAATATTATCTTCTCCTACCACCCCCATTCTTTTGTATGTACACATATATATTTGCTTTATTTGAACCTTGTTACAAAAAAGGAGTTACATATAGGTTACAAAGATGGTTATCATAGGTTGTCGATTTCCTCCAGCTCCTCAGATGGCGGGCAGGAACCCTGGATGCAGTGCGCATTTCCCCTCTGTATCGCCACGCTGAGGCGCTGGAAAAGAAAGCTGGCAGCTCTAGGGTCCCTTATTGTTTCAATGAGCCTAGAACCCAGTTCCTTCAAAAAACTGGTAGCACTTTTACCCCAGGCACCGAGTGTCTCAGAAGCAATGGGGATATATATTATATATATATATATATATATATATATATATATATATATATGTCGTACCTAGTAGCCAGAACTCACTTCTCAGCCTACTATGCAAGGCCCGATTTGCCTAATAAGCCAAGTTTTCATGAATTAATGTTTTTTCGTCTACCTAACCTACCTAACCTAACCTAACCTAGCTTTTTTTGGCTACCTAACCTAACCTTACCTATATATATAGGTTAGGTTAGGTTAGGTAGGGTTGGTTAGGTTCGGTCATATATCTACGTTAATTTTAACTCCAATAAAAAAAAATTGACCTCATACATAGTGAAAAGGGTAGCTTTATCATTTCATAAGAAAAAAATTACAGTAAATATATTAATTCAGGAAAACTTGGCTTATTAGGCAAATCGGGCCTTGAATAGTAGGCTGAGAAGTGAGTTCTGGCTACTAGGTACGACATATATATATATATATATATATATATATATATATATATATATATGTATATAAATGCATGTTTCTTACATGTTTATTTTCACAATGCTTTTGGAAATAAAAAAAATTTCTTGTTCCACTGTCTGTGAAGATATAGAGATTGTCTGATTGCCGACTCTAGAACACGTAATATATAATTGTCCATGTGAGAAGCAATCCGTGTCTAGATCTAAACCACACAATTCTAAAGATTCGCCCTGAGTTTGTTGATGGTGATTGCAAACACCAATCGAATTGGGAATTACGATCTCTTAAATGAAATGGCAAATCCGTTGGAATCATACGAATGTGAGGAATGAGAACATCTTCACCTTTGAAAGGTCCTATCAAGATTGTTGCTTCTACGACGTTGCTGAATAAATTTTTTACTACAGGCCACGTGCCATTGGTAAGCTTTGGCTAGTTGATATTTCGTAACATGATAATTGGCACGCCGATCTTTAATTGCAATTCGTGCAGTAGTGGTATCCCTCGCAGATCAAATGAATTAAAAAATTCTGTTGGATAATTAACCGCTTCATCTGCTTCCACCGCAGTGTCGACGGACTTATATGTGACTGCCAAGTTTCCGTTCCCAATTTCCAGAAATTATTGTGAGAATATCTCACCTGATGAGTCGTTTTGCAGTTACGTGCAGTTAGACACGCATATTTGTAGTTAATTTTAGCATCTTTACATGGCGCCACAAAGTAGAATATTTCAGGCAAGCATTTATTTCGTCCGCTGGTGTCGATCGAGGAATTACAGGTAATGTTTGCATGAAATCTCCTGCAAGCAATATTAATGCGTTCCCAAATGGTCTGATGTTTCCACGCAAAGTTTGCAATGATCGATCAAGAGCCTCGAACGATTTTTTGTGGGCCATTGTGCATTTATCCCAAACAATAAGTTTAAATTTCTGCAATACTTTTCCCATGCCGGATGCTTTGGGAATGTTGCACGTGGGAGTTTCAATGAATTGCATGTTCAATGTCAATTTTAAAGCCGAAGTAGCAGTTCTTCCTCCTGGTAGCAATGTCCCAGCTATTCCGGACGATGCAAGAGCTAAGGTTATGCCATTTAGGGATCGAAATGCTGTCAAAATCAATCTAATTAGAAAGGTTTTACAGTTCCTCCTGACGCATCTAAGAAGATATCTCCAAACCCGTTATTGACAGTTTGAATTATTTGATTGTAAATGCCTTTTCGCCCGCTCAAGCGTTAGCTTAAGAATATTTGATTGCACATTCGACAACAGATCACCCGTGTTGTAATTTTGTTCACGACGCAATTCTACATTGAACGAAGCAGCAGCAGATCGATTCGGTGATGGCATTCCCAATTGATTGAGAACTTTGTTCGCGATTTCTAATCACAAATCTTTAAGCATTATTAACGCTTCGTTGTAGATTTCTGCTGTGAAATTCATGTTCATATTTGTATTTTCCTTGCGTATTCGATGGACAATATCTTCAGCCATGTGCGATTTGTGTTTCTCCCATACCCTGTTGGAGATGAAGGAGAGCAGGTGGTCAATATGATTACAAACAATGCACGAATTTGATTTGGATGTGACATGTTGGACGTGTCATTATTACATACAACGCAGTGTCGGTCGTTCTCCAATAAATTCAGAGCTTGACATGCACTACGGAAAGTGGCATGTGTTACGCCGCTGATAAATCTCAATTGCTGGAAAGACGTTGGACTGGGGACATTTACCAACAGCTAGTGAAGAAAGAAGCATTCATCTTGATTGGAATGCACGGTGTACAGTCTGCCTATCGTAGTTTGTTTGAATATGCCAGGTTGTCCATCGACTCGCTCTTCTCGTTTACATCGCTTAAATGATTTTCTACTGGTATTCCATGTGTAATACGTAGGCACTTCCGAATACAGCAATGTTTTCGCAAACGCGTCATTTTGACATAACGTGAATAAAGCAGTTAACTTTGCTGTAGCCGGTGGATTCATAGCTGTTTGTTGGACATTTGCAGCTGTGAAATAAACGTGTTGTCCATTTTCTTGTTTTCAAAATAAAAACAAAAAATACTAACGAAATTTTTTAATTTAAACGCCGATCAATCGACACAGCTTAATTTCACGACCAATTGCACTGAAAAATAAGAAGAACAGCTAAAAAAAAAGTAATGAAAAACAATGAAAAAAAGAATCTAATTAGCTATACCCACGAAATAAACGGTATGGTAAACAACACAGTTCAATTCTAACGCAATGTCACACAAAATAAGTAAATCAAAATAAAAATATATCAAAATCTATGAAAATTCAATTGATCAATGCAATTGGAAACATTGAAATTGAATCATAATGTATCTTGTATCGTGTGTTACTCTTATGTGCAACAGATGGCGCTGTTTTTCAGAACATGCATGTTTTTACCTGTCACAGTTATGGCATCTAAATAGAAGTTATATCAAAACACACACGTATTTGAAAGGAACGTCGTGTCAAAATTTGAAAGCAATCGGTGAAGAACTTTTGGAGATTACAGCGTGTGTTGCTCATACGTCCTGCAGATGGCGCTGTTTTTTTAAAAAAGCATGTTTTTTCCTGTCACAGGTGAGTCATGTATATAGTAGGTATATAAAAACTCTCGCCTATTCAAATGCAATGTTGTGTCAACATTTCAAAGCAATCGGTAAAGAGGTTTCTAAGATATCCCTCACTTGAAAAAAACTTGAAAAACACAGCTTTTCAAAAAAGTATGTTTTTTCTCACCACAGATGTGACATCTATATAGTATGTATATAAAAAACCCGCTTGGATGTGAATGGAACGTTGTGTGACAATTTCAAGGCAATCGGTGAAGAACTTTCGGAGATTAGCGATTATGATCAAACGAACATGTCCATTTTTATTTATATAGACTAGCTGTACCCAGCCACGCGTTGCTGTGGCTCAGCATCGCATGTGCATTGCTGAGCCACATTTAGGAGCTATTCTTCCCCTTCCCCGGTCCCTTTGTCCTCCCCATCCCCCACTCCAGCGTCCACTCGACCTCCTAACCATTTCCCACTCCACCATCTCTTTCTCCTCCCCACCATCTCCCACTCCCCCATCCCCCTGGTCCTCCCTACCATTCCCCACGCCCTGATCTCCTCGTTCTTTCCACCAACCCCCACTCCTCTGTTTCCTTGTCCTCCCCATCATTCTCCATTCCCCTATCCTCTCATCCCCACCATCCCCAACTGCCCCGTCCCCTCGTCCTCCCCACTATTACCCCTTACTCCTGTCCCTTCATCCTCCTCACTATCCCCCACTCCCATCCCCTTGTAGTCCCCACCATTCCCCACTCCCTCGCCCAATGCATTCTCAAATGATTTGATGTTTCCTTCAGAAAATTGGGAACATCAAATAATCTGATGTTCCCATCACTGAAATATAAGAAAAAAGTTAAAAAAAAAAGAAATGAAACAATGAGAAAATACAAAAGTAAACTATACTCATGAAATGAACGGTATGGTAAACAACAGAGCTCAATTTCAATGCAATGTCACACACAAAAATTAAATCAAAGTTAAAATAAATTGAAATCTTTGAAAATTCAAATTGTCAATGCAATCAGAAGCATTAAAATGTAATAGGAACAAATTTAGAACAGCATGTGTTTCTATTACATGCAACAGATAGCGCTATTTTTCAGAAATGCACGTTTTTACCTTTCACAGGTGTGGTATCTATATAGTAGATATATAAAAACATGTGCGTATTCGTATATAATGCTGTGTCAAAATTTCAAAGCAATTGGTGAAGAACTTTCAGAGATTACAAGTGTTTTGCCCTTATGTCCAACAGATGGCACTGTTTTTTCAAAAAAATATGTTTATTCCAATCACAGGTGAGACATGTATATAGAAGGTATATAAAATCATGTGCCTATTCGAATGCAACGTTGTGTCAAAATGTCAAAGCAATCAATGCAGAACTTTCGGAGATTACAGTGTGTATTGCTCTTATAGCCAATAGATGGCGCTGTTTTAAAAAAAACATGTTTTTTCCTGTCACAGGTGAGGCATGTATATACTTGGTCGATAAAAACATGTGCTTATTCGAATGCACTGTTGTGTCAAAATTTTAAAACAATCGGTAAAAAGGTTTCAAAGATTTCCCTCAAATGAAAAACACAGTTTTTCAAAAAAACATATATTTTCCTGTCACAGACGTAACATCAATATAGTATTTATATAAAAACCCGTTCGGATGTGAATGGAATGTTGTGTGAAAATTTCAAAGCAATCGAATAAGAACTTTTGGAGATTAGCGGTTTTGAACAAACGAACATATACATTTTTATTTATACAGACTAGCTGTACCCGGCCACGCTTTGCTGTGGTTCAGCAACGCATGTACATTGCTGAGCCACATCACATTTCCCCTGTCTCCCAGTCCTCACAATTGACCCATCCTCCATCCCCTCGCCCTCCCAACCATTCCTCACTCCCTCTGTCCTCTCATCCTCCCAACCATTCCCCACTCCCCCATCCTCCTCATCCTCCCTACCATCCCCCTCTCCAACGTCCCCTCGTCCTCTTACAACCCGTTCACGCATTTTCGTATAATCAATATTGACCTATTAAATACGTGCATATGTGACATACTAATTTATTTTGAATCTTTAGTTTACATTGAAAAGCTTCATAGAAAACACCGACCTTACCTAACCTTCTTAGTATGTTATGATAAGCATCTTATTGCTTCGTAATTACAATTATTACTTGTTATGGACCTGAGCCCAGCGTCTGAGCGCGGAGCAGTGACGATCGCGCCATCTGTGGGTCAGCTCCCGAAACCCCCTCCAAATGGACGACGCCATCTAGTGAGGACGAGATATACCAGCCACGGGGGCTGGTTTCCCGTCCTGATCAGCTGAAAACACAGCCGCTGCTGACCTCTGGTGAGGTGGCGCTTAGACAGCAACGCCATCTATGGAGAGGATAGGTGGACGTTTGTGTCTAAGCCTGTGAGTGAAGTGCCCTAGAGTGTAAATAGTACTGATGACGTGTCTGATTACAGAGTCGACCTGGGACTGCTGAATCGGACGTTGGATCAGTCTACCCAAGGCAGCCGTAGAACCTCCACGGATTTGCTGCTGAAGCTGTGAGTCACCCCCCCGGATGAACACTGTTGTGTTAGCCTGCCTGTGAGGTGGCAGAACCAGGGATTGTCGTACCCGGGGCTGACTGGTGGAGAAGACTAGCCACTGGGGTGTTGTGGTGAGAAGAGTGATCTGTGAAATCACACGAGGCTCCTGCCTAGGGCTCGCAACCCTAGTATCAGTCGTGGAGTGGCCTAACCAGTGGAACTGATTGGAACCTGCCAGCTACAGGCTGGATTTGTGGTTGAAGGCCTCCACGACGGTGCCCCCAGTGGAACTGTGATTTGGCTGACCTGTGGCCGGGGTAGACTTGTCTAGAGAATCTACGGATTCATCATGAGGCCACAAGAAGAGGACCAAGGGCTAAGCATCGTTGAGCACCATGGAACACTCCGCGTCTTCAGAGGAAGACCATATTGTACATTATAGTGTTTATACCCCCCGTGTGATAATTTATATATTTATTTATTGGTGATGGTAATTATATATTTAAGTTTAGTGCCTTTGTCTCCCTTCCCCTTTAATTTGCTTGTGTTACGGAACGCACCCCTTGAAAGCCGCTACTAGTTTGGGGCCGGATACCCAAGCTCTACTAACATCAGAGAAAGAACCCAGTTGCGACCCAATAGGGCCGTAACATTACTTAACCTATTATTGGTATAGGTTAAATAATAATTGCAATTACAATTATTACTTAACCTATTATTGGTATAGGTTAAGTAATAATTGCAATTACGAAGCAATAAGATGCTTATCTTAACATACTAAGAAGGTTAGGTAAGGTCGGTGTTTTCTATGAAGCTTTTCAAGGTAAACTAAAATATTCACAATACATTAGTATGTCACATATGCACTTATTTAATAAGTCAATATTGACTGTAAGAAAGTGTGGGAACGGGTTGCCTCCTAACCATTCCTCACTCCACCATCTCCATGTCCTCCCCACCATCTCCTACTCCCCCATCCCCTCTTCCTCCCTACCATTCCCCCTCCCCCATCTCCATCTGACCATCCCCCACTCCCCTATCCCCTTGTCCTCCCAACTATTCTCCATTCCTATGTCCCCTCGGCCCCACCATCCCCAAATCCCACATCCCCTCGTCTTCCTCATCATGACCCCCTTCCCTGTCCCCTCGTCATCCCTAACATTCCTTACTCCCGTCCCCCACGTCATCCATAACATCCCGCACTCTTGTCCCCTAGTCCTCCTCACCATTCCCCACTTCCTTGTCTGATGATTCCCAAATGATCTATTGTTCCCATCAGAAAATTGAAATGAAACGAAACGAAATGAACGGTATGGTAAACAACACAGCTCAATTCCAATGCAATGTCGAACAAAATAAATAAATGAAAATGAAAATAAATTGAAATCTATGAAAATTCCAATTGTCAATGCAATCGGAGACACTGAAATGGATTGTAACATATTTAGTATAGCATGTGTTGCTTCTACGTGCAACAGATGGCCCTATTTAAAAAAAAAAGCAAGTTTTTACCTGTCACAGGTGGGGCATCTATTCTTATACTTATGAAATGAGCGGTACCGTTAACAACACAGCTCAATTCCAACTCAATGTCACATAAAATAATTAAATCAAAAGGAAAATAAATCGAAATCTATGAAAATTCCATTTATCAATACAATTAGAAACACTGAAATGGAATCGTAACATATTTAGAATAGCATGTGTTGCTGTTACATGCAATTGATAGCCCTGTTTTTCAGAAAAGCACGATTTTACCTGTCACAGGTGTGGCATCTATATAGTAGATATATAAAAACACATGCACATTCGAATGGAACCGTTCGCTGTGTCAAAATTTCAAAGCAATTGGTGAAGAACTTTTGGAGATTACAGGTGTGTTGCTCTTACGTCCAACAGATAGCGCTGTTTAAAAAAAAAATGTTTTTTTCTGTTTTTCTGTCACAGGTGAGGCATGTATATAATAGGTCTATTAAAACATGCGCCTATTCGAATGCAACGTTGTGTCAAAATTTCACAGCAATTAGTAAAGAGGTTCTCGAAGATTTCCCTCACATGAAAAACACATGAAAAACACAGTTTTTCAAAAAACATGTTTTTTCCCATCACAGACGTGACATCTATATAGTATTTATATAAAAACCCGTTTAGATGTGAATGGAACGCTGTGTAAAAATTTCTAAGCCATCGATGAAGAACTTTCTGAGATTAGCGACTTTGAACAAACAAACATTTCCATTTTTATTTATATAGACTAGCTGTACACACCCACACGATGCTGTGGCTCAGCAACGCATGTGCATTGTGGAGCCACAGCACCCTTTCCCTGTCTCCCAGTCCTCCCCACCATTCCCCCTCTCCTGTTTCCTCGTCCTCCCAACCATTCCACAGTCTCCCTTCCCATCCTCCTCTCAATAATTCCCCACTCCCATCCTCCCCTCGTTCTTCCCACCATTCCCCGTCCCTTTATCCTCCCCACCATCCCCCACTCCAACGTCGCCCCATCCTCCTATCCATTCCCCACTCAACCGTCCCCTCATCCTCCTCACCATCTCCCACTCCCCCATCCCATCGTTCTCCCTGCCATTTCCCCCCTCCCCCGTCCCCTAGTCCTTTCCACCATCCCCCACTCGCCTGTCCCCATGTCCTCCCAACCATTCTCCATTCCCCTGTCCCCTTTTCCCCACCATCCCCAACTCTCCTGTTCCCTCGTTCTCCCCACCATTCCCAACTCTCGTTCCCTTGTCCTCCCCACTATTCCCCACTCCCTCGTCCAATGTATTCCCAAATGATCTGATGTTCCCATTAGAAAATTGGGAACAGAAATTATCTGATGTTCCCATTACTGTGATATAAGAAAAACAGTTGAAAAAAACGAAATGAAAAACAATGAAAAAAAAAAAAACTATAACTGTTCACAAAATGAACAGTATAGTAAAATCACAGCTCAATTCCAATGCAATGTCACACAAAATAATTAAATCAAAAGGAAAATAAATCAAAATCTATGAAAATTCAATTTATCAATGAAATCGAATATATTGAAATGGAATTGTAACATATTTAGTATAGTGTGTGTTGCTTTTATGTGCAACAAATGACACTGTTTTAAACAAAAATCAAGTTTTTACCTGTTACAGGTGTGGCATCTATACCTATAATCACGAAAGGAACCGTATGGTAAACAACACAACTCATTTCCAATGCAATGTCACACAAAATAATTAAATAAAAATGAAAATATATCAAAATCTATGCAAATTCAATTTGTCAATACAATCAGAAACATTGAAATGGAATCGTAAGATATTTAGAATAGCGTGCGTTGCTATTACGTGCAACAGATGGTGTTGTAAAAAAAAAAGTTTTTACATGTCACAGGTGTTCGTTCTATATATTAGGTATATGAAAACATGTGCGTATTCGAATGGAACGCTGTGTCAAAATTTCAAAGCTATCAGTGAAGAACTTTCGGAGATTACAGGTGTGTTGCTCTTATGTCCAATAGATAGCACTGTTATTCAAAAAAGCAAGTTTATTCCTGTCACAGGTGAGACGTGTGTATAGTAGGTATAGAAAATCACACGTCTATTCGAATGCAACTTAGTGTCAAAATTTTAAAGCAATCAGTAAAGAGATTTTGAAGATTTCCCTCTCATGAAAAACACAGTTTCTTAAGAAAAAGCATGTTTTTTCCCATCACAGACGTGACATCTATATAGTATGTGTATAAAAACCAGTTCGGATGCAACTGGAACGTTGTATTAAAATTTCAAAGCAATCGGTGAAGAACTTTCTGTGATTAGTGATTTTAAACAAACGAACATTTATATTTTTATTTATATAGATTATTACTTTAAAGTAGATTGTATATTTTAATGTTATCCGGCTAGGTGTTTACCTGATCAGATAGTTGGGGTTAGAGGGGTTCATAATATATATATATATATATATATATATATATATATATATATATATATATATATATAATTTATATAATGAGGAATTACCCTCGGCTACCATCATCTTTTGTCTGGTCGTGATGGTTGAGTTGTTAAAGGGTCCTGTACACCAGCTGCAGAGTGCTCCTGGCAGTATGGGTTCGAGTCACTTCTAGGGTGTGAGTTTTTTGTTGCATATATGCCTGGGGACCATTCAGGCTTATTTGCATATATATATATATATATATATATATATATATATATATATATATATATATATATATATATATATATATATATATAAAACGGAGGAAAGAGTCCTGAAAGATATTGTCAGTAGAAACGTTATCCCTACAGACAAAAATCAGAAGATACAACTGACAATTTACTATAAAACCAAAAAAACGGCCAGCCTACTTATGAGAAACTCTCCAGACACAATGCAGAACGTTTTAAAAGAGACCAACGTCGTCTATGCCTTCAAATGCCCTCTTGGGGATTGTAAGCCTCAAAAAACTCAGTATATAGGCAAGACAACAACATCTCTTTCCAGGCGTTTAACGATGCATAAGCAACAGGGCTCCATTAAGGAACATATAGCCTCTTCCCACAACCAAACCAGCACCAGAGAAATCTTAGCAAACAACACAGAAATCATCGATAGATACAGCGATAGCAGGCGGCTCGACGTCTGCGAGGCACTACACATCAAGAAGTCAACACCAGCAATCAACAGCCAATTAATGCACAACTATATTCTACCCACTTCAAGACTCCGCTCCAATGTAGAAGCATCAAGAAATATGGGCCAATAAAAATAGGCCATCTGCAGTTACCTACCTTTAATACCTGTTTCATTGTTTCGTGTTCTGTCTTGTGTTAAAAAGTTTATTTTCACCTCATCCAAAACTATTGTAACATGTCACTTCACCCAAATGTAGGTATAAAAACTCGAAAGATGTTTAAGCTCTATTCAGTTAAAGTTGTGAGTGTGTGTGCAAACTAAAGTCTTTGAAAATGTAATAAGTTTTACGAAACCCGCTCAAGTGTCGCGTCAGACTAGAAATAAAATTGAATTTTGGAGAATTGATCTTTGAATTACCATCATCAGTGAAAAGAAACGTAAGAAAGATCGAGAAAATTCGTGTTAGAATTATTACTCTTACTTTTTCGGTCATATTTAATAATATATGTCTACAGGAAAGACTGCTACCAAAATATACTAATATTAAAACGCACGACCCAGCAGCAAGGAATCAAGCCTTCACGATAAAATATCGCCAAGATCTGATTCGTGATTAGATATACAAGGCAGAAAATGAAATCAAAGACAACAAAGCGCAACTACTTCATGCTACAACCGAATGGAGAAACAGCAACATCGACGAAAGTCTCCGTACTCGCATTGAACAACACCTCGACATCCTCACAGACCGACATCACCTCAGCACTGAAAAAAGGATAATCAAGAAACTAACAACGTTATATGGAGGACCTATGGCAATTCCACGACCAAGAGATGGCTTCCTGAACCTTGCAGGAATTAACCTCACTGAGGACCAAGTCACTCTCTTAAATCTGGGTATAAACTGTCACGTTATGTCCAGACCGAGTGAGATGGCCCAGAAAGTGGAGTTGGAGATTCTGTTGGACGACATATTCGACCTCGAAGCACAAAAGAAGGTCACCACCAAAGATACCTTACAAGCAGAACTTATTGCGGAAGGAGGAAAGAATCGAGGCAACTACAGAAGCACCATACTGTCCCCCGAGCTCAAAGCGGCAGCTAAGAGCCTTCGTGAGAACCAGGAGATAGTTGTCAGGAGAGGCGACAAGTCGCCAATATACGTCATTCTTAAAAAAGACGAATACCTGGCGAAAATGAACCTCATACTCTCTGACCAAACTAAATTCCAGAGGGTAACGAAGGACACTACAGCCGAACTGAAAGGAAAAGTCAACAAATTGATCGAAACTGTGAACGCCAAGAAATCTGGACTTCACCTGCCAAAGATTATTGGAGAATATAAACCTGGATATGTGTATGGAAATGTCAAGACACACAAGCCTGGAAACCCACTTCGGCCAATCATCAGCCAGATACCCACACCCACGTACAGACTGGCGAAACGACTCAACGGCTTGCTGACTACTTATGTCCCTTGCGCCTTCAGCCTGAAGTCTCCAAAGGAATTTGTTTACTTGCTGCGGGGAACACGGGCCACAGAGATAAGAGCCTCGTTGGACGTAGAATCACTGTTTACCAACGTACCTGTGGATGAGACAATCGGGATGATAGCCGACAGAGTGTACCGTGATTCGGCCTGTACTCCTCTTGACATACCAGAAAGCAGTCTGAGGAAACTACTCCAAGCTTGTACTAAAGAGGCACCCTTCTTGAGCCCGGATGGACACATGTATAAGCAAGTAGATGGGGTCGCCATGGGTTCTCCCCTAGGTGTCCTGTTTGCAAACTTCTACATGGGTACCATCGAGCAAAAAGTCTTAGCCGACATGAACTTGAAACCGGCCATATACTGCAGGTATGTTGACGACATTTTTACACAGGTACCTGATGTCAGACATCTGCAGGAGCTGAAGGAGGCATTTGAGCAGAGTTCCGTGCTGCGTTTCACTTACGAGATGGAAAAGGATGGGAAGCTGCCCTTTCTAGATGTAACAGTCATGGAAAAGAGCGGAGGTTTCCACACTGCAGTCTACACTAAGGAAACGAACATAGGAATGTGCCTAAATGCCAACAGCGACTGCCCAGACAGGTACAAGAGGAGTGTTGTTAACGCATATGTCGACCGTGCTCTCAGCCACAGCTCAGAATGGAAGCAAGTCGACGAAGAACTCTGTAGGGTAAGGCAGGTCCTAGTCAACAACGGCTTCTCCAATGGTTTCGTCGAAGACATCATAAGAAGGAAAGTGAAACGCCATGCAACCTCTGAAGAGACAACTAACACAACACCTATATCCCCTATTAGACTATTTTACAGGAACTTCTTTTCCACAGCTCATAAAACGGAGGAAAGGGTCCTGAAAGATATTGTTAATAGAAACGTTATCCCTACAGACAAAAATCAGAGGATACAACTGACGATTTACTATAAAACCAGAAAAACGGCAAGCCTACTCATGAGAAACTCTCCAGACACAAAACAGAACGCTTTAAAAGAGACTAACGTCGTCTATGCCTTCAAATGCCCTCTTGGGGACTGTAAGCTCCAAAAAAACCAGTATATAGGCAAGACAACAACATCTCTTTCTAGGTGTTTAACGATGCATAAGCAACAGGGCTCCATTAAGGAACATATAATCTCTTCCCACAACCAAACCATCGCCAGAGAAATCCTAGTAAACAACACAGAAATCATCGATAGATACAGCGATAGCAGGCGGCTTGACGTTTGCGAGGCACTACACATCAAGAAGTCAGCACCAGCAATCAACAGCCAATTAATGCACAACTATATTCTACCCACCTCAAGACTCCGCTCCAATATAGAAGCATCAAGAAATATGGACCAATAGGCTTTCTACAAACACTTCTATTCAATACCCATTGTTTCGTGTTCTGTCTTGTGTTGATGAAATTAATACCCAATTAATGTCACCTCTTGTTCTGTCTTGTGTTGATGAAATTAATACCCTATTAATGCCACCTCACCCCATCCACCTCACTAAAATGTAGATATAAAATCGGAGATGCGTAAGTTCTATTCAGTTGTGTATTTGTAAACTAAAGTCTTTGAAAATGTAATAAGTTTTACGAAACGCGCTCGTGTCGCGTCAGACTAGAAATAAAAATGAATTTTGGAGAATTGATTTTTGATCTACCTCCAACAGTGAAAAGAAATGTACGAAAGATTGAGAAAATTCGTGTTAGAATTATTAATCTTACTTTTTCGGTCATATTTAATAATATATATATATATATATATATATATATATATATATATATATATATATATATATATATATATATATATATATATATATATATATATATATATATTGTGACGGGAAAGTGTAGGAGTGTAGATGTTCGGCAGTCCTCCTAATGGCTGGTGTCAATGCGTGTCACATTTACAAAAAAAAGAGACTGCTTGGCTGTTGTCTGTGGTAGAGTAAGGGAAGACAAGCAAAACACATAGTATGAACAATGAAACTTTAATTAACTGGAAAGCAAATTTAAAAACAAAGACAATCCCTTGGCTATGTTCAGTGCAAACAAACAAGTCATAAAAATTAAGAACAGGGATAAATTACTCTAGGAATAATATCAAGACAAAACGACATAAACAGGTGCTGAGAATTTAGCGCTAGCTCGGAACCTCCACCAATAAACAGGACGTGTATCAGTTCGTTGTTCACAGCTTGAGAGCACAAGGATATTCTGACTTGAATGGCTGGTTCAAGCCCAGACATCGACTTAGGTAGAGGGCACTGAGGTTCAGAGGTGCAGGTGTGCAGACGGCGGGTCACCAATCAGAAGCAGGCAGGCTGGAATGGTAGTTTACTGGTTGACGACGGGCGAGCCGGCATGGTTCGAGTGTGGAGTGGGGGTTTAGGGTAAGTTTTGCCTCCTGGTCAAAACGTTTTGTGCTACCGGTAGACGTATCTTGAAGGTAGCATCTTATTCTTGTATATGTGTAAGTAACTTTATGTAGGGAAGAGCAGGCTCAATCTCTCTTGAAAAGATTATCGTCACAATATATATATATATATATATATATATATATATATATATATATATATATATATATATATATATATATATATATATATATATATATTAGTATATTTTGGTAGCAGTCTTTCCTGTAGACATATATTATTAAATATGACCGAAAAAGTAAGATTAATAATTCTAACACGAATTTTCTCAATCTTTCGTACATTACGCTTCACTGTTGGAGGTAAATTAAAAATCAATTCTCCAAAATTCATTTTTATTTCTAGTCTAACGCGACACGGGCGTGTTTCGTAAAACTTATTACATTTTCAAAGACTTTAGTTCACAAATACACAACTGAATAGAACTTACGTATCTCCGATTTTATATCTACATTTGAGTGAGGTGGAAGGGGTGATGTGGCATTAACCCAAGACAGAACAAAATGTGGTATTAATAGGGTATTAATTTCATCAACACAAGACAGAACAAGGGTATTAATAGGGTATTAATTTCATCAACACAAGACAGAACACGAAACAATGGATATTGAATAGAAGTGTTTGTAGAAAGCCTATTGGTCCATATTTCTTGATGCTTCTATATTGGAGTGGAGTCTTGAGGTGGGTAGAATATAGTTGTGCAATAATTGGCTGTTGATTGCTGGTGTTGACTTCTTGATGTGTAGTGCCTCGCAAACGTCAAGCCGCCTGCTATCGCTGTATCTATCGATGATTTCTGTGTTGTTTACTAGGATTTCTCTGGCGATGGTTTGGTTGTGGGAAGAGATTATATGTTCCTTAATGGAGCCCTGTTGCTTATGCATCGTTAAACGCCTAGAAAGAGATGTTGTTGTCTTGCCTATATACTGGGTTTTTTGGAGCTTACAGTCCCCAAGTGGGCATTTGAAGGCATAGACGACGTTAGTCTCTTTTAAAGCGTTCTGTTTTGTGTCTGGAGAGTTTCTCATGAGTAGGCTGGCCGTTTTTCTGGTTTTATAGTAAATCGTCAGTTGTATCCTCTGATTTTTGTCTGTAGGGATAACGTTTCTATTAACAATATCTTTCAGGACCCTTTCCTCCGTTTTATGAGCTGTGGAAAAGAAGTTCCTGTAAAATAGTCTAATAGGGGGTATAGGTGTTGTGTTAGTTGTCTCTTCAGAGGTTGCATGGCTTTTCACTTTCCTTCTTATGATGTCTTCGACGAAACCATTGGAGAAGCCGTTATTGACTAGGACCTGCCTTACCCTACAGAGTTCTTCGTCGACTTGCTTCCATTCTGAGCTGTGGCTGAGAGCACGGTCGACATATGCGTTAACAACACTCCTCTTGTACCTGTCTGGGCAGTCGCTGTTGGCATTTAGGCACATTCCTATGTTTGTTTCCTTAGTGTAGACTGCAGTGTGGAAACCTCCGCCCTTTTCCATGACTGTTACATCTAGAAAGGGCAGCTTCCCATCCTTTTCCATCTCGTAAGTGAAACGCAGCACGGAACTCTGCTCAAATGCCTCCTTCAGCTCCTGCAGATGTCTGACATCAGGTACCTGTGTAAAATTGTCGTCAACATACCTGCAGTATATGGCCGGTTTCAAGTTCATGTCGACTAAGACTTTTTGCTCGATGGTACCCATGTAGAAGTTTGCAAACAGGACACCTAGGGGAGAACCCATGGCGACCCCATCTACTTGCTTATACATGTGCCCATCCGGGCTCAAGAAGGGTGCCTCTTTAGTACAAGCTTGGAGTAGTTTCCTCAGAATATTTTCTGGTATGTCAAGAGGAGTACAGGCTGGATCACGATACACTCTGTCGTGATACCTGTCTTGTACCAGACAGGTACAAGAGGAGTGTTGTTAACGCATATGTCGACCGTGCTCTCAGCCACAGCTCAGAATGGAAGCAAGTCGACGAAGAACTCTGTAGGGTAAGGCAGGTCCTAATCAATAACGGCTTCTCCAATGGTTTCGTCGAAGACATCATAAGAAGGAAAGTGAAAAGCCATGCAACCTCTGAAGAGACAACTAACACAACACCTATACCCCCTATTAGACTATTTTACAGGAACTTCTTTTCCACAGCTCATAAAACGGAGGAAAGGGTCCTGAAAGATATTGTTAATAGAAACGTTATCCCTACAGACAAAAATCAGAGGATACAACTGATGATTTACTATAAAACCAGAAAAACGGCCAGCCTACTCATGAGAAACTCTCCAGACACAAAACAGAACGCTTTAAAAGAGACTAACGTCGTCTATGCCTTCAAATGCCCACTTGGGGACTGTAAGCTCCAAAAAACCCAGTATATAGGCAAGACAACAACATCTCTTTCTAGGCGTTTAACGATGCATAAGCAACAGGGCTCCATTAAGGAACATATAATCTCTTCCCACAACCAAACCATCGCCAGAGAAATCCTAGTAAACAACACAGAAATCATCGATAGATACAGCGATAGCAGGCGGCTTGACGTTTGCGAGGCACTACACATCAAGAAGTCAACACCAGCAATCAACAGCCAATTATTGCACAACTATATTCTACCCACCTCAAGACTCCGCTCCAATATAGAAGCATCAAGAAATATGGACCAATAGGCTTTCTACAAACACTTCTATTCAATATCCATTGTTTCGTGTTCTGTCTTGTGTTGATGAAATTAATACCCTATTAATACCCTTGTTCTGTCTTGTGTTGATGAAATTAATACCCTATTAATACCACATTTTGTTCTGTCTTGTGTTAATGCCACATCACCCCTTCCACCTCACTCAAATGTAGATATAAAATCGGAGATACGTAAGTTCTATTCAGTTGTGTATTTGTAAACTAAAGTCTTTGAAAATGTAATAAGTTTTACGAAACTCGCCCGTGTCGCGTCAGACTAGAAATAAAAATGAATTTTGGAGAATTGATTTTTAATTTACCTCCAACAGTGAAGCGTAATGTACGAAAGATTGAGAAAATTCGTGTTAGAATTATTAATCTTACTTTTTCGGTCATATTTAATAATATATATATATATATATATATATATATATATATATATATATATATATATATATATATATATATATATATATATATATATATTTGCATATATATATATATATATATATATATATATATATAAATGTATATATGCAAACAAGCCTGAATGGTCCCCAGGCATATATGCAACAGAAAACTCACACCCTAGAAGTGACTCGAACCCATACTGCCAGGAGCACTCTGCAACTGGTGTACAGGACCCTTTAACCACTCAACCATCACGACCAGACAAAAGATGATCGTAGCCGAGGGTAATTCCCCATAATCCTGCCGGCACTCTGATGGTAATCTTGGGCATAGTATTTTATCAAATCACCTCATTCTTTGGGGCACACGTGAGACATATGTGTCAAGAAAACGAGTGTTGGTGTACCTAGAACTGATTAAAGGAGACCTGATTTCTACCCTGTGTGCACTATCAAGTTTCCGTTCACCTGAAATACATGTTCTGGTTATTAAATAGGTGCGTGAACTTTGAAAAATATATACATTGGTAGATATAGATGTAAGTGCATTAACCTAGTATTAAGTGAAGCTAAATACATGCACCTTAAATACATGTTTTGGTTATTTAAGAGGTGTATGAACTTTGAAATATATATACATTGGTAGATACAGACATAAGTGCATAAACCAAGTTTTAAGTTAAGCTAAATATATTTACCTGAAATACATATGTGAAATATACTGATATACCTTAGAGTTTAGTGAAAGATACTAATGAATTTATATAATTGAAATACTGAAATATTAAAACTTGAAACATTGTGATTTGCAAATTTCCACTTTTAAGGAAAACATAAATTCATGGGATATTTCTATAGTAACTAGTGAAATATTTAGAAATAAGTGATAAGTGTTCTCACCTAACTTGTACTTGTAAGAGTGTCACATATTGACACATTCTAGATTTAAGTACATAACCTTAAATTTAAGTGCATGATCCTAGATTTAAGTACATGATCAAGTTAAGTGTACGAACTTACGATTATCCATTCCTATTGAGTGTTCACGGCCATACCATGTGTGATCTAAGTTTTGAACATTTTGGGAGTGAATAACATTGAGTTCAGGTAATCCTAAGTATTGGGGCCACCTGGTTGGTTTTTTCTCCATTTGTTAAACTGGCACAGTGAACGGTCAACTCAAACATACTAGATATTTCCTAAGCATCACCCGCATCCATTAGGTACATTTTTGGATGTGGAAAACTATGCTTGACCATTCCTAGAATTAAGGTCTATTTCCTGGCGTGTCTTATTTTTATTTGTTGGTGGTTAACTTGGCTGTGTACTTCACTCTGCACAAGAATATTTCTGAGATTCGGCTTTTCATTACTGCAAGATGCCCCGCATACACATAAACTCGGCGTCTGTTGGTGACCTAATAGCACTATCTGGAGTGTCGTACATGCTGACCAATCGAATTGTAAGATTTAGACACACACGCACAATCACGGCAGACAACATCCACTATATCTCTCACCTTAAGATTACAACTCCCTTGTTGAATGCCATATCTTTTGACACGGACCCGCCCCCTCAGGGCTCGATTTCCAACACAATTTTAGAAGCAAATGCAAGGGGACGTTTAAACTCACCCTCAACCGATGGGAATGCCTCTGCTGTTTCTGGAGGTGAAGCTGCACGTAGTCAGGTCAGACGTGTGTCTCATCCTCGTGTTACCCATGGGTTGCATAGTTCCCATTTTCTGAGACCGGGGCATATTTCAACATCTTATTCTACAGTTCATCTTATTCTACTCGTCGCCCAGTTCGAAGGTTGTCGGCTAGCTCCCAGAATTCTGATTCTGATGACTCCACTTCTCCTAGCCGGTGGACCGGTCATGGCCGACGGAGTACTTCGTTCCGCCCACCACCTCGGGAGCTCGATTATGATGGTAAATCTGATTGGACGCCGTTCTATCGCCGTTTCACATCCTATGCAGCAAAAAAAGATTGGAGCGGCACTACTTCCCTAACAAATTTTGGTTGGTGTCTTAAAGGCAAAACCAGTGATTTTTACAACCGGATACTAGACCGGGAACCATCAATTGATTATACTAGCATGTTACATAAATTTGTAAAGCGATTTGGGGATAGGGAGGTTTTGGACGTGGCAATAATGAAATTTTCTCAGACCCACCATGAGCCTGGTGAGGAAATTCTAGAATGGGCTGATACAGTCCAGCATTTGGCTCATCGAGCCTACAAGCATCTGGAAAGGGAAGAAGAAGAGCAGATGGCAATCATGCGATTTGGCCAGGGTTTGCTGGATTAGCGTTTAGCGGAATATATTTCCAACGCTAACATTTCTTCCATGGAAAAAGCTATTGATTGGGCTCAGACTTTTCAGCATAATTCTGTTATTATTCACGGGTCAGCAGATTCATCTTCATATGGTTCCTATCAGCAGAGGTCCCAAGGCCCAGCAGTGCGGATAAATGTTCTGGGTAGACCTTCCCGATACGAACAGCCACCCTGGAGTAGTGTTGTTTCTCGCCTCCGCTCACGGACGCCCAGAAAATCTCCAGATTCATCACCGGCCGCTAGCATATCAGGTCATGGTAACGGGGTCTCCCGGCAAACAAATGCTGGGTCATGTTCTCCCTCTCTTGCTGGTACAGATAAAAAACTAGACAAAGTTGCAGGTATGGATGAAAATTAGACGAAGTGGTCTTGGGAATCTCAGGGGTTCGTGGCAAATTGGGCGATTTATGTGAGGGTTTGAGGCGTCTTACAATCGCTATTTTGTCACCTCGTGGTCGTCGCACCCCATCACCTAGGCGGAGTAATGATTGTTACCTCTGTGGGGGACGAGGGTCACTTTGCTTCCGACTGCCAAAGATCCTAGGGTGGCTGGGATGAAGGCCGCAAACAGGGGAAACATGCCAGCAGTAAGTTTCATGTTTCATTCAACGAGGCGAATTCGTCTTTAAACATGGACGGGTCGGCTCAACAGGCCTAAATCCAACCCAGCCACCACCTGGCCCGCAACGTCTACCTAGGGTATGTCCCCGGAATGTTGTAAGTAATCTGATGTTAAAAATCAATGATATTCACTTTTTATCTTTGAATAACCCTGCAGAGGGTCAGCAGGTTTCATCTATGCAGCCTGAAAGCTCACCACCTGAGGTTCCCTCAATGCTAGAGTGCAGGACAATAGAAGTGTGCATACTTCAGGACCACACACTAGTAGAACAACCTGATCAAGGGCAGGAGACTGCCCAGACAAATATCCAACCTTCAGGGGAGGGGTTAGAAGAAAGTACTCGTTCAGACATTAGTATTGTATCGGACTCAGGGGCAGAAGCAGCAGATACGGACAAGGATGATCAGCAGAGTATGGCTGTGCTAGGTGGGAATACATCGGGTGAAGTTCCTTCAGTGCTCCAGTGCGGGACAGAAGTGGCACTTCAGAACCTTGCCTTTACTGCACAAACAAGCCAGGATCAGGAAGTGACTCTGTTGAACATTCACCTTTCAGGAAGATTAATTCTGAATCTAGAACAAACACATGATGGTGTCTCCTCATTTGATTTTAAGAGAGAAGTTCGATTACAGGAGCTGCTCAATGGGAAATGTAATTATTGCAGGAGGAACCGCAGGAAGGGGCCAATTCCTTACAGGAAGCAGGGCTTTTTAAAACACAATTCGAAAATGCGTCCTCAGAAAAAAAGTAAAAGAAAAACTAGCAGTAGGTCAATTTCTGAAAGGCACAGATCCAATTGTTCTCCCTTGGGATCCTGGGGGTTTTATGTGTGGAAAGTGTTGCTCTGTCAAGGAAGGAACCATAACCAAGGAGCAGCTCTTAGGTATGAGGACCATTACTAGGGTGAATCTCGAGGAGTGAATCTTGAAAGAAAGAAAAAAAGCTGCAATACAATGTAGTGTAAATAAATCATGATCAGTTCAGTGCACAAAAATAGTGCTACCTCGTTCAATCACAAGAATTAAATCAACCAACACCATGTCAATATAGTAATCATGAACAATGTCACAAAGAAGCACATACTGTATTTAAATTGTTAGATGTTTTCTTTTAATCAAACCAGAAACGTTCTCTTCTGTTGTTATATATATACCATTCCACCCCTCAATGTGAAGCCGGTGGAGGGTCCTTTCCAAAAGGACATACTAAGTTTAAATTAAGTTTCTAATAAACCCCTTGTTTGATAGGGACGGGGGGGGGGGGGAGTGTGGAGGGAACTACATTCAAAGTGCCCGCCAGAGGGAATATCTCTTACGCTAGGTGCTCCTGATTGGTGGACGGCGGCCCTGCACAGTGACTGTGCGCATCTCCCTTGAGCACGCCTGGGGGGGGGGGGCATAGAAGACCCGCACCTGACCCCAGATACACCTGTTAGTGACTCCCCCTGGACTGAGGTTATCCGGTACCCCATATTGGCTAGCTATACCATTGGACCTCGCCCCTGAGAAGGCATCGCATTGCTTCCGCCTGCCTCTAGAAGACTTCAGCTCGAGGTGAGCAACTGTCTCCCATATATTTATGCCCATTTATCTGCATTTCGATTACCAAGCGGTCGGTCGTCCCATACCCCATAGGCGACCGCTCCCACAGTATCTTGTAGGTGTAACAGCTTTCTGGGATTTCTTCAGCTCATCAACTGTCTCATGGATCATACTTTACCTGCTAACAAGTTTCACCGTAGAAACTAACAGTAACATATAAAGTACAGGTGTGATACGTGAAATTTGCGTTGTTATAATAACGAGGCTTACACTTGGTTTTGTTGTTCTTAAGCATCCTAACCAACTAACCTATATAGTATTTATGTGGCCACTTATCACTTAGGGACAAGGTGTTATTCGGATACTCAGCATCTCCTGATATTGATAATAAGGTCGCTGGGGCTGGATCCCTATTGGACGATCTATTTTGAGATCTTTGCAATGTCGCATGTGTTAAAACTTTGCAGGAAGTCGTTGTGTTTACATTCTAGACTACTGCTCCCTCTTGGAGCAGCATCTCTCGAAAATTGGTTCCATGTGTGACTTTATTTGACAATAGGAAAGTATCTTTAATCTTATGGATAATTACATTAGATCCAGTCATAGTGAATACTTTTTTATTTAAGTTTAATCACAAGACTGTTTTTTAAGGAATACCTGTGGTGCTGAATATGTGTTTTGATGATGACGTCACAGATGTCCTATTTTCTGTAATCCCTTTAAGACTAACTAGTATAACTAGGTTTGCTGACTATTTGGTGCTAGTAATCTGGTATAGTGTCTTATGTGTCGGATTTCCCATACCCTCTGTTCCATTCACCTCCCCTACCCTTCACCACCTTCTGAACTCTTCTTCACCTCCCCTACTCTTCAACACCTTCCCTATCCTTTACCACTTTCTGAACTCTTCATCACCTCCCCTACCCTTCACCACCATCTGAACATTTCATCACCTCCTCAACCCTTCCCCAGCATCTGAACTTTCATCACCTCCCCTACTCATCCACCACTGTCGGAACCTTTCCCCACCTCCCCTACCCTTCACCACCATCTGAACCTTTCACCACCTCCCCTACTTTCATCACTTGTTCCCTCACTGCTCTTATCCTCTGGATGTGGCTGTGAAACAGTTTTGGTTGGGTCTTGGCTTTACGTGCGATGTCATTTTCGTACTGTCTCTCTGCTTCTCTTCTCACTCTGAGGTACTCGTTCCTGACCCTCCCTGCAGTCAGGGGGAGCAGGTATCTCTCCCTGTTGTCAGGTGTTATGTTATTTCTGTAGTTTCTCCATGTTCTTGTACTCAATTGCTTTGCTTCCTTTGATATCTTAATGAACCATGGATTCATCTGCTACTTTTCATTTTTCACCTTTTGGGACTAGATAAACCTAAACCTGTTTGCAGAATTTCTGGCAATGCTGAGTGACATAGTTCATCATGTCTTGAACATTGGTTTCTCAGAGTTTTCTTTGCCAGATATTCCCAGTAGGAAATCCCTCATCTCATCATAGTTTCATCTTTGGTAAGCCAGCCTTTTCCTTTCTGATTCCTTCCTTAGACAGGTTATCCCTACTTCCACGAGATATTCAAATATCAGTATGTTAGGGTCACTCATTCCCATGTGCGCTTCTTTTTTTACATCCCTTATGTATTCACCTAGTTGTGCTTGCGGGGGTTGAGCTCTGGTCTTTTGGCCCGCCTCTCAAATGTCAATCAATCAACTGTTGCTAACTACTAACTAATTTTAATTTAATTTATTTTTCTATGTCTGACTCATTCAGGGTAAATATCAGGTCGAGTCTAGCTGGTTCGTCCATGCCTCTCATTCTTGTGAGTCCCTTGACTCACAAGGGACTCAGAAAGTTTCTTGTTCCCACGTCTATTAGTTCAGCTCTCCATGTATCTGCACCTCCATATGGTTCCCCATTCTCTCCGTCTATCTTTTCATGATTGAAGTCACCCATGATTAGGAGTCTGGATACATTCTTGCAACACACTGAAGCTGCTCTCTTTATTATATTAATGGTTGCCATGTTATTTCTTTCAAACTCCAGTCTGGGTCGTCTATCATTTAATGGAGGGTTATAAATTACTGTTACTATTATCTTAGGCCCACCCATTGTCATGGTTCCTGTTATGTAGTCTCTTAATCCTTCTCAACCCACGATATCCAACTCTTTGGAACTCCAGCCGTTCTTTATCTGCAGGGCCACTCCTACTCCTCCTTCTCCTCCTCCTCCTCCTCCTCCTCCTATCCCTTCCCTCTCTTCCCCTACCATATAGTAGTTCTGCAGAAACACTTGATTTGTTATGATGCCTTACAATTTTGTTTTGTGAGTGCTATTACATCTGCGTTTTCTTTTTGTGCCCTTTCTTTCTTTCCCCTTTCGTGCCCTTTTCCCCTTACAGGGGCTTACCAGCATTAAGCACTATTTATAATTAATTAGGCTTAACTGTAACAGTGGTGAATAATTATTTACCTTATAACTTTAACTGACCACTATATCAAAGGTGGGCCACATAACACCATCTTCCCTCGCCCACTATTATCCGGGCCCATCTCTACATTTCAGTACCTTCGGTCTCCCTCTCCCCATCTTTACTCTCTAATAGTATTCTCACTCTGCACCACTGTTATGAACTAAGTAACGCTTGTAGTGTTAGTGTCCTTCTTTCAATAGTAGAAAACATTTGGCCATAGGTTAATATGTCAAGTGGGTAAATGAAAACTAGGTAAAACAGACTACTAGTTTACTGGGTGAATTTTTAACAAAGCGCATTAGCAAGTTAATGAACTTTACATTACACGATCCTAGTCACTTTAATCACTCGATCATCCTCATCACTCAGTACTTGCTGAAGGTTTGGTCATGTGGCTTCCATTTTTCAAAATGAATTGTTCACTTCTTGCATGTCGGCGTTCGATCCCAGTCGGTCCAAGTGGTTGGGCCCCATTCTTTCCCTCTCTATTTGCCCTCATATCCTCTTCCAAGTGCTGAATAGTTGGCAGCCTTGTCGCTCTCACCTTATATTTACCTTGCATCAAGTTTCCTAACATCTTCCCTCTCACCAACTTCTCTACCCTTCACTTCCTTCCCTCTCCATCACGTGGCATTTAGCAAAATCACATTGTAAATCCTTTATTAATCATCGTTTTGAAAGATGCAAAGGAATGGCTTTTACGATTATTAATGGACGCAATTTTTCTTCAAAAGACACTAAAGTTAATGGATGACAGTTCGCCGCAAGTGATCTATCTCAGTTCTTAAACATCGACACAACATTTGCGTCCCCCAACACTTCCGTTACTCTTCTTGACTCAGTGTGCAAGACAAGGTTTAAATAAAGCTCTCTTTCCATTCTTTACGAACCCTGGCAAATACTTTGTTTCTCTTGGCCTGTTGGTCTTTAAAATCTCTGTTTGATTAATAGCTTTCTCCCTGGTACCTGCTCCTTACATACAACTCAATTTTTCATCTTCTACAAAATGTTTCCTTAAATTATCTGAAAGAATCCTTAAGATTTGTTGTTGTCCACCTTGCTTTACATACATTTCTTTTAACTTCCCTTATTTAGTTTTTGCCATTTATTGCTTTTCTCATATACTTTTGCTCTTCATTGACTGATTCATGTTTAATGCGTCTGTGTATGGTATCCTTTTTTTCGATAATGTTTTTTAGTCAATCTGTTATGCATTTTGTGATGCTGTTGATAAATCTAAGAAATTTATAAGCAAAGCTAGATTCTTAAGTTTTACTAAGAGTTTTAAATGTTATGATTTGAATTTACATTGTTCTCCATTATCACGTCACTCACCAATGAACACACGTCACGTCCCATAGACAATCCAGCTTTAATGTTCAAGTCAACCCAAGGTACCCTTCCCAGGAAACTCTGTAATTACTTAAAATCAGTTTTCCAGAAACCTGGCACTGTAAAAGTTTTCTCTCAGACAACTTTGTCATGCCATATTGAATCATATTTCCTTTGTCCAACCACTTGAGCTGGATAGTCCAGCTATCCAGCCCGATAGTTTTGCTTCCTGCAGGTCGGTGTTCGTCTCGCAACTGTCCAAGGGACTTAGCACCATTCCCATCCTCTACCTATCTTAAATCCTTATCCTTTCCAAGTTCTAGAGCTGCAAAGGCTAGGTACTTTCTATCGAAAATTACCTTACCTTTCAATGTATCTCTAGAAGCAGCCCAGCCAAACCGTTGCACCACAGCCCACTAGAACAAGCAAACATCCTCCTTGATCAATGGGCACTAACATCGAGCTACGACTCACTCCCAATTAACATACAGCACAAACTTGATGACACACGCCCCAACAGACAACGAACCATCAATCTTGCCTGTACAGCTATCGACGTGTCGGACCTTAATGATGTAACTGAATGGGAATTAAATCATGCACTAAAGATGGGAAAATCAACTGCTCCTGGAGAGGATGGTATTACTTACAGTCTACTGAGATTAGTCTCACACGTACCAGGTAATCCACTATTAGTGTTGTACAGAATGAGTTTACGTGAAGGAGTATTACCTGATGCTTGGACAAAGAGTGTCATTGTTCCTATCCCCAAACCACACTCGGATAATTATAGACCCATATCTCTAACATCGTGTGTTTGTAAAGTGCTTGAACGTATTGTTCTATACCGACTCATGTATCGTATACAGGGGCACCTGTCACCCCAACTGTTTGGATTTATGCCTGGGCTCAGTACACAACACTGTTTTGCTGAGTACTTCGCACATATTGAGGCTTCCCCCAAACAGTCTTCATCGACCTAGCAGTAGCTTTTGATACAGCAAACAGAGAAATCATACTGGAACAGCTTGCCGAGCTGGGAAAACAAGGAAAATTACTGAAATGGATAAAGGGCTATTTGTCTAATCGAACAGCATATGTTTTGTTTAATGGTGTTAAAAGCACAGGGAGCAAACACTTTGAACTGGGAACTCCACAAGGAGGGGTCCTCAGTCCCTTGTTGTTCAACGTTCTGATGCATAAACTTATTAAAGATCTTCCAACTAATAATGAAGACACTGTCATTTGTTATGCTGATGATATATGTTTACAGGCTGCCACCGAGCCTAGAATGCAAGTTCTGCTCGACGCTTTTGCTACTAGAGCTGAGGAATGTGGCCTCCTTATCTCTGTACAGAAAACTCGTGCCCTCATTCCATGTGGTATTCCACCACCCAATTATCATATAGATGGGCGAGCACTTGAGAACTGCGAGTCTTACAGATACCTTGGTGTCCCCATTAATGACCCTGGGTACCTTTCTTCTCTCAAGAGGAGACTTTGGGAGAGATTAAAGCCCTTGCGGGTCCTTGTTGGTGTCAATCATGGGCTTAACGTGAGACTTGCTAGAATGTTTTATGTATCATTTATACGCTCTGTGATTGACTACAATGCTCTACATCTCACACTGTATACTGACAAAGAGCTGAAATCTCTTGAAACCTTGCAAAATGAAGCTATGCGTCTCATCCTTGGGGCTCCAAAGTCCACGAGAATAGTTAACATGAGAGCAGAGTTAAAATTACCTACCATAAGTGAGAGAATCTTGTCTATTAGCACAGTTTTCGGCGTGAAGGCATTGAGTAGATCTAGACAACACATGAAGTTTCAAGCTAAACTTTCTAATATGCTACACTCACCTGAGGTCTATAGAAGAAGAACGAAATCTGATTATGTATATTGGTTCTACAAGGTAGCCAACTCCATCAAAATATTAAATATGTACCCAACTCGACTAATGATTAATCAGCCAATTACTCCATGGGATAACTGGGATCTATCAGTTGATTTTGTAAATGCGCCCAAGAAAGATAGTGTGCACACTACATTGTTAAAACAGTTAACACTGAAAAGCATCACTGAAAGTACTCAGAGTATGGGTAACGATGTTTATCAGTGCTATACCGACGGCTCTGTAGAAGAAGGTGGACGATGTACCGGACGTGCATGTAACATATTTGAACAATCTTCTCTCGTACATACAGCAATGAAGCGCGTCAATGATTGGCCAAGTACAACTCAAACCGAACTTGCAGGCATATACCTTGCCACTGAATTTTTAAAAGACAAAGGCAGTGGACTTATATACTGTGACTCGCAGAGTGCACTCCTGGCATTGAACGCACATAGTAGTGACACCCAGAAAATAGTCAGTGATATTCGAATGAATGTTTTAGCTGCCAAAGAAAACAGATTTGAGATTAAATTCCTATGGATACCATCACGTGTTGGCATCTCAAGGCATGACACTGTTGATATGCTTGCTAAGTCAGCCTGCAGAAAACCAGTGGTAGAAATTGATATGGGTGTTTCATTAGCAGTGACAAAGAGAATACTTAAATAAATATCTAATGAAAATCTCACCGACCTAACAAATTCTCAAAGACCTGAAAGTTGTAGCATTAAATATTATGATAGATATCGTGAGGAGACATTCACATATGGGACTAATAGAACAAGAACCCGGCAATGTGATGTTATAGTGGCCAGAATACGCCTGGGATATAGACGTATCTGGCAGCTTTCTCAAAACCCAAATGTCGAGTACACAATGTGTCAACTTTGTGAAAGAGAAAACATGCACTCTCTTGAATATTATATTGTAGAGTGTCCAATACTGACTGACTTTCGCCCTCCTGGGCTAAGGTATGCTGAACTCTGTAGTTACTATATGAGTACTGGAACACTTGATGATATATTGGACTTGTATCCAAAATTGACCATGTAATGTATCAATCATACAATGTATGTATGTGATGTAACTATATAACCTGAGCTTGTAAAAGCACCTTCATCACCTTCAGTGATTAAGTGCTTAATTGCACACTAGTTTCTTTATCAGCTACCTCACCCTGTCAGGGTAAATGAGACAAATGTATGTGAATGCATGTGTGTGTGTATATATGTATGTGTATGTGTGTGTGTGTGTATGTATATGTATGGGTATAAAGCATATATGGAAGCTGATCAGAATTACATTTCACCTTTGTGAATGTACATTAATGACACTATGTAAAAGACACATCTAATACTTTATGTAGGGCATACGTAAATCTGCGTATCTATGTATTTACGTATGTAGGTTAGCTTAGCATTTTAAACGCACCGAATCACCTTCTGTGGTTGAGAGTTCAATAAACCCTTGAACTGTATGTTTAACACTTCTCTAACCCTGTCCATGGAGGACAGAAGAAAATGTATATATGCTGGTTAGCATTGTAAATGTGTGGCCACGTCTGTGGTAGAAAATAATAAAAAAAAAAAAAAAAATGTATTGTAGTTAGGTAACTTACTCTCTGGCCGATCTCTCGCAGTGTTCTGTAGCAAGTTGGTGTTGTTTTAGATTCAGTAACTCGTAATAAAAAGTTCCAAGCAGCACGGGCTATGGTGAGCCCACGGTACTCACCTGGCCCAGGTTATCAGAAATGCCGACATCATTTACTAACTCCCAAACAATATCCAGATAATATTAGTGCTGATTTTGTTCTAACACTTATTAGAATAAAATATCTTGGTAAATCCCACTTAGAAAACGGTGCTATAAATATACTCAAATGCTCTAAACATTCTAACAAACGGGACCTAACATAAGCTTACCCTTCCATTTATCTCTCTTTTTCTTTCCTTTTTTCTTTTTCTTTCCCTTGTTTTCTCTTACGATCCCTTGCTTATTCCTATTAATATCCCCTTCTTATTCCTATTACTCTCCCCCTTGTCATTGGGTGGGGATAAATAGGAGATGTCTCGTATGGGCCAATAGGCCTTCTGCAGTTACCTTTGTTCTTATTACTATTACTATCCCCTTTATCACATCTTACCTTTCGTAACTTTTGCCTTCTCTCTCTCATCTCTCTTGCATATTTATTGCCTTCATCTCCTTATGGGCTACTCATGCCCGTGCCACCTCTTGGGTGGCTTAATCTTTATCAATCAATCAATCAATCCCTCATCAGGCCTGCTCCTGTGCCGGTAAGTCTACTACGGGCTCACCATAGCCCGTGCTACTTGGAACGTTTTGTTCCAAGTAGCGAATCTTAATCAACAACACCTTCCCTCATCCCCATTCAACCAGCCCCGCTCCTGTGCCAAGTAAGTTCACTATGGGCTCACCATAGCCCGTGCAATCTGGAACTTTTTGTTCACAGTAGCTGAATCTTAAACAACAACAACAACAACAACTTCCCTCATCACAATCGACTTGAGAATGGTCCAGGATGGACCGAAACGTCGTCGTCTCTTTACTTTCTAGTGTGTGGCTTGGTCAAAATTAGAAAACTATGTTTAGGTGTCTCTTGCCAGAAAATGAGATATAATTCCCTCGTAAACAAAATGAAATTTACCAGCTAATAATATTGTGAATTTATCATAAAACATCAGTCTCTGGACTGCAAACATCACAAAAACACTTCCTGGGAACAAACTTAATTATCAGTACTAAAATAAATTAAATATAAACCCTCTTTCCACTTCTTGGTAAAAACGCATCTGGAGAAGATGCAGGAGGGAGAGTGGGAGTAGCCATTTTAACCCAGAACGGCTCAAACGTGACGTGTTGCTATCCTGAGTATTTGTGAACTACAATTTATTCACAAATCGACATCATCATATCCAGGGAAGGCACTGATCCAATCAAAAATCAAGGGTGAGCAATTAATTTCAACTTAAATTCCAGAATATTATAATTTACATGTACACTGAATATTTTATGTGTAACAAATTTTATTGTGTAAAAAATCACCAGCAGGTAAATTGACACATGGAGTTACTAATCTGGAGTTATTCAGATACAAGAAACCACATGACCGACTTTGTCCATCCTGCACGTAACGATGCCATGAGCACAAGACCACGAGTTTGGTTAGGCTACTACCGTGTTCTACATCGGTACTCAAATGAATGTCGAAGTCTTTTACCTGATAAGACTTTAATTCATTCTTAATAACAAATAACCACTAACTGTTTTATTGCATTTTAGTGAACTTAACTAACCCCCCTGTTGGAAATATTCAACACTTATTCTTCATTTCAATATTCTAATAAATGATTCTTGTATTAACAATAGTAATTTACTAATATTACTAACTTGCAGATCAATCATATTAATTCCTTTCTGACTGCGCAAATCATTTTACCAAACATTTGTACTTTATGGCATGGGTGCGTCCAATCACTTAGCGTGGGAAAGATAATATCTACATACCAGAGAATTAAATTGTCTACTCATTACGTATCAGTATTCTTTGCTAAGAATTATTGACTGATACTATATAATACAGTGATCACATTAATTCGCGTTATTAGCTTAAGATTACAAAATAACAGTAATCTTTGTTATCCCAGAGTTAACATGGATGAATGAAATTCTACCTCCACATCTCATCTATATGAACTCTGTTCATATTGATTATTATATGACGAGAATATATATAACATCACCTCCTTATATTATCAAACCCAGCCTTATTGTCTCACGAAATAGAGTAATCATTAGGAGAAGAATTCTCTGTTTTATCGCTATGTGCTTTTGCACATGTGTCAACCAGACTAGGAAGAGGGAGGAGAGGAGATTCCATTATTCTCACGCTGACTTACCTAGCAAGAGCGAGAATCTTACCAACCAGGTTGCACGGAGTTTACGTAATTTAACGGACCATTCAGAGAAAATTCAGGCAGCAGCGAGTGTCTTGGCATCGCAGTATCTCCAGCATAGTTCAAATGGTCGTTTCGACGAGCACCAACTGGTTTAGTTGCAAAGTTTGGTACTTATTCAGATCTCTTTATGACAAACGTGTAAACTTGCTCGCCGTTATGATATATATATATATATATATATATATATATATATATATATATATATATATATATATATATATATATATATATATTGTGACGATAATCTCTTTCAAGAGGGATTGAGCCTGCTCTTCCCTATATCATTTACGTCATTCTACAAGTACAAGATGCTATATTAAAGATACGTCCACCAGTATCACAAAACGTTTTGCCCAGGAAGCAAAGCGTACCTTGCACCACCCGACACGCTGGCTCTCCACCCATCGTCAACGAGCAAACTACCCATTCTCCGCCTGCCTGCTCCTGATTGGCTGGTGTATCGCCGACAGCACACCTGCACCTGCACTCACGCCCTCAACCTGAGTCAACGTCTGGGCCAGCGCACGCCGTCCTCCTCAGAATATCTTTGTGCTCTTAGAAGTTGACATCTCTCTCTGGTAGACTATGCACTGGCTGTCGTGTACTAAGGCAGGTGGCAGCTCTAGCCAATATTCTCAGCACCTGATTATTATTATTGTCTTGCACATTATTTTGTTTTAGAGTAAATTTCACATCTATTAATTATTCATGTTGTTTTGTTTGTTGACTTGTTTTGAATTTTACGTAAGCCAAGGGATTGTCTTTGTTCATATCTTGTTTTCTAAAGTAATTAAAATTTCATTGTTTATATTTTGAGTTTTGCGTGTCTTCCCATTACCTTACCACAGACAAACAGGCAAGCAGTCTCTTTTTTTTGTGTAAGTGTGACAAGGCATTGCCACCTGCCATGGGAGGACTGCCGAACATCAACACTCCAACACTTTACCGTCACATTTCATGGGGGCCTGTCCAAGGAGCTTCACTCAGGTACTAGTACCAGAACGTAAATTTGTGGTAAGCGTACTTGGCTTTGGTACAGTTGCTTTTCACTATTTTCAATATTCAATTTTATTTTCATATGGTGCTGTGTGTATTGTGCATTCCGAGAGTAGCATATGGTGAGTGTGAGACAAAATTGGATTACGTGGTGACTGTAGGCCTCAGTCATTCTCTTAATTGGTCATCTCTCCCTCCGTGTTATTACTCGTGTTTACCATCTTTTGTCCCTAGGATATTTCTCATATTTTCGGCAGATCATCATATTGGTACCCTGGTACTGTGGTCTGTCCCCGGGTCAAGAGCACCTAATCTTCTGCAATCCGACTGTAGGAGGATAAAGAGGGCCATAGTTCCTCTAGCACGAACTTTGTTGCTGAATTGGGACCTCAGCAGCAGTTCTCGTCACCAGTTGACACCTCGCACCCCTAAACGTCGGTCAGAGATGATGATATTTACTTAGGTAGGGAATTAGCTTTCTTTTTTCAGAGCACAAAAGTTCGCTATTTCTGTAAGTATCATATTTCATTTCAGTGGGAAAAACTTGCTTATGTCCTATAGAGACTCGGCAAGGTATGCCTACATTCTTTGACTAGCTAATTCACTTTTGAGGCAATTAAATGTTTCATTTGTTTTAGAAACTCAGTTTCGCTTATTTAGTAGGATTTTCTTGCCCTTATCCTCTTACATGAGTACCGGGTACAAGATTTCCTGCGATCTTGATTTATTAATCATTTACCATCTTGAAATTAACATTAATTGTTAACGATTCCACAGGATAGGTACCAGTTGCCACGTTGTCCTGTTTCTGACATTCACCATATCACAACAGTATATTCGTTGTACATTTATTTGCTAATTTCACCATTTTTCGTCTCCAAGCTTTCCGTGCAGATCCAGCAGGTGAAATAGGGAACTTAAGTCGTGCCAAGAGGACTGAATTACAAACTCTTGCACATGAGTATCGACTAGATGTTCCCCATGGAGCCAACAAAAATGAACTGCATAACCTGTTACTGGATCATCTCTTAGAGGAAGGTAAGATTGACTCTGAAACTCACGAAACTTACTCTATTGCAGATAAACCTGATTTGGCAGCTATGAAACTCAAACTAGAACTTGCCAAGATCGAGCGAGAGCAACAAAGGGAAGCCCTCGAACAGCAAAAGAAGCCCTACAACTAAAAGAACGAGAAGCTGCCTTGAGGAAAGAAGAACAAGAACGTGAGATTGCAATACTCCGTGAACGTGTGCGAGTACAGCTTGAAGCAAAACATAGCCACCTGGAGATGCAACGCGAGCATGACAAACAACAAGCAGCTCTGGCTATGAAATGTCGTCAACAAGAATTCGCGTTGGAAACTACACACCTCACTCAACGCCAGCAAGCTACCGCCAGTCTTCCAGTAAGTTTCAATATCTCCCATGCAAGTAAGTTTAATGCCACCATTCGTAGAGACAGAAGTCGACGTATTTTTTACCACCTTTGAGACCCTTGCTAATCAACTTAGCTGGCCTGCCGACCAATGGGCTACCCTTCTCAGAGTACAACTCACAGGTAGAGCTGCAGTTACACTCAGTACTTTGGCGTCTGAGAATGACTACCGGACCCTGAAGCAAGCAGCGTTGGACGCCTACCTTCTCTCCACCGAAAGCTACCGAAGAAAATTCCGTGACCACCTAAAGGCAAGTACCACCACCTTTCTAGAATTTGCTAATACCAAAAAGAGATATTTTATGAAATGGCTGGAAGCAGCACATGTCTCTACCTTTGCAGAACTCGTCAACCTCATGCTAGTTGAAGAATTCTTGAGGCGTGTGCCTCCTCCTGTCCGTTTATATTTAGCAGATGAAGAAGAGACCGACTACCTAAGATATGCTAAATCGGCCGACACTTACGGCCTCATCCACCGGCTGACACCCGAACCACCTTCCAGTAAGAAGTCTTGGTACAGTTACGAGAAAGTGAGTACCGATCAAGCTGGCTCGCAATTGTATTGTAAGTACTGTAGACTCTATGGACATACCATAGATAAATGTGGTAAGTCTCAATACAAAGGTAATACTGAATCCACTAAACCCAAACAGACTCCTCCTAAGTCCGGTAAGCCTGTGATGAATGTTGGTGTTCATGTTAATGATCTTTCTCTCTTCAGTAAACACCTGTATACTGGAACAGTCTCTACCAACGGTTCAGATCCGGAGGGACGTTTCAAACTGAAGATCTTGAGGGACACAGCGGCTCTTCAATCAATCCTTTTGAAATTAGCTGTGCCCAATATCGCCTACACCGGGGAAACCGTCTTCATCACTGACCTCACTGCTACCACTCCTTATCCACTCGCCAGAGTCCACCTGGATTGTCCCTTCGTGACCGGTGAAGTCCAAGTCGCCATCAGGGAAAAGCCTTTTCCCATGCCTAGAGTGCAAATTCTCCTGGGCAACGACTTGGCAGAAGACCTGCAACCGACCAACCTGATCGTCATGGACAAACCCCAGGTGTGTACCTCTGTAATGGATAATCCCATCTTTGAGTATGTTCCAGCATAGGTTCAAGAGAGTGATGAAGTTTCTCCTCCGGTTTTGGTGACCACCCGTGCACAAGCTGCACGACCACAGCCAGCTGACTCTACTGCTACCGCTGTCCCTCAAGACCCTCAGAAACTACCCCCGAATCTTACCACGTTGGAGTTCCGTAAGTTACAGAGGGAAGATCTTACCTTGACACCATTATTCTTCCAGGCTGAGACTCAACCTGACAGTATTCCTGGGTTCTTTCTAGAGAACGAGTTGCTCTACCGCAGATACAGACCCAGTAAACTGAAGGAGGAGGACGATTGGGCCAACGTCGAACCAACTAGTGATTCCTGCCAGCCTGCGGCCCACTATTCTACACCTGGCCCACGGAGCACTCTCGAACTACGGTTTTAACAAGACCTACCACGGAATCCGTCAAGACTACTACTGGCCAGGTATGGTAAATAGCGTCAAACAGTACGTCAAACAGTGTCATACATGTCAGATGGCAGGTAAACCGAACATCTCTATCCCCAGAGCACCACTGACACCCATCCAGGTGCCTGCGGAACCTTTCCACAGACTTATTATAGACTGTGTGGGTACTTTACCTCGGACCAGTTCTGGCAACGCCTATATACTAACCATCCTGTGTCCTACCACCAGATTCCCCATAGCAGTTCCAGTAAAGAACATTACGGTTGCTACTGTGGTGAAACACTTATTGAAGATCTTCACCCAGTATGGATTTCCAAGGGAGGTTCAGAGCGACTGTGGCACCAGCTTCACCAGTGATCTCTTCAAGAGGACACTGGAAGAGTTCAACATCACACAGGTATTTTCCAGCCCCTATCATCCTGCTTCACAGGGTTCTCTTGAGCGTAGTCATCAGACTATTAAAGCACTCCTGAAGAAGTTTTGCAATGAAACCTCTAAGGATTGGGATAAACAAATTGATATCATTATGTGTATATTTAGAAGTCTTCCCAATGAGTCTCTAGGAGTATCTCCTTATGAGATGCTCTACGGACGTAAGTGCCGTACTCCTCTCAAAGCTTTTAAAGACTCTCTACGTGATGCCACCTTCAGTGAGCATCAGAATGTGCCCCAGTTTCTTCAAAACCTACAACACATTCTAGAGAGGGTGCATAACTTTGCTAAGGATAATCTATTGAAAGCACAGGAGAGGATGAAGACTCATTACGACCAGAACAGCAAAGTAAGGAAATTTAAACTGGGAGACTTCGTGTTGGCCTATTTCCCTATCCCAGGTTCTCCTTGCAAAACAGGTTTCAGGACCCTACCGCATCAAGGAGTGAAACAACCACAACTACGTTCAAGAGACTCCAGATAGCGGCGGAAGACCCAGTTATGCCACGTCAACCTCCTGAAGCTATATAACGGTACTCCTCCCACTGTGTTAATAGCATATTCTACCTTTAAAGTTCCATACATCCACAGTGAGACCTTCCCTGCTTCTCCTCCCGAAGCACTGACACTGAGTCAGCGCTTTCCAATTCGGAAATCCTCCCTGATCTACATAACTATTTTCAGGACCATAATAGTTCTCCTTTGCCATATTCTAATCCTATTCTCGCCTCGCCAAATATCACGAAGCCTTTCATCCTCCATGTCGACGCCAGTGGTACCGGCATCGGGGGTGACCTAATACAACAACGAGGCAAGGAGAATCTACCTGTTAGCGACCACAGCTACAAGGAACTACAGCACAATCGACAGGGAGCTACTCGTCGTCCTGAACTTGCAGCACTTCAAACAATGCCTGAAAAGTGCTCGGTCTACCACCATCAACACGGACCACAACACCCTACACTTCCTGCAGCAAGCCCAATTCAACACTCAACGTCTTCTACAATGGGCTTGATATCTGCAGAAATTCAACCTGGAGATCTCTACATCAAGGGGTCTGACAACATCATACCCGACACCCTCTCCAGAGTCTATGAAGTAGAGGCAACTCCACCTATCACTCTACCACATGAAGACGTAACTTCTTCCGGAACCGCAGGCTTCGGGGGAGAGTTGTGACGATAATCTCTTTCAAGAGAGATTGGGCCTGCTCTTCCCTATATCATTTACGTCATTCTACAAGTACAAGAAGCTATATTAAAGATACGTCCACCAGTATCACAAAACGTTTTGCCCAGGAAGCAAAGCGTACCTTGCACCACCCGACACGCTGGCTCTCCACCTGTCGTCAACGAGCAAACTACCCATTCTCCGCCTGCCTGCTCCTGATTGGCTGGTGTATCGCCGACAGCACACCTGCACTCACGCCCTCTACCTGAGTCGACGTCTGGGCCAGCTCACGCCGTCCTCAGAATATCTTTGTGCTCTTAGACGTTGACATCTCTCTCTGGTAGACTAAGCCCTGGCTGTCATGTACTAAGGGAGGTGGCAGCTCTAGCCAATATTCTCAGCACCTGATTATTATTATTGTCTTGCACATTATTTTGTTTTAGAGTAAATTTCACATCTATTAATTATTCATGTTGTTTGTTTGTTGACTTGTTTTGAATTTACGTAAGCCAAGGGATTGTCCTTTGTTCATATCTTGTTTTCTAAAGTAATTAAATTTCATTGTTTATATTTTGTGTTTTGCGTGTCTTCCCATTACCTTACCACAGACAAACAGGCAAGCAGTCTCTTTTTTTGTGTAAGAGTGACAAGGCATTGCCACCTGCCATTGGAGGACTGCCGAACATCAACACTCCAACACTTTACCGTCACAATATATATATATATATATATATATATATATATATATATATATATATATATATATATATATATATATATATATATATATTATATATATATATATACTCCATTATTTACGGCTGTCAGCAGACTGTCCACATTATAGCCTAAACTCTATTAATTATTATTAATATTTTCTACAAGTACTTCATGTATAAAGGGGCCTTAGTGGGTCATAGCCAATTGCCCACAACCCTCAGACCTATACCTAACTCTGAGGTAAGAATTTTTAGGTCACCAGGAGCAACTGCTCACAATTTTTATAATAATCCAATATTAACACCTCGTTAGAATAGCCTCTCCATCTAACCATAATATATTTAGGTGGTAATGATATTGTCAAAGTTCTCACCCCTTCCTACCTTATATTGTTGGTGCCGCTCCCATGGGACTTCGCCCTTCTGTACCTGGCACCACTGCTCGCCCGGGGCTCCCCAGTCTACCAAGGGCTGGCCTTATACACCCCTTGCGAGTTGAGGGGTTCAAGCCCACCTGTCTCACAGCTGAACCTGCCAGTCTTGACATTGGGATACTCTTAGATATCTAGTCTATTCAAGGTCGCTAGCTGGGTGTTTATGCTCATGTCCCAGCAACACAATGGTGTCATTAGTTATCTTAAATCAAGGATGCAATCTCATGTGCAATGTAAGGTGACATAAATGGTTTCACTCAAAATAGCCTAGAGAATGGAGTCTCACTCATACACATTGGTAAGATTAAAAGTTTACTGAAGAAAACATATAAACTTGCACAAGGAAATAATATATTTGTGGAATTGTCCGATGGTGGCAACACTACTCTCGTCGCACCTCTGGCAACACAATCAGCTGATTGGGTTCAATTGTCAGATGGAGGGCACACACCTCTGGCAACACGATGAACTGGATGATTCAAAGTTCGTTTCTGGCTTCTTGAAAACCAGCCACTACTTCCAGATACACTAACATTACCGCATCTACATATTTATGTTCACACCACCAACTCATGCCTACATGAGCTCCTTGGCTCCAAGCCTAACTTTCTGTCACATAGACAATAAATGGTAACAAGAAAATGTTTACGATATACAGAATATTCTAGCTCACCTAGATCAAAAGGGCAAAGAAAGGGATAATTATCTACCTTACTTCATTCCGTTACGAAGCCGACTCATCCTCTGGCAAGGGATTACAGGGTTTCCTGGCCCTGGCATCTGGTCTTCCATTGACCAGTATCCCACACACACAAGTTCCTCAGTCGTCCTTGTAGTAGCGCGTCTTCTCCATCCTCACACCCGGCAGGCACAGTCCTGCTCTGCCTCTTCTTAGGGGTACTGGAGTCAGGTACCTGTTCCGTCATCCTCTTCCTCCTCTCACTGCATTGTAGACACAACTTGCAGGCCAGAACAGCTTTCCCCTCTCCTCACTTCCAGTAGACTTTGCCCGGCCGTCGCTATTCACTTGAAATGTAGAACGTGGTCCGCTGGGCGTCCCAGACGTCCCCAGCCCAACGTTCATTCCTGCTGCAGACTCTTGATAATAAAGCTCATGACTCTCTATCCCGACCAATCCTTCCTTCTTGGTGCTAGACGGGAGTTGGATTGACTTCCCTGAATGTCTGCAGTATTAAAGCAAAGCTTACATCCACTGGTAGGGGCTCTCTAGTCTCTAGATCAGGAGCTCACTAGAGCGCGCCCACACTCTGTGACGGTCCGTGACGTACTCTGCCCGCCCGGGCACCAGCCGCCTCAGTAGCCCTCCGCCTCATGACGTCACACCGCCCAAGGGCTCTCGTCATTGGTCACTTCCGGCACGTGACCCTACCTGGCCAATCAGGTGCCCCTGTTGGAATTTCCATCACTAACAAACTACTATTGTATTATAATACATCATCATCATTATATACTAACTACAGTAGTTATTAATTTCACTAACGGTAGTGTCAACATAAATTAACCATTTCATCTGCGTATTAGTGCTAGAATTCTCATGAAATCGAGTAGCAAAATTGCGTCAGATAATGTCTAGTTAGACACGTTTATTACCAATGTGTTAGAAAATGGAATGTGGTTCTCTAAAATTATCAGTATTCCGTGTAATAATTAATTACGGATAATATGACTCCCGATAATCTAAAACCGAGAGTTATTAACTGAAATTATTATCAAGTAGCAGTTTTATCTGTTACGTACGAATGCTATGGAAAGAAATAAAAAATCTTCTCATTTCTCGTTTAAACACCATTAAACGAGAATATGATAATATTTAAGTCCCTATAATTGCAACCCAGTTCTCATTAACGTATACCATCCATAATTACGCGGAAAATAATTATCTGTGATTAATAATTTCTGTGGTGAATGCAAGAGACGGGTTGAGGGAAGGCGGAGACGCCATTGGACACGAGGCATCCTTGCGTGAAGAGTACGAGACACGTGGTAGTGACTGGGAGTTTTTATCGACAAGAATTACGTTTATACCCGTTTAATAGTCAACAATTACCTATTCACGTGTTCTATAGTGCCCAGCCAGTTAATAACGCGTCAACAATTGAAGCCACGGCCCGTAATTACACATACACAGCAGTGGACGTTTGGGACTGGCTGACGCGGTTTCGCAGACCTTAGTATTTGATACGTTTGTGTTAAGTATACCATTCTCGTTTGATGCATCATACTAGATTGTATATTTGTGGGTAGTCTGTCGTTATACAGCATGGGATACCTAATACACAAAGTTAGTTTATTTTCAACAATTCTCCGTTTTCATGATATTTGAAATAATTCGTAGCCTAATCAAATGCTACTTAAATTTCTCTGATTTCAGCGTGTATACGAGGAGTCTACAAGTTGTTTCTCATCATTCGTGATATTCACCTCGGGTTCTTTCTTTATTGGGATCCTGTGACCACGAGGACGAATGACGAAATGGTGTTACAGAAATCGTCTTACAGATAAGACATTTATTTCGTACAAATTTATCTAATATTATTACTGATTTCCATATAATTCATATAGGATCTTTATAGTGAATAAATTATTGCCAGAAATGATGATTTGGTAATTAATGTGTTTGCTTTGACTGTTGCTCAGTATTTCATAATCTTTAATATTCATAATTTGAGTTATCATATCTTTGAATCTATTGTAGTTTAGATTTACTATGTTACTAACTCAACAATGAACTAGTGACTAACCACATTGGTTCCTAGATATATATGAACTTCTAGAAATACCCCCCCAATGTTAATATTTGAGGTTTTGACTTTAATTAATTAATAATACAGTCTATTCATTATTTTCAAGTGATAATTCATTTAATTAGTTTCCATAGACACTGGTTCTCTAGTGTCATTCTAATGATCACTATTATTCGTTTTCCCTCTTTTCTCAAAAATGGGTGGTCCTTCGATTTATTTAAATACAATAATCAAATAATTGAATATATGAGTAAAGCCCCAGAAATCCTATATTTTGGTCCTTATCGAACCAGATATATATATATATATATATATATATATATATATATATATATATTATATATATATATATATATATATATTAATTAATCACTAACACGAATGATGTGTTAACCATTATTGGGCTATACAAATATTTCAATTTACTGCTGTCAGCAGACTGTCCATTATAGCCTAAATTCATTCCATAATTACTGATTCACTCAAGTCAGTGAATTCATTAACATTTTAGGATCCAGTATTCTAATATTAAATTACTGATCCCATACTAATTAATCATTACTAACCCTTATAACATTATATTCCACAATTAGGAAGTACATTCAGGTGTTAAATATTATTTACGGCAGTAGAATACTTGCCAAACACAATTAATACTCTTGTGCTCATTTAATTTCTAATACACATAATTTCTACCAGTGTATATATTATATAAAATTACAAAATCAAAAACATAGCACTATTTACACATTATTGCACCATATTTATTGTAGTTATTATGCCAACCCAACAGAGGTAGGATATTTTAGACTGACACGGTACTAAGATTGTACAAATTCTGTCTACACCATTAGCTGCATTAATAGGTAGGGATTATTACCTAACTAGTACTGTTAGACAGTGCTGTGCATTATTAATTTAGGCAGTGCTGACTCTAATGTGTGGGATTAACCATTTATTGTGTAATTATATTTTATTACATATTTCTATGTACATCTTTGAGTGTTACTGTAAGTTCACTACCCATCCAAGGCTGATTTTGAAGAGCTAAGCTAAGGAACACCTGTAGTGATACCAAGGCACCACTCAAATCTTAGCTGCTTATTATTAGGTAGGTAGCTAACCTCTAAATGAGGTAAATTACAATCAGCCTGAAGAAAATATCAGGCTGTCAATAATTATACCTGCTCTACATAAAGGAGCAAGTACCATAGCTGTCCAAGTAGCTATATATAGTTTGTATAGTTTGAGCCCTATAAAAGCTCAAACTTACAGCCAGAATGGCTACTCCAGAAAAAACTGGAAGAATCTTGAGAGGTCTTCAAGATCACCTGTCAAGACTACTTGACAAATGTGACAACTGTTTAGGAACTAACTCAGTTGACGTTTTCAGGCTAAAAATTTCCACAAAGGTGGCTAGCCAAAAATATGACTATGTTAAGGTTATAATCGAGTCTTATAGGAACATACTCCTTGTCAGTAATACTGACCCAGACGAATTGCGTCTGATAGAATCTGATTTTGCCCACTATGAAGATATCATTCAAGACAAGTTAGATCACTATAATAAAGTGCTTGCGACACAAAATGTTCCTGAGTGGATAGAACATTTTTGTAGTAGACCTACACCCGAGCAAGCACCCAGCTCAGATGAAATACATGAGCTACCTCAAAATGAGGAGAATCCTCTAATCAATACTGATCACTACACAGGATCAACAACTGAAGTTCAACCTTCATTTTCTAACATCTCATCCAATACAACTTCACGTAATAATTTATTTACAGAGTCTGATCAATTTTCAAACAGCTCTTCTCAATATTCCCTGGATTCTATAAATTCAATGCATGGGGCTACTGAATTAACTAGCTCCTCGCAGGAACCCAGAGAAACAAGTGAAGATGCAGATGAAACTCTTAGTGAAGCTGTAATAATCAGTGAATCTGAACCAGAAAATGATAAAGCTAAAGCTGCAGCAGTAGCCGAAGCTGTAATTAAAGCTGAGGCTAAGCAAGAAGCCTTGAGCAATACAAGTAATGATCATAATTACTCACACCAGCCTTCTAAAGCAAGTGCTAACAATGAGAAGACTGTTATAAACCCTGTACACTAATTACTAGATTTGTCTCCACCAGAACAATCAGTTGACTCTTTACAAGCCTTTAGTTTTCAGCTTGAGTCACTGTTAAATTCCTTCAGTAAAGAGGTGGATTACCCAACTGCTGAGTGGATGACTAAAATTATCATCCAGAGAAAATTGTCTGGTGACACACTCAATAAATTATATGTATACCAGAATGGTAATGTTCTGTCAATGCAGGATATATTTACAGGTTTGCGCAATATAAGCAATCATTCAGCAAACCAGGCACTTAATGCCTCCTCTGAATGCACCGAAACTGTACCCTCATCAGTTTCCTTACCTGGAACTCCTAAAGTGACACTGTCACCAGGTAACAAGGGTACTAATAATCGATATAATAACAGTAAGTTAAACACTGAATCATCAGTAAGGCCCAAGAGCCCCACAGGTGCTCCTAAGAGACCTAATAGTCCAAAGAGCACTCCCAAAAGCCCAGTAATTGCTCCCCAGAGTACACCAAGTACTCACAAGAGAATAAATAACAAGCAAATGCAAGCAGCAAAACCTTCACAACCTGCAGGTACTGTTTTACCTAAACCGGTAACCCCTAAACGAGCTGTAGGATGGGGAATGTGCTTGTTTTGCAATCAAAAACATTCTCTGTACAAATGTACTAATTACCCTAATAGAGACACAAGAGTCAGACGACTCAAACAGTTACACAAATGTACTAGGTGTCTCAAATCACATAATGTTAATAGCTGTGACACCCCACTGAACACCTGCAATAGGTGTAGAAGGGACAAGCATCATGCTGCACTGTGCAAATTTGTCAAGACAAATTATGTCAATCCTAGAATAGGACGTATAGAATCTACAACAGTACAGTGCTGCAAGGTGCGAGATGTGTACAACGTAATTTCACAAGCATCTCAAGTGGATGCTGCTTTGCCCACTGCCCAACTTCAAGTAAAGAACAAAGGAGCCAAGATCACCACTCGTGGATTATTTGATCAAGGATCCCAGAGAACTTTCATTACTCAGAAAGCGGCAGAGGCACTCAATTTACAACCAATCAGACAGGTAAAATTAAACCTGTCAGGGTTCATGATAAATCGAGGAACCCATGAATACTCAGTAGTTCAACCGCTTGTACGACTAGGTAGTCATGTCAAGGCTATCCAAGCCATTGTTGTAGATCAAATACCTTTTGACCTAAATATTAAGGGTCTGGGTACACAGCCCACTTCCTGCAGGAACGTGAAATTAATTTGGCTGACAACAAGTTAACGTCTGACCACCTTAACAATGTAAATGTACTAGTAGGAGCAGACTACTATTACCAGTTCATAACTGGACATGTTAAATGATTGGGCATGAATATGCTCCAATCTGCAGGTGGCTACTTACTTACCGGTAAGGTTCTGAATGTGAACAAGCCTAGGCCTGCCAACAATAATAAATTAGTCAGCAATAAATCAATTCTCCAGCAGCAAGCTAAAATGAGAAACACAGCTGAGTAATAAACTCAGATTGAATGTAGTACAATTAGTATTCGCCGAGATGTTTCATAGCTCTCAGTGGAAAACCAGTGGTCCGTACCTAAACAAGTACAAATCACAGCGACCAAGCCATTGAATCCACTGCAGACCTAGAATTATTCTCGACAAGTAATAATTGACCACACTCAGTCTCCCTAGGTAATTGATAATGTTAGGCTAGAGAATCTAGCACTCCCTAGGTAATTAGCAATATTAGGCTAGAGAATCTAGCACTCAATGCATCTAGCATTTCCTGAATTTAGCAATACTATGAAGTCATCAAGCAACTTCTATAATTATAAATTCACTGGGATCAAGGTCCAAAGTACCTGCGCTTGAGGTTTGCCAAGAAAACCTTATTAATTCAATGTTTTCTGCACTAAGAGTTAGTGAAAAATACTTGCATCAATTTTTGTTTGAGCTGTTTTTCTTTTGTTTCTGCTTAATTATTGTCGGAGTGAAGCACGAACAAACTTGCAAACTTACCAATACGTAAGTGAATCTACAGAGAACTAATAACCCGTGAAACGTTTAGGTTGGGAAAATGTTACATATTATCTCTGAATAGGATTAATCGTGGCAGTAATTAAATTTCCAGCAACCTTAGGTTTCCTTTTTGTTTAAAGCATTATCATTAAACCATCAGCATTGTTACTTAACATGCTTAATGAGCTCAATATAGCTCACTTTTGAGTTAACGTAATATTTGAGCACTCTAATGTTCCCCATGCTAAGACGAGCATTGCTCGCCATGACAATTGAACGCTACAATGCTCCACCTCGTTAATTCGAGTTCAATATAACTCACCCTGAGTTAGCGTAACAATTGAGCACTTTAATGTTCCTCCATGCTAATACGAGCACTGCTCGCCATGATAATTGAACGCTACAATACTCCACCTCGTTAGTTCGAGCTCAATATAGCTCCCTCTGTTAACGAGTTCAATATAGCTCACCATGTTAACGAGCTCAATACAACTCACAATGTTAACGAGCTCAATACAGCTCGCAATGTTAATTTGAGTACATTACTGCTCACAATTTAGCTAGAGTAACTCTACTAAGAATTAGTAAGTAATCACAATTAGCTTAGTCCTCTACTTAGGTAGGTTAGAAATTTAAACAATTTATTTAGGTAGGTTTGGGGACTTTAGTTAGTGTCAACTGAGTACTAACCTAGTCTGTACTCACAATTAATTACAGTTGACTATACTTAAAGATACTGATTTAATAAACTTAATTTTCATTTAAAGGTTGAGGATGTATTAATGAGTTTACAGCGTCAAGCCTATGAGCTGCAATTCAATTAGCTCATGAGTCAGAATGACTAGGCTACCGATCTCACTGTCGACTCAGAATCTTCCTTGATTTTAATAAACAAACCTTTTCAGTTCTCTTATATTACACTATTTTAGCTAGTTAACAACTTAGTTATACCATCAGTCAGAATGACTACTGCACAGCAGTGCATATTAAATAAAATGTCCTCATTTCATTTTGGGGTGATCATGATGCTCCATGATGTTATTGTCTAGTAACTCAATAGTTACAAGTCATAGCGACCCTAGACAGTGACCTTATTGTAGTGTCAGAGTCTTCTTGATCTTGAATGACCCAATAATACTTTACTGTATAATAATGTAGAATACAACTTATACAATAATGTTATCAGTTCTTAGGAATTTTTTCTGAGTTTGCCTACAATTCAATAACTACGTAATACACCATTACATGTCACTGCGACCCTAGTTGTTGAGTTTATTGTAAGCTTTAGAGAGTTCTTGATTGCAGATAACTTAATCATTTAATATTTCAATGTTTAATTCATGTCCCCATAATGACTTAGAGTATTATCTGTCTCTGACAGATTCGGGACATTTGTTACTAACGTACTAATTTATTAATCCATAATATAACTTCGGAATGGGTGCGTCAGTACTCAGAACTGCGACCCGAGAATCCCCTACCCCCCCCCCCGGAGTTATGTTGGAAATTTCCAACACTAACAAATTACTATTGTATTATAATACATCATCATCATTATATACTAACTACAGTAGTTATTAATTTCACTAACGGTAGTGTCAACATAAATTAACCATTTCATCTGCGTATTAGTGCTAGAATTCTCATGAAATCGAGTAGCAAAATTGCGTCAGATAATGTCTAGTTAGACACGTTTATTACCAATATGTTAGAGAATTGAATGTGGTTCTCTAAAATTATCAGTATTCCGTGTAATAATTACCTACGGATAATATGACTCCCGATAATCTAAAACCGAGAGTTATTAACTGAAATTATTATCAAGTAGCAGTTTTATCTGTTACGTACGAATGCTATGGAAAGAAATAAAAATCTCCATTTCTCGATTAGACCATTAAACGAGAATATTTAAGTCCCTATAATTGCAACCCAGTTCTCATTAACGTATTACATCCATAATTATCCGTAAAGAATTATCCGTGATTAATAATTTCTGTGGTGAATGCGAGAGACGGATTGAGGGAAGGCGGAGACGCCATTGTACGCGAGGCATCCCTGGCGTGAAGAGTGGCGAGACACGTGGTAGTGACTGGGGAGTTTTTATCGACAAGAATTACGTTTATACCCGTTTAATAGTAAACAATTACCTATTCACGTGTTCTATAGTGCCCAGCCAGTTAATAACGCGTCAACAATTGAAGCCACAGCCCGTAATTATGAGTACACAGCAGTGGACGTCTGGGACTGGCTGACGCGGTTTCGGCAGACCTTAGTATTTGATACGCTCATGTTAAGTATACCATTCTCGTTTGATGCATTATCCTAGATTGTATATTTGTGGGTAGTCTGTCGTTATACAGCATGAATACCTAATACACAAAGTTAGTTTATTTTCAACAATTTCTCCGTTTTCATGAATATTTGAAATAATTCGTAGCCTAATCAAATGCTACTTAAATTTCTCTGATTTCAGCGTGTATACGAGGAGTCGACAAGTTGATTCTCATCATTCATGATATTCACCTCGGGTTCTTTCTTTATTGGGATCCTGTGACCACGAGGACGAATGGCGAAATGTTGTTACAGAAATTGTCTTACAGATAAGACATTTATTTCGTACAAATTTATCTAATATTATTACTGATTTCCATATAATTCATATAGGATCTTTACAGTGAATAAATTATTGCCAGAAATGATGATTTGGTAATTAATGTGTTTGCTTTGACTGTTGCTCAGTATTTCATAATCTTTAATATTCCCCCTCCCCGCTCAGCTCGTTGTCGCCGTCTGGGGGCTTAGTGGGCGGCTGCCGGAGTGTGATGCTCCTTGGGACAGTCCTCTGTCCTTTTCTAGCCTTGTGCTCCTGCTGCCGTCCTCTCCAATTCTGCTGGGCATCTTTTCCTTTTCCTTCTGTTTCGTTTTTCTCCCCCCTCTTCTCCTATCTGCTTGCCGTTTCCTGCCGACCTTTTGCTCGTTCTGGTTCTTCCCTTGGACTTCTTCTACTGTGACGCCCGGGTGCTTGAGGAGGCATACTCTTGCACCCGTAGAACTGCAGTACCCGACGTCGAGAGCGAGGGGAACCTTTTATTGTCAATCCCCACTTCGTCACTGAACCCGATCTCGACGGACTGTCGGTTTCTTAAGGTGGCGTTTGTGGGCGTATACTCACGACGCACCCCTAGGAGGCCCCGACAAGATCGGCGATAGCTTCTTGTTGGGTGTCCTGCCTCTAATTGTGGCTCCATGGTGGGTGTGGGGGCACATTCGTGAGTGAATTCGTAATTTCGTCAAGATGATAACCCCTGTTTCGGCTGCTTCTGGCTTACCTTTTCAGGCTCGTGGGGTGGGCGACCAAGCCCCCGAGTCGGTCCGTATTGGAAGACCGGGCTCTGTAGCCTCCGCTGCATTGGGCCCCGACCTTGCTCCTCCTTTGGCCTCTCTGACTCCTTCCCCTGGCTCCCCTCCCTCCTCTGTGGTTGGGTCGAGCCCCAAGCCCCCAGTGGTGACTACCTCGTCCCCTGGCTGCGGCTCCTTCTCTAGTTGTAACTACTGCGCCTTTTAACCCCTCTCTCTCTGGGGGTTCTCACCGCCGTTCTCGTCACGGCCGCCCTCGCTCGATTCCTTCCAGTTCTGCTACCTATCAAGCCTTGTTTGGTCCCGCTTCGTGGGCCAAATATTTTGATCTCCTCCCTCTTGATTCTGCGCCTCCTGACGATTTCTCCCTTCATCGACATCTCATTGATTCCGTGGATGCCTCCATTACTTTTAACCCCACTCGTCTCGGTACGCGTGTCGTTGCTGCTCCTTCTCAGGATGCTGCTTCCCGCTTGGCTGCCTTATCCTGCCTTGGCGAGACCCCCGTTCGGGTCTCGAAGAACGTTCAGTTGAATGCCAGTGTTGGCACTATTTTGCTCCCGCCCCATGTTGCGACCGGTGTTCGGGACCTACGCGACTGCCACGACGATATTCGACATATCCTCGCTGCCCAGGGCCATTCTATTCTCCAGGTGGACACGTTTACTCGTCCCCCTCGTGGTAGTCGCCGTCAACCCCTCCGGGTTGTGAAGATTACCTTTGATGGTAGGACCCTTCCACCCTCTGTCATTCTTGCTGGTGCTAGGTGCTCTGTCCAGGAGTACATTCCTTCTCCTCGGCTCTGCAACAAGTGCTGGAGGTTTGGGCATGGTGCCCTCCGCTGCTCCGGGACTGTCTCTCTCTGTCCTTTGTGTGGTGGCGAAGGTCACTCTAAGTCGGAGTGCGCTTCTCCCCAGGCTCGTTGCCTCAACTGCGGTGAGGCCCATCCTACCTTCTCCCGTGCGTGTGTCCATTACAAGCTTGAGGCAGCCGTCCTCAACTTGAAGCACCGGGAGCGTTTATCTTTTCCTGAGGCGAGGCGCCAGGTTCGCCGGCTCCCGCCTTATGCTAATATCTCTTATGCTCGCGTGTTGCGCTCTTCCTCTCCTCGTCCTTCCCGCCTTCCTCAGACTCACAACCGTTTCCAGGCCTTGGACCCTGATGCGCCCACTGCCCCCTCCTCTGTCCCTTTGGGTTCTCTCCCGAAGGATCCTCCTCCTGGTCCTCTGTCTGGGGTTCCCCTTCCTTCTACCCGGTCTGTCGTGCCTTCTGTGTCTCCTTCCTCGTCCCCCTCCGATCCTCCTTCCCATCCTCTTCCTCCATCTATCGGCTCTCCCCGCCGCCTGTCGGTGCGGGCGGATGTCCATCGCTCTCCTAACGGCCGTCGTGTGTGTTCTCGTTCGGCTTCTCCTGTTGAGACACTGGAATCCGTTGCCCGGTACGTAGTTGCTGGGACACCGGTCTTTTTAAGTCAGAAGCGTAAGCCTGGCTCCTCTCCTTCCTCTTCCCCGGCGGGTAAGAAGGCTTCGCTTCTTCCTCAGCTCCTCCTTCTGGCTCTGTTGCTCCTTCCCCTCCCGTTTCAGTGCTTGCGCCCCCTGTTCCTGCTATGGAGGTTTCTTTGGCCCCTGCTTCCCTTTCGGTTGCTGCTCTTGCTGGGGTGCGCTCCCCTCTTTCTACTCCCCCTCCTCTGCTGCTGTCCTTGACGGCTCCTCTCCGTTGTCTCCTCCTCTTCCTCCTCCTCCTCCAGACCCTGCCCGCCCACCTCTGCTCTGTTCTCCCGTTTCCTTCCCTCCGTCTTTGCTCAGTTTACCCATGCCCCCTAACCCTGACTTTGCTGACCCTGATCCCGACCCTGATATTCTTTAACGTGCTCTGTTGGTCTTTCGCCTTTGTTTCTTCCTTGTTCTCTGTTTTTGTCCTTTCTCTTCTCGTCGTTGTCCATTCTTCAATGGAACGTTCGAGGTTATTACGCCAATTTCCTCGAACTCCAACTTCTGGTTTCGCGGTTTTCGCCCCTTTGTGTCTGTCTCCAGGAGCCGATGCTTGGTGCTCGTCCTGGTCGTTTTCGTGGCTATTCCTTTCTCTCCCCCCCCCAGCCATTGCTGGGGCTTCTAATTCTTCTGCTCTCTTGATTCGGGCTGATGTTCCCTTTGTTCCTTTACTTTTTCCTTCGCCTCTCCATTGTTCTGCTGTCGTATCTTTGTGGGAAATGGTACACAGTTTGTTCCATTTATCTCCCCCCGAGTGTCCCGCTCTCTCTTCCTGATTTGAAACACCTCCTAGACTCCTTGCCGGAGCCTGTGCTCCTGCTGGGTGACTTCAATTGTCGTCATTCTCTTTGGGGTGACGTTCTGACGAATACCCGGGGTCGCCTCCTTAAGCCGTTTCTCCTCTCTTCTTCCCTGTCTCTTCTGAATTCTGGTGAGCCCACTCATTTGGACTCTCGAACTCGCACCCTTTCTTGTCTTGATCTTTCTCTCTGCTCTTCTTCTCTTTACTTAGATTTCACATGGCAGGTTCTTGATGACCTCCATGGAAGTGATCATTTCCCCATCCTTGTTTCCTTTTTCTCTTTTCGCCCTTCCCTCTCTTTCCCTAGGTGGCAGTTTGCTAAGGCGGACTGGACCCTATTTTCCCTCAGTGCTACTCTCTCTGACCTCTCCCTTCTGCCCCTCTCTCGCGCTCTCCTCCTTTTTCATGACACTGTCTTCGACGCTGCCCTCCGCTCTATTCCTCGCTCTTCCTCTCGGGGTCCACGGAAGTGCGTTCCCTGGTGGAATGCGGACTGTGCTCGGGCTGTCCGCTGTAAGCGTGCAGCCTGGAAGAAGCACCGCCGTAGGCAGACGACCGATTCTTTTCTTTTCTTTCGGAAAGCGAGTGCGGTGGCCCGTAGGGCCATCCGTACGGCTAAACGTGAATGTTGGGCATCTTATGTCTCGACAATTACGTCCGAAACCCCTCTGGCCCAGATCTGGAAGCGTATCCGCAAGATAGCGGGTAAGTTCGTTCCCGATGTTTCACCGGTCCTTCACCTCCATGATACTCTTGTGGCGGACCCGTTGCAGGTCGCTTCCGAACTGGGTTCCCACTTTTCTTCTGTTAGCTCTGGTCTTCATCTTCCCCAATCTTTCCTTCTTCGTAAACCTGTCCTTGAGTCTCGTCCTTTAGATTTCTGCACTCATCTTCAGCTTCCCTATAATGATCCCTTCTCTCTCTCTGAACTTCGTTCTGCCCTGGCCCTCTGCGGTTCTACGGCGGCGGGCTCCGATGGTATTCATTATGAGATGCTTCGCCATCTCCCTCCGAGCACGTCTCAGTATTTACTGAGTCTGTATAATCGGATCTGGGAGTCGTCGTCAGTCCCTGAGGACTGGCTCGATGCCGTTGTCCTCCCTGTTCGCAAACCGGGGTCTCTGGGTACTTCCCCTAAGGACTTTCGCCCTATTGCTCTCACAAGTTGTGTCTGCAAACTCTTTGAACGTATGGTTAACGTTCGTCTGATGTGGTTCCTGGAACACCATCACCTCCTCTCCCCTTCTCAATTTGGTTTCCGCAAGTGCCGCAGCACGACAGATGTCCTGGTGAACTTGGAGGTCTATATACGTACTGCTTTTGCTGCGAAGACCTCCGTTGTTGCCGTCCTTTTTGACCTAGAAAAGGCTTACGACACCACTTGGCGTTATCATATCCTATCTCAACTTCATTCTTTTGGCCTTCGTGGTCATCTCCCTCTCTTTCTCCGCAGCTTCCTCTCTCGTCGTTCCTTTCGGGTGCGCCTTGGTACCGCTCTCTCTCCCTCTTTTCAGCAATACGAAGGTGTGCCCCAGGGTAGTGTTCTGAGCACTACTCTTTTTCTGGTTGCCCTCAATGGTCTTCTTTCCTCTCTTCCTTCTGGTGTCTTCTCCGCTCTCTATGTCGATGATCTTACCCTTTGTTGTCAGGGTGATGATTCGCCTCTCCTTCAACGCCGGCTTCAACTTGCGATTGATGCCGTGTCGTCTTGGGCCACAGGTCATGGCTTCAAGTTCTCTACTTCTAAGACTTGTGCCATGACTTTTACGCGGAAACGGGTTGTTCTTCGTCCCTCTTTGTCACTTTATGGTCATCCCCTTGAATACAAAGATTCCGCGAAGCTTTTGGGGTTATTCCTTGACACTCGTTTGTCTTGGTCTCCCCATATCTCTTACCTCCGTGTTGAGTGCTCTAAGTCCCTTACCCTCCTTCGGGTCTTGTCCCATACTTCTTGGGGGGCAGATAGGCGCACTCTCCTTGCTTTACATTCCTCTCTCGTCCTGTCTAAGCTCGATTATGGTTGCCCTGCTTACTCGTCTGCTTCTCCTTCTACTCTTCGCCGGTCTTGATGCTTTGCACCATACTGGGTTGCGCCTCAGTTCTGGTGCCTTTCGTTCGACTCCCGTCCTTAGCTTGTATGTTGACACTGGCTTCCTGTCTCTCCAGGACCGCCGTGATCGCTACTGTCTTCGCTATCTTGCGCGGTCCTTGCAACATCCTTCCTCTCGTCTCTGTCGTGCTTTAACTTTTACCCCTCCTGCGGTTCCTGTTCCTCTTCACCACCTCCCTCTTTCTGTCCGGTTATCTTGCCTGCAGGATTCTCTTTCCGTTCGTATTTCTGATGTTTCTCCTCGTGTTGTTCCTTCTTTGCCCCCGTGGAGGGTCCCTCTTCCGCGGTTTTGTACACCCTTGACTCGTATCACTAAAGCTTTTACCCCTCCTACAGTTCTAAAACGCCTTTTCCTCGAGCACTTTTCTTCTCACTCCCGCTCCGTTTCTGTCTTCACCGATGGGTCTAAGTCAGCGGACGGTGTTGGCTACTCTGTTGTTTTTCCTGATCGCACTTATATGTGTCGCTTGCCTCCGGAGACTAGCATCTTTACAGCGGAACTTTATGCTATTCTCTATGCTCTTCGTCTCCTGCTTTCTCGTTGTCAGTCTTCCTTTGTGGTTGTTGTTGACTCTCGTAGTGCCCTCATGGCTCTCGGGTGCTTTAATCCAGTTCATCCGGTAGTTGTCGAGATCCAGCATTGGCTGTTTCTCGTTCACAGTAAATTTAAGTCGGTTGAGTTTTGTTGGGTTCCCAGCCATATTGGCGTGTCTTTAAATGAGCGTGCGGATGCTGCCGCTAAGGAAGCTGTCCGCTCTTGTCCCATCTCTCGTAAAGGCATTCCGTATTCCGACTTTTACCCGGTTATCCATTCCTCAGTCCTTACCCGTTGGCAGGCTTCTTGGTTGTCTGTTACTGGTAACAAGCTACGTACTCTTAAATGTTGTGTTTCCTCGTGGCCGTCCTCCTTCCACTGTAACCGGCGGTGGGGAAACAGCTCTAGCGAGGTTGCGTATTGGCCATACTCGCTTAACCCATGGTCACTTGATGGAGCGCCGCCCTGCTCCTTATTGTCCTAGTTGCATTGTCCCTCTTACGGTCGTGCATGTCCTTCTTGAATGTCCTGACTTCCAGGACGAGCGTGTGTCTTGCTTTCCGACCGCCCCTCGCGGTCACCTGTCCCTCGATAGAATTCTTGGTGACTCGGATACTTTTGATATCGTTCGCCTTATGCGTTTTTGTTCTCGTATTGGCATCCTTGGTGATATTTAGCGCCCTCTGATTATTTTGCGTATTTGATGGTGCTACATAGCCTTCCCGGTTTGGTGCCTTCTTTTGATAATTACTTACTTACTTTAATATTCATAATTTGAGTTATCATATCTTTGAATCTATTGTAGTTTAGATTTACTATGTTACTAACTCAACAATGAACTAGTGACGAACCACACTGGTTCCTAGATATATATGAACTTCTAGAAATACCCCCCCAATGTTGATATTTGAGGTTTTGACTTTAATTAATTAATAATACAGTCTATTCATTATTTTCAAGTGATTATTCATTAAATTAGTTTCCATAGACACTGGTTCTCTAGTGTCATTCTAATGATCACTATTATTCGTTTTCCCTCTTTTCTCAAAAGTGGGTGGTCCTTCGATTTATTTAAATACAATAATCAAATAATTGAATATATGAGTCAAGCCCCAGAAATCCTACAGCCCGATGTTTTGGCGGGAAACAGAGTGGCCAGGAGCCATCTTGTGACTCAAAAGGGCGTAAACCCCTTGCATAATCAAACTTAAATGGCAATTTTACAGCCAACCTGATGACGCTCCACACTCTCACACATATGAAAATGTTCCCTGAATACCAGAGAACGCTTTGGTTATGGAGATATGACTCTTTGCGCTGGGTTAGGAGAAATATAGGGGTGGGACACCATCACAATATCCATCCAACTCGCCAACCAGCTGAAATAATTAATCATTTAAAAACTATTATCAGATCATTCAAACAGATTAGTAACTCTGTAGTATTCACATTAGTGGAACTTCCCCAACTGAGAAGTAGGTAAGTAATTATCAAAAGAAGGCACCAAACCGGGAAGGCAATGTAGCACCATCAAATACGCAAAATAATCAGAGGGCGCTAAATATCACCAAGGATGCCAATACGAGAACAAAAACGCATAAGGCGAACGATATCAAAAGTATCCGAGTCACCAAGAATTCTATCGAGGGACAGGTGACCGCCAGGGGCGGTCGGAAAGCAAGACACACGCTCGTCCTGGAAGTCAGGACATTCAAGAAGGACATGCACGACCGTAAGAGGGACAATGCAACTAGGACAATAAGGAGCAGGGCGGCGCTCCATCAAGTGACCATGGGTTAAGCGAGTATGCCCAATACGCAACCTCACCAGAGCTGTTTCCCACCGCCGGTTACGGTGGAAGGAGGACGGCCACGAGGAAACACAGTATTTAAGAGTACGTAGCTTGTTACCAGTAACAGACAACCAAGAAGCCTGCCAACGGGTAAGGACTGAGGAATGGATAACCGGGTAAAAGTCGGAATACGGAATGCCTTTACGAGAGATGGGACAAGAGCGGACAGCTTCCTTGGCGGCAGCATCCGCACGCTCATTTAAAGACACACCAATATGGCTGGGAACCCAACAAAACTCAATCGACTTAAATTTACTGTGAACGAGAAACAGCCAATGCTGGATCTCGACAACTACTGGATGAACCGGATTAAAGGACCCGAGAGCCATGAGGGCACTACGAGAGTCAACAACAACTACAAAGGAAGACTGACAACGAGAAAGCAGGAGACGAAGAGCATAGAGAATAGCAGAAAGTTCCGCTGTAAAGATGCTAGTCTCCGGAGGCAAGCGACACATATAAGTGCGATCAGGAAAAACAACAGAGTAGCCAACACCGTCCGCTGACTTAGACCCATCGGTGAAGACAGAAACGGAGCGGGAGTGAGAAGAAAAGTGCTCGAGGAAAAGGCGTTTTAGAACCGTAGGAGGGGTAAAAGCTTTAGTGATACGGGTCAAGGATGTACAAAACCGTGGAAGAGGGACCCTCCACGGGGGCAAAGAAGTTACAACACGAGGAGAAACATCAGAAATACGAACGGAAAGAGAATCCTGTAGGCGAGATAACCGGACAGAAAGAGGGAGGTGGTGATGAGGAACAGGAACCGCAGGAGGGGTAAAAGTTATAGCACGACAGAGGCGAGAGGAAGGATGTTGCAAGGACCGCGCAAGATAGCGAAGACAGTAGCGATCACGGCGGTCCTGGAGAGACAGGAAGCCAGTGTCAACATACAAGCTAAGGATGGGAGTCGAACGAAAGGCACCAGAACTGAGGCGCAACCCAGTATGGTGCAAAGCATCAAGACGGCGAAGAGTAGAAGGAGAAGCAGACGAGTAAGCAGGGCAACCATAATCGAGCTTAGACAGGACGAGAGAGGAATATAAAGCAAGGAGAGTGCGCCTATCTGCCCCCCAAGAAGTATGGGACAAGACCCGAAGGAGGGTAAGGGCCTTAGAGCACTCAACACGGAGGTAAGAGATATGGGGAGACCAAGACAAACGAGTGTCAAGGAATAACCCCAAAAGCTTCGCTGAATCTTTGTATTCAAGGGGATGACCATAAAGTGACAAAGAGGGACGAAGAACAACCCGTTTCCGCGTAAAAGTCATGGCATAAGTCTTAGAAGTAGAGAACTTGAAGCCATGATCTGTGGCCCAAGACGACACGGCATCAATTGCAAGTTGAAGCCGGCGTTGAAGGAGAGGCGAATCATCACCCTGACAACAAAGGGTAAGATCATCGACATAGAGAGCGGAGACGACACCAGAAGGAAGAGAGGAAAGAAGACCATTGAGGGCAACCAGAAAAAGAGTAGTGCTCAGAACACTAACCTGGAGCACACCTTCGTATTGCTGAAAAGAGGGGGAGAGAGCGGTACCAAGGCGCACCCGAAAGGAACGATGAGAGAGGAAGCTGCGGAGAAAGAGAGGGAGATGACCACGAAGGCCAAAAGAATGAAGTTGAGATAGGATATGATAACGCCAAGTGGTGTCGTAAGCCTTTTCCAGGTCAAAAAGGACGGCAACAACGGAGGTCTTCGCAGCAAAAGCAGTACGAATATAGACCTCCAAGTTCACCAGGACATCTGTCGTGCTGCGGCACTTGCGGAAACCAAATTGAGAAGGGGAGAGGAGGTGATGGTGTTCCAGGAACCACATCAGACGAACGTTAACCATACGTTCAAAGAGTTTGCAGACACAACTTGTGAGAGCAATAGGGCGAAAGTCCTTAGGGGAAGTACCCAGAGACCCCGGTTTGCGAACAGGGAGGACAACGGCATCGAGCCAGTCCTCAGGGACTGACGACGACTCCCAGATCCGATTATACAGACTCAGTAAATACTGAGACGTGCTCGGAGGGAGATGGCGAAGCATCTCATAATGAATACCATCGGAGCCCGGCGCCGTAGAAACGCAGAGGGCCAGGGCAGAACGAAGTTCAGAGAGAGAGAAGGGATCATTATAGGGAAGCTGAAGATGAGTGCAGAAATCTAAAGGACGAAACTCAAGGACAGGTTTACGAAGAAGGAAAGATTGGGGAAGATGAAGACCAGAGCTAACAGAAGAAAAGTGGGAACCCGGTTCGGAAGCGACCTGCAACGGGTCCGCCACAAGAGTATCATGGAGGTGAAGGACCGGTGAAACATCGGGAACGAACTTACCCGCTATTTTGCGGATACGCTTCCAGATCTGGGCCAGAGGGGTTTCGGACGTAATTGTTGAGACATAAGATGCCCAACATTCACGTTTAGCCGTACGGATGGCCCTACGGGCCACCGCACTCGCTTTCCGAAAGAAAAGAAAAGAATCGGTCGTCTGCCTACGGCGGTGCCTCTTCCAGGCTGCACGCTTACAGCGGACTGCCCGAGCACAGTCCGCATTCCACCAGGGAACGCACTTCCATGGACCCTGAGAGGAAGAGCGAGGAATAGAGCGAAGGGCAGCGTTGAAGACAGTGTCATGAAAAAGGAGGAGAGCGCAAGAGAGAGGCAGAAGGGAGAAGTCAGAGAGAGCAGCACTGAGGGTAAATAGGGTCCAGTCTGCCTTAGCAAACTGCCACCTAGGGAAAGAGAGGGAAGGGCGAAAAGAGAAAAAGGAAACAAGGATGGGGAAATGATCACTTCCATGGAGGTCATCAAGAACCTGCCACGTGAAATCTAAGTAAAGAGAAGAAGAGCAGAGAGAAAGATCAAGACAAGAAAGGGTGCGAGTCCGAGAGTCCAAATGAGTGGGCTCACCAGAATTCAGAAGAGACAGGGAAGAAGAGAGGAGAAACGGCTCAAGGAGGCGACCCCGGGTATTCGTCAGAACGTCACCCCAAAGAGAATGACGACAATAGAAGTCACCCAGCAGGAGCACAGGCTCCGGCAAGGAGTCTAGGTGGTGTTTCAAATCAGGAAGGGAGAGCGGGACACTCGGGGGGAGATAAATGGAACAAACTGTGTACCATTTCCCCACAAAGATACGAGCAGCAGAACAATGGAGAGGCGAAGGAAAAAGTAAAGGAACAAAGGGAACATCAGCACGAATCAAGAGAGCAGAAGAATTAGAAGCCCCAGCAATGGCTGGGGGGGGGGAGAGAAAGGAAAAGCCACGGAAACGACCAGGGCGAGCACCAAGCATTGGCTCCTGGAGACAGACACAAAGGGGCGAAAACCGCGAAATCAGAAGTTGGAGTTCGAGGAAATTGGCGTAATAACCTCGAACGTTCCATTGAAGAATGAACAACGACGAGAAGAGAAAGGACAAAAACAGAGAACAAGGAAGAAACAAAGGCGAAAGAGCAACAGAGCACGTTAAAGAATATCAGGGTCGGGATCAGGGTCAGCAAAGTCAGGGTTAGGGGGCATGGGTAAACTGAGCAAAGACGGAGGGAAGGAAACGGGAGAACAGATCAGAGGGGGGCGGGCGGGGTCCGGAGGAGGAGGAGGAGGAAGAGGAAGAGGAGGAGACAACGGAGAGGAGCAGTCAAGGACAGCAGCAGGAAGAGGGGGAGTAGAAAGAGGGGAGCGCACCCCAGCAAGAGCAGCAACCGAAAGGGAAGCAGGGGCCAAAGAAACCTCCATAGCAGGAACAGGGGGCGCAATCACTGAAACGGGAGGGGAAGGAGCAACAGAGCCAGAAGTAGGAGCTGAGGAAGAAAGCGAAGCCTTCTTACCCGCCGGGGAAGAGGAAGGAGAGGAGCCAGGCTTACGCTTCTGACTTAAAGAGACCGGTGTCCCAGCAACTACGTACCGGGCAACGGATTAAAGTGTCTCAACAGGAGAAGCCGAACGAGAGCACACACGACGGCCGTTAGGAGAGCGATGGACATCCGCCCGCATCGACAGGCGGTGGGGAGAGCCGATAGATGGAGGAAGAGGATGGGAAGGTGGATCGGAGGGGGACGAGGAAGTAGACACAGGAGACATGACAGACCGGGTTGAAAGAAGGGGAACCCCAGACAGAGGACCAGGACCCCTCGGGAGAGAACTCAAAGGAACAGAGGAGGGGGCAGTGGGCGCATCAGGGTCCAAGGCCCGGAAACGGTTGAGAGTCTGAGGAAGGGGGAAGGACGAGGAGAGGAAGAGCGCAACACGCGAGCATAAGAGATGTCAGTATAGGGCGGGAGCCGGCGAACCTGGCGCCTCGCCTCAGGAAAAGATAAACGCTCCCGGTGCTTCAGGTTAAGAACGGCCGCTTCAAGCTTGTAATGGACACAGGCACGGGAGAAGGTAGGATGGGCCTCACCGCAGTTGAGGCAGCGAGCTTGGGGAGAAGTGCACTCCGACTTAGAGTGACCTTCACTCCCACACAAAGGACAGAGAGAGACAGTCCCAGAGCAGCGGAGGGCACCATGCCCAAACCTCCAGCACTTGTTACAAAGTCGAGGAGAAGGAATATACTCCTGGACAGAGCACCTAGCACCAGCAAGAATGACAGAGGATGGAAGGGTCTTACCATCAAAGGTGATCTTCACAACGCGAAGGGGTTGACGGCGACGACCACGAGGGGGACGAGTAAACGAGTCAACCTGGAGGACAGAATGGCCTTGGGCATCAAGGATATGCCGAATATCATTGTAGCAATCCTGCAGATTCCGAACACCGGTTGCAACATGGGGTGGGAGGAGAATAGTGCCAACACTGGCATTCATCTGAACGTTCTTGGAGACCCGAACAGGGATCTCGCCAAGGCAAGATAAGGCAGCCAAGCGGGAAGCCGCATCCTGAGAAGGAGCAGCAACGACACGTGTACCGAGACGAGTGGGGTTGAAAGTAACACACGCATCCACGGAATCTACAAGATGCCGATGGAGGGAGAAATCGTCAGGAGGCGCAGAATCAAGAGGGAGGAGATCAAAGTATTTGGCCCATGAAGCAGGACGAAACAATGCCTGATACGCATCAGCACGGGAAGGAATCGAGCGAGTGCGGCTGGGGCGCGAACGGCGTTGAGAACCCCTAGAGAGAGAGGGGTCAAAAGGCGCAGTAGTCACAACGAAAGACTTAGCCACACCAGGGGACGAAGTGGTCACCACCGGGGGCTGGAGGCTCGACCCAACCACAGAGGAGGGAGGGGAGCTGGGGGAAGAAGTCAGGACGGTCAAAGGAGGAGCAAGGTCGGGGCCCAACGCAACGGGAGCTACAGAGCCTGGTCTTCCAATACAGGCCGACTCGGGGGCTTGGTCGCCCACCCCACGAGCCTGAGAGGGTACAACGGAAACATTCAACGACAGACGAAAAGTGACAAATTCATCCACGAATGTGCCCCCATACCCACCATGGAGCCACAATTAGAGGCAGGACACCCAACAAGAAGCTATCGCCGATCATGCCGGGGCCCCCTAGGGGTGTGTCGTGAGTATACGCCCCACAAACGCCACCTTAAGAACCGTCAGTCCGTCGAGATCGGGTTCAGCGACGAAAGGGGGATTGACAATAAAAGGTTCCCCTCGCTCGAGACGTTGGGTACTACAGTTCTACGGGTGCAAGAGTATGCCTCCTCAAGCACCCGGGCGTCAAAATAGAAGAAGTCCAAAGAAATAATCCAAAACAAGCAAAAGGTCGGCAGGAAACGACAAGCAGATAGGAGAAGAGGGGGGAGAAAAACGAAACATAAGGAAAAGGAAAAGCGATCCGGCACAATTGGAGAAGACAGCAGCAGGAGTGCAAGGCCAGAGGACTGCCCAACGGAGCATCACACTCCGGCAGCCGTCCACCAAGCCCCCTCACGACGCCAACGGGCCGGATGGGGAGGGGGCCCCAACTGAGAAGTGATAACCGTTGGGGAGTAAACACTAAATACTTTCAATGCTCTGCTAAATATATCAATTTTCGGCTGAGAAAAAGAGTAAGGCTGGAAGCCACTTATATTCACTTTACAGCTAGACCATATCAACAGAGCTTTTCCCCAGATGGTGTACATTTGTGAGGAGAGTCCAGGACCCCTGTGGTCAACAAATTAGTCAATACTATCAACCATCATAGAAGGTTGTGGCTAGCAGCCAAACTTAGTTGTATATACAGTACTGATAATTTTCACTTGTGTTTATAAATGCACATATCATATATCATCTATATATAAAAATTATAAAAAATTCACAAAAATATAGCACTATTCTATTCATCTTACAGCACCATTACTTACATTTATGCCAACCTCTAATAAGTAGGATATTTTTAGACTAATTGTACTGAGGCATGTACAAGTGCAGCCTAAAATATTTAGTCATTTTCCTAGGTAGAAATTATTTCAACTGGTCCTGTACTAGACAGTACTGGTGTATATATTATTTACCATTGTGCTGACCCTAAGCAGGGTGGGATCTGTAATTATTAATTGTATTTATCATTATCTCGTGCATCCTTTGAGTGCTACTGAATGTCACTATCTCATCGAATGTTGATTTTGATGACCTAACCAGACGAATCTCAATAGTAATATTTCAGTTCTACACAAATATTAGTTATCCATTATTTGGTAGGTAACCTAACCTCCAAACGAGGTAGTGCATAGCCTAGTCAAGAATATTAGGCTATTATATTGATATTGACCTCTGTCACATGTGTCAATATCCCAGTTACATTAGTAACAACTATATTCCATCCGATCAGCCTTTGAACACTGTACTAAAAGTGTTATATATATATATATATATATTATATATATATATATATATATATATATATATATATATATATATATATATATATATATATATATATAACTGAAAACTCACACCCCAGAAGTGACTCGAACCCATACTCCCAGAAGCAACGCAACTGGTATGTACAAGACGCCTTAATCCACTTGACCATCACGACCGGACAAAATGAGGTGATAGCCGAGGCTATATGAACCACCCCACCGCCGGCACTCGGATAGTTATCTTGGGCATAGCATTTTACCAAATCACCTCATTCTTTGGGGCACACGTGAGGAACACAAATGCGAACAAGCCTGAATGGTCCCCAGGACATATGCAACTGAAAACTCACACCCCAGAAGTGACTCGAACCCATACTCCCAGAAGCAACGCAACTGGTATGTACAAGACGCCTTAATCCACTTGACCATCACGACCGGACAAAATGAGGTGATAGCCGAGGCTATATGAACCACCCCACCGCCGGCACTCGGATAGTTATCTTGGGCATAGCATTTTACCAAATCACCTCATTCTTTGGGGCACACGTGAGGAACACAAATGCGAACAAGCCTGAATGGTCCCCAGGACATATGCAACTGAAAACTCACACCCCAGAAGTGACTCGAACCCATACTCCCAGAAGCAACGCAACTGGTATGTACAAGACGCCTTAATCCACTTGACCATCACGACCGGACAAAATGAGGTGATAGCCGAGGCTATATGAACCACCCCACCGCCGGCACTCGGATAGTTATCTTGGGCATAGCATTTTACCAAATCACCTCATTCTTTGGGGCACACGTGAGGAACACAAATGCGAACAAGCCTGAATGGTCCCCAGGACATATGCAACTGAAAACTCACACCCCAGAAGTGACTCGAACCCATACTCCCAGAAGCAACGCAACTGGTATGTACAAGACGCCTTAATCCACTTGACCATCACGACCGGACAAAATGAGGTGATAGCCGAGGCTATATGAACCACCCCACCGCCGGCACTCGGATAGTTATCTTGGGCATAGCATTTTACCAAATCACCTCATTCTTTGGGGCACACGTGAGGAACACAAATGCGAACAAGCCTGAATGGTCCCCAGGACATATGCAACTGAAAACTCACACCCCAGAAGTGACTCGAACCCATACTCCCAGAAGCAACGCAACTGGTATGTACAAGACGCCTTAATCCACTTGACCATCACGACCGGACAAAATGAGGTGATAGCCGAGGCTATATGAAACCCCACCGCCGGCACTCGGATAGTTATCTTGGGCATAGCATTTTACCAAATCACCTCATTCTTTGGGGCACACGTGAGGAACACAAATGCGAACAAGCCTGAATGGTCCCCAGGACATATGCAACTGAAAACTCACACCCCAGAAGTGACTCGAACCCATACTCCCAGAAGCAACGCAACTGGTATGTACAAGACGCCTTAATCCACTTGACCATCACGACCGGACAAAATGAGGTGATAGCCGAGGCTATATGAACCACCCCACCGCCGGCACTCGGATAGTTATCTTGGGCATAGCATTTTACCAAATCACCTCATTCTTTGGGGCACACGTGAGGAACACAAATGCGAACAAGCCTGAATGGTCCCCAGGACATATGCAACTGAAAACTCACACCCCAGAAGTGACTCGAACCCATACTCCCAGAAGCAACGCAACTGGTATGTACAAGACGCCTTAATCCACTTGACCATCACGACCGGACAAAATGAGGTGATAGCCGAGGCTATATGAACCACCCCACCGCCGGCACTCGGATAGTTATCTTGGGCATAGCATTTTACCAAATCACCTCATTCTTTGGGGCACACGTGAGGAACACAAATGCGAACAAGCCTGAATGGTCCCCAGGACATATGCAACTGAAAACTCACACCCCAGAAGTGACTCGAACCCATACTCCCAGAAGCAACGCAACTGGTATGTACAAGACGCCTTAATCCACTTGACCATCACGACCGGACAAAATGAGGTGATAGCCGAGGCTATATGAACCACCCCACCGCCGGCACTCGGATAGTTATCTTGGGCATAGCATTTTACCAAATCACCTCATTCTTTGGGGCACACGTGAGGAACACAAATGCGAACAAGCCTGAATGGTCCCCAGGACATATGCAACTGAAAACTCACACCCCAGAAGTGACTCGAACCCATACTCCCAGAAGCAACGCAACTGGTATGTACAAGACGCCTTAATCCACTTGACCATCACGACCGGACAAAATGAGGTGATAGCCGAGGCTATATGAACCACCCACCGCCGGCACTCGGATAGTTATCTTGGGCATAGCATTTTACCAAATCACCTCATTCTTTGGGGCACACGTGAGGAACACAAATGCGAACAAGCCTGAATGGTCCCCAGGACATATGCAACTGAAAACTCACACCCCAGAAGTGACTCGAACCCATACTCCCAGAAGCAATGCAACTGGTATGTACAAGACGCCTTAATCCACTTGACCATCACGACCGGACAAAATGAGGTGATAGCCGAGGCTATATGAACCACCCCACCGCCGGCACTCGGATAGTTATCTTGGGCATAGCATTTTACCAAATCACCTCATTCTTTGGGGCACACGTGAGGAACACAAATGCGAACAAGCCTGAATGGTCCCCAGGACATATGCAACTGAAAACTCACACCCCAGAAGTGACTCGAACCCATACTCCCAGAAGCAACGCAACTGGTATGTACAAGACGCCTTAATCCACTTGACCATCACGACCGGACAAAATGAGGTGATAGCCGAGGCTATATGAACCACCCCACCGCCGGCACTCGGATAGTTATCTTGGGCATAGCATTTTACCAAATCACCTCATTCTTTGGGGCACACGTGAGGAACACAAATGCGAACAAGCCTGAATGGTCCCCAGGACATATGCAACTGAAAACTCACACCCCAGAAGTGACTCGAACCCATACTCCCAGAAGCAACGCAACTGGTATGTACAAGACGCCTTAATCCACTTGACCATCACGACCGGACAAAATGAGGTGATAGCCGAGGCTATATGAACCACCCCACCGCCGGCACTCGGATAGTTATCTTGGGCATAGCATTTTACCAAATCACCTCATTCTTTGGGGCACACGTGAGGAACACAAATGCGAACAAGCCTGAATGGTCCCCAGGACATATGCAACTGAAAACTCACACCACAGAAGTGACTCGAACCCATACTCCCAGAAGCAACGCAACTGGTATGTACAAGACGCCTTAATCCACTTGACCATCACGACCGGACAAAATGAGGTGATAGCCGAGGCTATATGAACCACCCCACCGCCGGCACTCGGATAGTTATCTTGGGCATAGCATTTTACCAAATCACCTCATTCTTTGGGGCACACGTGAGGAACACAAAAGCGAACAAGCCTGAATGGTCCCCAGGACATATAGCCTCGGCTATCACCTCATTTTGTCCGGTCGTGATGGTCAAGTGGATTAAGGCGTCTTGTACATACCAGTTGCGTTGCTTCTGGGAGTATGGGTTCGAGTCACTTCTGGGGTGTGAGTTTTCAGTTGCATATGTCCTGGGGACCATTCAGGCTTGTTCGCATTTGTGTTCCTCACGTGTGCCCCAAAGAATGAGGTGATTTGGTAAAATGCTATGCCCAAGATAACTATCCGAGTGCCGGCGGTGGGGTGGTTCATATAGCCTCGGCTATCACCTCATTTTGTCCGGTCGTGATGGTCAAGTGGATTAAGGCGTCTTGTACATACCAGTTGCGTTGCTTCTGGGAGTATGGGTTCGAGTCACTTCTGGGGTGTGAGTTTTCAGTTGCATATGTCCTGGGGACCATTCAGGCTTGTTCGCATTTGTGTTCCTCACGTGTGCCCCAAAGAATGAGGTGATTTGGTAAAATGCTATGCCCAAGATAACTATCCGAGTGCCGGCGGTGGGGTGGTTCATATAGCCTCGGCTATCACCTCATTTTGTCCGGTCGTGATGGTCAAGTGGATTAAGGCGTCTTGTACATACCAGTTGCGTTGCTTCTGGGAGTATGGGTTCGAGTCACTTCTGGGGTGTGAGTTTTCAGTTGCATATGTCCTGGGGACCATTCAGGCTTGTTCGCATTTGTGTTCCTCACGTGTGCCCCAAAGAATGAGGTGATTTGGTAAAATGCTTAAGTGCTTAAGTGGATTAAGGCGTCTTGTACATACCAGTTGCGTTGCTTCTGGGAGTATGGGTTCGAGTCACTTCTGGGGTGTGAGTTTTCAGTTGCATATGTCCTGGGGACCATTCAGGCTTGTTCGCATATATATATATATATTGTATCGGGGAGGAAATATTATTGTACCGGATGGATGCCCGCTTCACTGTTTTGTTTGTGTTGTCAGAGCAGCTGTGTCGTGCTTGTGTACAAGTTGTTGGAATGTTAACTACTAGCTTAATTTCTATTTGTTCTAGCTTTAGTCATGTGCAGTTTACTTATTGTTATAGTGAATAAACAGTGCTTAAACTGAATATAAGAAATGTATATTATATTTCTTGCGTTACTGCATGTTACGGCCCTCTTGGGTCGCAACTGGGTTCTTTCTCTGATGTTAGTAAGGCTTGGGTATCCGGCCCCAAGCTAGTAGTGGCTTTCAAGGGGTGTGTTCTGTAACGCAAGTAAATTAAAGGGGAAGGGAGACAAAGGCAAAAACTTAAATATATAATTATCACTGTCACCATAAATAATATATAAATTATCACACGGGGGAGGTATAAACACTATTATGTACAATATGGTCTTCCTCTGAAGACGCGGAGTGTTCCACGGTGCTCTACGATGCTTAGCCCTTGGTCCTCTTGTGGCCTCACGATGAATCCTTCGATTCTCTTGAGTCTACCCTGGCCACAGACCAGCCAAATCACAGCTCCACTGGGGGCACCATCGTGGAGGCCATCAACCACAAATCCAGCCTGTAGCTGGCAGGTTCCAATCAGTTCCGCTGGTTAGGCCACTCCACGACCGATACTAGGGTAGCGAGCCTAGGCAGGAGCCTCGTGTGATCCCACAGATCACTCTCCTCACCACAACACCCCAGTGGTTAGTCTTCTCCACTAGTCAGCCCCGGGTACGACAATCCCTGGTTCTGCCACTTCAGAGGCAGGCTAACACAACAGTGTTCATCTGGGGGGGTTGACTCACAGCTTCAGCGGCAAATGCGTGGAGGTTCTACGGCTGCCTTGGGTAGACTGATCCAAAGTCCGATTCAGCAGTCCCAGGTCGACTCTGTAATCAGACACGTCATCAGTACTAGTTACACTCTAGGGCACCTCACTTACAGGCTTAGACACAAACGCCCACCTATCCACTCCATAATGGCGTTGCTGTCTAAGCGTCACCTCACCAGAGGTCAGCAGCGGCTGTGTTATGAGCTGATTAGGACGGGAAACTAGCCCTTGTGGCCGGTATATCTCGTCCTCACTAGATGGCGTCGTCCATTTGGAGGGGGTTTTGGGAGCTGTCCCACAGATGGCGCGGTCGTCACCGCTCCGTGCTCGGACGCTGGGCTCGGGTCCGTAACACTGCAGGATGTAACTGTACTGTAATTATTTGATCAATAAAGTCACAAGTCTGGCAATGCTCTTCTTTACCTCATTTTATTGATCAAATAATTCAGCCCATGAACATGGAGCGGTTCCTACGGCCCTAGTGATTTGCTACTGGCCCAAACTCCACCACCGCCGCTCAAGAATGGCGTCACTGGCTCAAGACAATACAAAACTTCACTCTAGCAGTTCAACAAACTACTCCCACCGTGGACAAGCTGCGTCTCTTAATAACTACGTTGCTCCACGTGTGTTCGACTACATAGCTGACTGCACTACGTATGATGTGGCTGAAAAATCCCTAACAGAACTGTTTGTGAAGCCCAAGAATGAAGTATTCGCAAGGTATGTGCTTGCAACACGACGCCAAAAACCCAGTCAGTCGCTTTATCAGTTTCTTCAGGCATTAAAATTATTAGCTAAATACTGTCAGTTTAGAGCAGTGACTGCTGTAAAAGCTTGTGATAACTATGTGAGAGATGCTTTCATTAATGGGCTAGGTTCTGCCACAATAAGGCAGCGCTTACTCGAAAATAGAACTTTAGACTTACACTCAGCCTTTGACCAGGCTCACACTCTAGAGATAGCACAGAAACTTTCTGCCTCTTATGCTCGGCCAGGGGCTACAAACGCTGCCATGACACTCTCATTAAACCTGGAGGACTCAGGAGGACAAGAAAGTGTAGACGAAAATGTTGAAACAGTTTGTGCAGCTACAACTAGTGGTTCAAAATGCTTCTTTTGGTCACACTCGACATCCTGGCAGTCGATGTCCAGCTAGAGAAGCTCTGTGTATAAATTGCAAGAGAAAGGGTCATTATGCTAAGGTCTGCCGATCTTTGAAACCGACTAACAGTGCTTCAAGCACCCAACGTTCCGCAGCTATGCTTGCTACTTTAGTTGGGACTTCACCCTCATACCTCAATAAATCAGTGCTTAGCTCTAAGATGAATAGTACTCCAGTCAGTGCACTGATTGACACTGGTAACTCTGAGAACTTTATTCATAAGAATATTGCCAAGCAGAATGCGTTACTGGTTTATCCTGACAATGGGGAAATTTCTATGGCTACTGTATCATTCTCTTCAAAATACCTGGGTCAATGTTCTGTAGACTTGGAACTGCAAGGAGAAACTTACCATGCTGTGAATCTTAAAGTGTTACCCGATTTGTGTGCTGATGTGATTTTGGGCCATACATTTTTACGAAATTATTCTGTGCTCGAGATGGCTTTTGGAGGAGAAAGACCTCCCCTTAGAATATGTGGATTAGCTGCCGTCAAAGTACTGGCTCCATCCCTCTTCAGTAATTTAGCACCAGACTGCAAGCAGATTGCATTACAATTCAGACGCTATTCTGAGGCTGACAAGATTTTATTGAATCTGAAATCACACGGATGCTGCGTGAAGAGATAATTAGACCCGGTATTCTCCGTGGAGAGCCAGATATTAGTAACTAAAGGAGAACATCACAAGAAAAGAATTGTTGTTGATTATTCACAAACAATCAACCGATTCACGAGTCTGGATGCCAACCTCTTACCACATATAGATGAGATTGTGAATAATGTTGCTAGATTTAAAGTATACAGCACGCTAGACTTGAGAAGTGCTTACCTTCAAGTGGGTCTAACAGAGAGAAAATCCCTATACAGCCTTTGAAGCTTGTGGAAAGCTTTTTGAATTTAATCGTATCCCTTTTGGGGTCACTAATGGAGTGGCCAGTTTTCGAAGAGTAAATGATGGCATGCTCGAGAAAGGAGTGGAGGGCACCTTCGCTTACGTAAATGATGTCTGTGTGTGTAGAGATTCTGAAGAAGATCGTGATAAAAATCTGAAACATTTTATGGACGTTGCGAGAAGGTATAACCTGACACTGAATCTTGAAAAGTGTAGTTTTCGACTCCGGTCTATAAAGCTATTGGATTATTTTATACAAGAAGGAAAAATTAGACCTGACCCGGAACGCCTCGAGCCACTGTTAAAATTTCCACTACCAAGCAACATAGCTTCTTTATGCAAAACAATGGGAATGCTTGCACATTACTCCCGTTGGGTGCTGGGTTTTCTGAGAAGATCCGTCCTCTCTTTCATGCCAATGATTTTTCCTTATCTGCTGCCGCTGTGAAAGAGTTTGAAGGATTGAAACGAGACATCGCTGAGGCGGTGGTTCGAGCAATCGACCCAACAGCTCCTTTCGCGTTGGAACCTGACGCTTCAGATCATGCTGTTGCCGCTACCCTAACCCGGCATGAACAACCAGTAGCTTTCTTCACCCGAACACTTTTAAATAGTGATCAGAGGCACTCATCAACGGAGAAGGAAGCGTATGCCATTGTTGAATCCCTAAGGAAGTGGCGACACTATCTCATTGGACGCCATTTTCGGCTTGAAACTGACCAGCGTAGCGTTGCTTTTATGTTTAACTCTAAATCAGCTGGTAAGATTAAAAATGATAAAATTGCTAGATGGCGAGTCAAACTCTCCTGTTACCACTATGACATTGTATATCGCCCATGTAAAAAGAACACACTCGTTGATGCATTCTCATGCGTATGTGGTGCCACCAGTGTGGATGAACTTAAGGAATTGCATGGCAATTTGTGTCGCCCTGGAGTGTCTCGTATGGCTCATTTTGTCCGATGTCGAAATCTGCCTTATTCTGTGGAAGAAGTGAAGAAGATGACTAATTCTTGCTCTGATGCTCTGAACAAGTTTGGCTCTGGGCATTTGATTAAAGCTACTCAGCAATTTGAAAGACTCAACATAGATTTTAAAGGACCACTTCCATCACATTCAAGGAATATATATTCTTACTGTTGTAGATGAATTCTCTAGCGTCCCTTTTGCATTCTCTTGTTCAGATATGACTACAGGTATAGTAATTCAGTGCCTGGTACAGTTACTCGTGATCTTTGGTATGCCTGCATATATACACTCTAAAAGGGGAACTTCATTTATGTCTGAGGAGTTGAAAGATTTTCTACTCAAAAAAGGGGGTAGCAACTAACCGTATAACTCCTTACAACCCTAGAGGAAATGGCCAGGCTGAGAAGTTCAATGGATTATTTGGAAAACAGTGCTGCCAGCTCTTAGGATGAGAGGCTTAGATGTATCCCAATGGGAAGTTGTTCTTCCTGATGCACTCCACTCTATTCGATCACTGTTGTGCACCTCTACAAATTGTACACCACATGAACGATTCTTCCAGCATACAAGAAGGTCTACTTCAGGGCGAAATCTACCTACGTGACTTGCTTACAAAGGCCCTATCCTAAAACGTCCAGTGCGGCAAAGCAAAAATTATCCTCTAGTTGATGAGGTTGAAGTCGTAGACGTGAATCCGGAATACGCCCTTGTCAAGTTCCCAGATGGCAGGATTACTACTGTATCATTAATTAAGACATCTCGCAACCATTACCACAGAGGGCTGCAAGAGTTTGGACTCCAATCTCAACATTCAACAGCAACACCCAGCGATTGTGAAAGCTGGGGTAAACCCCAACCTGCCTCATCCTGAACCACCTCATCCGAAACTATTTCGTCCCGAACCACCTAACCTAGAAACACCTAATTGGGAACCTTTCTCCGAAATAACTCTCCCTCAAGAAGGTGGTATGCAGGAACCGTCTGGAACTCTAAATAAAATAAAATAATAAATGTTTATTCAGGAAAGGTACATACATACAAGAGATTTTACAAAAATTCCATAGTTGAGATATAGATAGATGAGGGGAGTAATAGAGAGTCACCAGGGCAGGGCCTGTACATAATATCTGATCTTAGAAAGAATGCCAACAGTTTTTGATACTTTTTTATATATTTAGAATGTGTCCCTGGAAATTCAGCTTGTGGTCAATGAGAACGCCAAGGAATTTGCCATCTATTTTGTTACAAATTTGGGTATTGTTTATTCCGAGATTTATTTGATAAGAGGATTTATTGCCAAACAGAATATAGAAAATTTTGTCAATGTTAAGGGTGAGTTTGTTGGCAGTTTGCCAAAGATGGACTTTATTTAGCTCAGTATTTACTGTGGCATTTAGAGCAAGGGGGTCAGGACTGGAGTAAATGAAGGATGTGTCGCCAGCAAATAGAATTGGTTTGAAGTGTTGGGAGGCATTTGGAAGGTCATTAATGTAGATGAGAAAGAGGAGAGGGCCAAGTATGCTGCTCTGAGGAACACTGATGTTGATGGGTAGGGTGGGAGAAATTGAATTATTCACAGAAACATACTGGAGCCTGTCAGTAAGGTAAGATTTGAGGTATTGCAGGGAGTGTCCTCTGACTCCATAATGATGTAATTTAAGAAGAAGGTTTTGGTTGGTGGTTAACAGTGTCAAAAGCCTTACGCAGGTCCACAAATAACCTAACAGGGAACTCATTTTTATCAAGAGCTGCATGAATCAAGTTAATCATACTAATAAGTGCATCGTTAGTGCTTTTTTGGGGTCTGAAGCCGTATTGACAAGAGCTAAGTATATTGTGTCTGGCTAGATATGAGTAAAGCTGCTTGTAGATTAGTTTTTCAAATATTTTTACAAGTTAGGCAGGATTGATATAGGTCTGTAGTTGTTAACATCTGTGAGCTCACCACATCTATGGACAGGGGTTACTCTCGCTTTTTTTTAGAATATCTGGAAAGGTTTGGAGTTGAAGTGACTTGTTGAAGAGCAATGCAATAGCAGAGGCTAAAGCTCTGGAGGCTTTTTTGTAAATTAAAGTTGGTATTTCCTCAAGGGCACTACACTTGGTTTTAAGGGAAAGGATTATCTCATTAACGTCAGTGAAATTAGTAGGCTGTAGGTACAGAGACTGTGGATAGTTACCTGTAAGATAGTCCTTAACATCAGTAGTGGAAGATGGAATATCATTTGCAAGGGATGACCCCATGGAAGAGAAGAACCTATTGAACTCAATAGCAAAATCAGAGGCTGAAAGCTGACCATCGTTGTTGGACAGGAGTGTTGGTTTGTTATTTAAAATCTTCTTTGATCCCAATATTTGTGAAATTGTGCTCCAAGGTTTTTTAATGTTGCTCTTTATTTGGGTAAATTTATCTTCGTAGTATTTAGTTTTGGCTTGTCTAATTATTTTAGATAGCAATAACGAGTAATTCTTTGAGAATTCTTTGGAGACGGTTCCTAACCTATACTTCTTCTCAAGGTCATTTGTTATTAATGGATTTAAGTATTCCCTTTGTAAGCCAAGGATTGTTAAGCCTTTTGGTTGTGACTTGTTTCGTAAGCATAGGACAGTGGGTGTTATAAAGGCTGAGAGTTTTTTGAAGAAAAGATTGCACTGCTAGGTTGATGTCCCCTATGTTACCTAACTCGGACTCCCAGTTGACATTAGCAGCAGCAGTTATAAAATTGTCTATAGCAGTTTCATTGTGCAGCCTAAAGCTTAACTCCCTTGTCTCAAGAGGTGGTTTGTTAATATTAGTTAAGAGAAATGTGGGGTCTATAGTGCTATCGGTGATTATACCTGAAGTAAACGGAGAGGTTATGTTGGTCCAGATGTGATCTAGAGTCGTGGCAGTACTATCAGTGATTCTAGTAGGTCTAGTGATTAAGGGTATGAGGAAGCAGGAATTCATACAGTTGTGGAAGCTAACAGCAGTAGGGTGTTCAGGCTCGCAGAGGTCAATATTAAAGTCCCTTGCGATAATTAGATGGTTTTTGTTCAGTCTGTTATCTAGTATTAGATTCCTAAGGTTTGAGTTGAATTCGGACACATCAGTGTTAGGATTTCTATAGACTGCACCCACAGACAGGACAGACTCGGAACCCTTGACCACAAAACAACTGGCGAAGATATACTCCCCACAGCAGTCTCTAGTTCTAATTACTTTTAAGCATGTTAGCTCTTGGTGGTAGTAAAGAGCAGTACCACCACCTCTCTGAATTTGACGACAGTTATGAATTGCCGATTAGTTAGACATGTTAAAGAGTTGAGTAGTATCCTCTTTTAACCACGTTTCAGTAAGTACAATAAAAAAAAATTGTTGTCAATAGTTTCAATCAAGGCACTAACATCATTGAAGTGTTTACCTAGAGATCTAACTTTCAAGTTGATTACAGAGATATTGTGATTATGTGTTAATACATTGTTTACATCATGTGCCGTAAACCGTAAAATATCTGCAATTTTGATCATTAAAGTGATGATTGTCATAGATAGTGGATAAGAGGTTTAGTTCTGGGTCTATACTTGTCTGCATAAAAAGGCTGGTTGTAGGAAAGCAATGCAAGAATGGCAATTACAAAATAGAATTTTGATATAAAAGGGGGAAAAATATATAAACAAGACTATACAAAACAAACACAAAATGAACAAAAAAAAAGAAAAGAAAAATGAGGTAGCTTACAAGGGACTTACAGGTACTCTCAGGTACACTGTAAGTAATAATTTACATTTTGAGACACAGGCAAAGCCAGGGGTACAATGGAGTAAGGGAGTATGGCGAAGCTAGGCAACCTAGGTAATAAATGAAATCAAGGAAAAAAGTTGAATAAATTTATTCAAATTTATTCATAGGCAAATTTAAGCTAAGGATTATTAACTATAAGTAGTTTAGTTATGATCGTATAACTAATAAGACCTAAAGAAATATTAAAGCACTCAGTTATTTAAGTCCAATAAATGACTAGTAAAAAGTAAATTAAAAATTAATTTAAAAAGTGAAACAAAAAGACTTAGGATACCTAGCCCACACTAGGTGACAAGGGGGTTAATTATGTTGACTCATTGAGAGTGATAATAAGGTGAGACAAACCACATTGGGTGAGGAAAGTGTTGAGGTTATCCTCATTAGCAATTGTGAACATTTTACCTACTGAAATCTTTCTCACTTTCTCAAGCCATCTCTAACGAAGCACTGATGAATCGCATCTGGGTTTTGATGACGGATTTGACGCAGGCGGTAGAGGAATTGCTGTCTTTTTCTAGTCAAGCACTCGTTGAAGTAGATTCCCTGTCGTTGAGATGCAGCTGTCCGGACAAGATGCGATTTCGTGGACTCGAAAGCCAGCATCAGGCGAATTTTCCGCTGGTTCTGATCCTGATGAATTCTTTTTGCCTACTCTGTAGGCAGCAATAATATCTGCTTTGTTTAGAGTGACCTTCAATTCTTTTTTTTAAAAGTCTTCAGAAGTTGAAGACTAAAGTCTTCAACTTTGCAGGAGTCCTTTCGACGATCTGGAAGGACGTGCAGTACCCCTACACATCTTCGGGACTATGTTACTTAAATGCTAGAGGGTGAATGTAGTAGAAGTGTCTGCATTTTTCGTCAAGCCACTGTCAATGTGAGAGAACTCGTGTCCAGCTTATAAGCCTATACTTGCATAAACCACAAGTGAAGATAAACAATCTTTGGACAACACCCACCAGTGGGACTCGAACCCAGAAAGCACAACTACCTTCCAGTAGCTGGCATAACTAGTATGCTTTAACCCACTACGCCATCAGACCTTACAAAAGAAGTAGATAGTTCGAGATATATATATCTCAAACATCTCTACCTCCCGAAGGCACCAGATGAGTGAGGGGTCAGTCTGCATTTTTCGTCAAGCCACTGTCAATGTGAGAGAACTCGTGTCCAGCTTATAAGCCTATACTTGCATAAACCACAAGTGAAGATAAACAATCTTTGGACAACACCCACCAGTGGGACTCGAACCCAGAAAGCACAACTACCTTCCAGTAGCTGGCATAACTAGTATGCTTTAACCCACTACGCCATCAGACCTTACAAAAGAAGTAGATAGTTCGAGATATATATATCTCAAACATCTCTACCTCCCGAAGGCACCAGATGAGTGAGGGGTCAGTCTGCATTTTTCGTCAAGCCACTGTCAATGTGAGAGAACTCGTGTCCAGCTTATAAGCCTATACTTGCATAAACCACAAGTGAAGATAAACAATCTTTGGACAACACCCACCAGTGGGACTCGAACCCAGAAAGCACAACTACCTTCCAGTAGCTGGCATAACTAGTATGCTTTAACCCACTACGCCATCAGACCTTACAAAAGAAGTAGATAGTTCGAGATATATATATCTCAAACATCTCTACCTCCCGAAGGCACCAGATGAGTGAGGGGTCAGTCTGCATTTTTCGTCAAGCCACTGTCAATGTGAGAGAACTCGTGTCCAGCTTATAAGCCTATACTTGCATAAACCACAAGTGAAGATAAACAATCTTTGGACAACACCCACCAGTGGGACTCGAACCCAGAAAGCACAACTACCTTCCAGTAGCTGGCATAACTAGTATGCTTTAACCCACTACGCCATCAGACCTTACAAAAGAAGTAGATAGTTCGAGATATATATATCTCAAACATCTCTACCTCCCGAAGGCACCAGATGAGTGAGGGGTCAGTCTGCATTTTTCGTCAAGCCACTGTCAATGTGAGAGAACTCGTGTCCAGCTTATAAGCCTATACTTGCATAAACCACAAGTGAAGATAAACAATCTTTGGACAACACCCACCAGTGGGACTCGAACCCAGAAAGCACAACTACCTTCCAGTAGCTGGCATAACTAGTATGCTTTAACCCACTACGCCATCAGACCTTACAAAAGAAGTAGATAGTTCGAGATATATATATCTCAAACATCTCTACCTCCCGAAGGCACCAGATGAGTGAGGGGTCAGTCTGCATTTTTCGTCAAGCCACTGTCAATGTGAGAGAACTGACGAAAAATGCAGACTGACCCCTCACTCATCTGGTGCCTTCGGGAGGTAGAGATGTTTGAGATATATATATCTCGAACTATCTACTTCTTTTGTAAGGTCTGATGGCGTAGTGGGTTAAAGCATACTAGTTATGCCAGCTACTGGAAGGTAGTTGTGCTTTCTGGGTTCGAGTCCCACTGGTGGGTGTTGTCCAAAGATTGTTTATCTTCACTTGTGGTTTATGCAAGTATAGGCTTATAAGCTGGACACGAGTTCTCTCACATTGACAGTGGCTTGACGAAAAATGCAGACTGACCCCTCACTCATCTGGTGCCTTCGGGAGGTAGAGATGTTTGAGATATATATATCTCGAACTATCTACTTCTTTTGTAAGGTCTGACGGCGTAGTGGGTTAAAGCATACTAGTTATGCCAGCTACTGGAAGGTAGTTGTGCTTTCTGGGTTCGAGTCCCACTGGTGGGTGTTGTCCAAAGATTGTTTATCTTCACTTGTGGTTTATGCAAGTATAGGCTTATAAGCTGGACACGAGTTCTCTCACATTGACAGTGGCTTGACGAAAAATGCAGACTGACCCCTCACTCATCTGGTGCCTTCGGGAGGTAGAGATGTTTGAGATATATATATCTCGAACTATCTACTTCTTTTGTAAGGTCTGATGGCGTAGTGGGTTAAAGCATACTAGTTATGCCAGCTACTGGAAGGTAGTTGTGCTTTCTGGGTTCGAGTCCCACTGGTGGGTGTTGTCCAAAGATTGTTTATCTTCACTTGTGGTTTATGCAAGTATAGGCTTATAAGCTGGACACGAGTTCTCTCACATTGACAGTGGCTTGACGAAAAATGCAGACTGACCCCTCACTCATCTGGTGCCTTCGGGAGGTAGAGATGTTTGAGATATATATATCTCGAACTATCTACTTCTTTTGTAAGGTCTGATGGCGTAGTGGGTTAAAGCATACTAGTTATGCCAGCTACTGGAAGGTAGTTGTGCTTTCTGGGTTCGAGTCCCACTGGTGGGTGTTGTCCAAAGATTGTTTATCTTCACTTGTGGTTTATGCAAGTATAGGCTTATAAGCTGGACACGAGTTCTCTCACATTGACAGTGGCTTGACGAAAAATGCAGACTGACCCCTCACTCATCTGGTGCCTTCGGGAGGTAGAGATGTTTGAGATATATATATCTCGAACTATCTACTTCTTTTGTAAGGTCTGATGGCGTAGTGGGTTAAAGCATACTAGTTATGCCAGCTACTGGAAGGTAGTTGTGCTTTCTGGGTTCGAGTCCCACTGGTGGGTGTTGTCCAAAGATTGTTTATCTTCACTTGTGGTTTATGCAAGTATAGGCTTATATATATATATTATATATATATATATATATATATTATATATATATATATAACACTTCTACTACATTCACCCGTCTAGCATTTAAGTAACATAGTCCCGAAGATGTGTAGGGGTACTGCACGTCCTTCCAGATCGTCGAAAGGACTCCTGCAAAGTTGAAGACTTTAGTCTTCAACTTCTGAAGACTTTTAAAAAAAAGAATTGAAGGTCACTCTAAACAAAGCAGATATTATTGCTGCCTACAGAGTAGGCAAAAAGAATTCATCAGGATCAGAACCAGCGGAAAATTCGCCTGATGCTGGCTTTCGAGTCCACGAAATCGCATCTTGTCCGGACAGCTGCATCTCAACGACAGGGAATCTACTTCAACGAGTGCTTGACTAGAAAAAGACAGCAATTCCTCTACCGCCTGCGTCAAATCCGTCATCAAAACCCAGATGCGATTCATCAGTGCTTCGTTAGAGATGGCTTGAGAAAGTGAGAAAGATTTCAGTAGGTAAAATGTTCACAATTGCTAATGAGGATAACCTCAACACTTTCCTCACCCAATGTGGTTTGTCTCACCTTATTATCACTCTCAATGAGTCAACATAATTAACCCCCTTGTCACCTAGTGTGGGCTAGGTATCCTAAGTCTTTTTGTTTCACTTTTTAAATTAATTTTTAATTTACTTTTTACTAGTCATTTATTGGACTTAAATAACTGAGTGCTTTAATATTTCTTTAGGTCTTATTAGTTATACGATCATAACTAAACTACTTATAGTTAATAATCCTTAGCTTAAATTTGCCTATGAATAAATTTGAATAAATTTATTCAACTTTTTTCCTTGATTTCATTTATTACCTAGGTTGCCTAGCTTCGCCATACTCCCTTACTCCATTGTACCCCTGGCTTTGCCTGTGTCTCAAAATGTAAATTATTACTTACAGTGTACCTGAGAGTACCTGTAAGTCCCTTGTAAGCTACCTCATTTTTCTTTTCTTTTTTTTTGTTCATTTTGTGTTTGTTTTGTATAGTCTTGTTTATATATTTTTCCCCCTTTTATATCAAAATTCTATTTTGTAATTGCCATTCTTGCATTGCTTTCCTACAACCAGCCTTTTTATGCAGACAAGTATAGACCCAGAACTAAACCTCTTATCCACTATCTATGACAATCATCACTTTAATGATCAAAATTGCAGATATTTTACGGTTTACGGCACATGATGTAAACAATGTATTAACACATAATCACAATATCTCTGTAATCAACTTGAAAGTTAGATCTCTAGGTAAACACTTCAATGATGTTAGTGCCTTGATTGAAACTATTGACAACAATTTTTTTTTATTGTACTTACTGAAACGTGGTTAAAAGAGGATACTACTCAACTCTTTAACATGTCTAACTAATCGGCAATTCATAACTGTCGTCAAATTCAGAGAGGTGGTGGTACTGCTCTTTACTACCACCAAGAGCTAACATGCTTAAAAGTAATTAGAACTAGAGACTGCTGTGGGGAGTATATCTTCGCCAGTTGTTTTGTGGTCAAGGGTTCCGAGTCTGTCCTGTCTGTGGGTGCAGTCTATAGAAATCCTAACACTGATGTGTCCGAATTCAACTCAAACCTTAGGAATCTAATACTAGATAACAGACTGAACAAAAACCATCTAATTATCGCAAGGGACTTTAATATTGACCTCTGCGAGCCTGAACACCCTACTGCTGTTAGCTTCCACAACTGTATGAATTCCTGCTTCCTCATACCCTTAATCACTAGACCTACTAGAATCACTGATAGTACTGCCACGACTCTAGATCACATCTGGACCAACATAACCTCTCCGTTTACTTCAGGTATAATCACCGATAGCACTATAGACCCCACATTTCTCTTAACTAATATTAACAAACCACCTCTTGAGACAAGGGAGTTAAGCTTTAGGCTGCACAATGAAACTGCTATAGACAATTTTATAACTGCTGCTGCTAATGTCAACTGGGAGTCCGAGTTAGGTAACATAGGGGACATCAACCTAGCAGTGCAATCTTTTCTTCAAAAAACTCTCAGCCTTTATAACACCCACTGTCCTATGCTTACGAAACAAGTCACAACCAAAAGGCTTAACAATCCTTGGCTTACAAAGGGAATACTTAAATCCATTAATAACAAAATGACCTTGAGAAGAAGTATAGGTTAGGAACCGTCTCCAAAGAATTCTCAAAGAATTACTCGTTATTGCTATCTAAAATAATTAGACAAGCCAAAACTAAATACTACGAAGATAAATTTACCCAAATAAAGAGCAACATTAAAAAACCTTGGAGCACAATTTCACAAATATTGGGATCAAAGAAGATTTTAAATAACAAACCAACACTCCTGTCCAACAACGATGGTCAGCTTTCAGCCTCTGATTTTGCTATTGAGTTCAATAGGTTCTTCTCTTCCATGGGGTCATCCCTTGCAAATGATATTCCATCTTCCACTACTGATGTTAAGGACTATCTTACAGGTAACTATCCACAGTCTCTGTACCTACAGCCTACTAATTTCACTGACGTTAATGAGATAATCCTTTCCCTTAAAACCAAGTGTAGTGCCCTTGAGGAAATACCAACTTTAATTTACAAAAAAGCCTCCAGAGCTTTAGCCTCTGCTATTGCATTGCTCTTCAACAAGTCACTTCAACTCCAAACCTTTCCAGATATTCTAAAAAAAAGCGAGAGTAACCCCTGTCCATAGATGTGGTGAGCTCACAGATGTTAACAACTACAGACCTATATCAATCCTGCCTAACTTGTAAAAATATTTGAAAAACTAATCTACAAGCAGCTTTACTCATATCTAGCCAGACACAATATACTTAGCTCTTGTCAATACGGCTTCAGACCCCAAAAAAGCACTAACGATGCACTTATTAGTATGATTAACTTGATTCATGCAGCTCTTGATAAAAATGAGTTCCCTGTTAGGTTATTTGTGGACCTGCGTAAGGCTTTTGACACTGTTAACCACCAACCAAAACCTTCTTCTTAAATTACATCATTATGGAGTCAGAGGACACTCCCTGCAATACCTCAAATCTTACCTTACTGACAGGCTCCAGTATGTTTCTGTGAATAATTCAATTTCTCCCACCCTACCCATCAACATCAGTGTTCCTCAGAGCAGCATACTTGGCCCTCTCCTCTTTCTCATCTACATTAATGACCTTCCAAATGCCTCCCAACACTTCAAACCAATTCTATTTGCTGGCGACACATCCTTCATTTACTCCAGTCCTGACCCCCTTGCTCTAAATGCCACAGTAAATACTGAGCTAAATAAAGTCCATCTTTGGCAAACTGCCAACAAACTCACCCTTAACATTGACAAAATTTTCTATATTCTGTTTGGCAATAAATCCTCTTATCAAATAAATCTCGGAATAAACAATACCCAAATTTGTAACAAAATAGATGGCAAATTCCTTGGCGTTCTCATTGACCACAAGCTGAATTTCCAGGGACACATTCTAAATATATAAAAAAGTATCAAAAACTGTTGGCATTCTTTCTAAGATCAGATATTATGTACAGGCCCTGCCCTGGTGACTCTCTATTACTCCCCTCATCTATCTATATCTCAACTATGGAATTTTTGTAAAATCTCTTGTATGTATGTACCTTTCCTGAATAAACATTTATTATTTTATTTTATTTAGAGTTCCAGACGGTTCCTGCATACCACCTTCTTGAGGGAGAGTTATTTCGGAGAAAGGTTCCCAATTAGGTGTTTCTAGGTTAGGTGGTTCGGGACGAAATAGTTTCGGATGAGGTGGTTCAGGATGAGGCAGGTTGGGGTTTACCCCAGCTTTCACAATCGCTGGGTGTTGCTGTTGAATGTTGAGATTGGAGTCCAAACTCTTGCAGCCCTCTGTGGTAATGGTTGCGAGATGTCTTAATTAATGATACAGTAGTAATCCTGCCATCTGGGAACTTGACAAGGGCGTATTCCGGATTCACGTCTACGACTTCAACCTCATCAACTAGAGGATAATTTTTGCTTTGCCGCACTGGACGTTTTAGGATAGGGCCTTTGTAAGCAAGTCACGTAGGTAGATTTCGCCCTGAAGTAGACCTTCTTGTATGCTGGAAGAATCGTTCATGTGGTGTACAATTTGTAGAGGTGCACAACAGTGATCGAATAGAGTGGAGTGCATCAGGAAGAACAACTTCCCATTGGGATACATCTAAGCCTCTCATCCTAAGAGCTGGCAGCACTGTTTTCCAAATAATCCATTGAACTTCTCAGCCTGGCCATTTCCTCTAGGGTTGTAAGGAGTTATACGGTTAGTTGCTACCCCCTTTTTTGAGTAGAAAATCTTTCAACTCCTCAGACATAAATGAAGTTCCCCTTTTAGAGTGTATATATGCAGGCATACCAAAGATCACGAGTAACTGTACCAGGCACTGAATTACTATACCTGTAGTCATATCTGAACAAGAGAATGCAAAAGGGACGCTAGAGAATTCATCTACAACAGTAAGAATATATATATTCCTTGAATGTGATGGAAGTGGTCCTTTAAAATCTATGTTGAGTCTTTCAAATTGCTGAGTAGCTTTAATCAAATGCCCAGAGCCAAACTTGTTCAGAGCATCAGAGCAAGAATTAGTCATCTTCTTCACTTCTTCCACAGAATAAGGCAGATTTCGACATCGGACAAAATGAGCCATACGAGACACTCCAGGGCGACACAAATTGCCATGCAATTCCTTAAGTTCATCCACACTGGTGGCACCACATACGCATGAGAATGCATCAACGAGTGTGTTCTTTTTACATGGGCGATATACAATGTCATAGTGGTAACAGGAGAGTTTGACTCGCCATCTAGCAATTTTATCATTTTTAATCTTACCAGCTGATTTAGAGTTAAACATAAAAGCAACGCTACGCTGGTCAGTTTCAAGCCGAAAATGGCGTCCAATGAGATAGTGTCGCCACTTCCTTAGGGATTCAACAATGGCATACGCTTCCTTCTCCGTTGATGAGTGCCTCTGATCACTATTTAAAAGTGTTCGGGTGAAGAAAGCTACTGGTTGTTCATGCCGGGTTAGGGTAGCGGCAACAGCATGATCTGAAGCGTCAGGTTCCAACGCGAAAGGAGCTGTTGGGTCGATTGCTCGAACCACCGCCTCAGCGATGTCTCGTTTCAATCCTTCAAACTCTTTCACAGCGGCAGCAGATAAGGAAAAATCATTGGCATGAAAGAGAGGACGGATCTTCTCAGAAAACCCCAGCACCCAACGGGAGTAATGTGCAAGCATTCCCATTGTTTTGCATAAAGAAGCTATGTTGCTTGGTAGTGGAAATTTTAACAGTGGCTCGAGGCGTTCCGGGTCAGGTCTAATTTTTCCTTCTTGTATAAAATAATCCAATAGCTTTATAGACCGGAGTCGAAAACTACACTTTTCAAGATTCAGTGTCAGGTTATACCTTCTCGCAACGTCCATAAAATGTTTCAGATTTTTATCACGATCTTCTTCAGAATCTCTACACACACAGACATCATTTACGTAAGCGAAGGTGCCCTCCACTCCTTTCTCGAGCATGCCATCATTTACTCTTCGAAAACTGGCCACTCCATTAGTGACCCCAAAAGGGATACGATTAAATTCAAAAAGCTTTCCACAAGCTTCAAAGGCTGTATAGGGATTTTCTCTCTGTTAGACCCACTTGAAGGTAAGCACTTCTCAAGTCTAGCGTGCTGTATACTTTAAATCTAGCAACATTATTCACAATCTCATCTATATGTGGTAAGAGGTTGGCATCCAGACTCGTGAATCGGTTGATTGTTTGTGAATAATCAACAACAATTCTTTTCTTGTGATGTTCTCCTTTAGTTACTAATATCTGGGCTCTCCACGGAGAATACCGGGTCTAATTATCTCTTCACGCAGCATCCGTGTGATTTCAGATTCAATAAAATCTTGTCAGCCTCAGAATAGCGTCTGAATTGTAATGCAATCTGCTTGCAGTCTGGTGCTAAATTACTGAAGAGGGATGGAGCCAGTACTTTGACGGCAGCTAATCCACATATTCTAAGGGAGGTCTTTCTCCTCCAAAAGCCATCTCGAGCACAGAATAATTTCGTAAAAATGTATGGCCCAAAATCACATCAGCACACAAATCGGGTAACACTTTAAGATTCACAGCATGGTAAGTTTCTCCTTGCAGTTCCAAGTCTACAGAACATTGACCCAGGTATTTTGAAGAGAATGATACAGTAGCCATAGAAATTTCCCCATTGTCAGGATAAACCAGTAACGCATTCTGCTTGGCAATATTCTTATGAATAAAGTTCTCAGAGTTACCAGTGTCAATCAGTGCACTGACTGGAGTACTATTCATCTTAGAGCTAAGCACTGATTTATTGAGGTATGAGGGTGAAGTCCCAACTAAAGTAGCAAGCATAGCTGCGGAACGTTGGGTGCTTGAAGCACTGTTAGTCGGTTTCAAAGATCGGCAGACCTTAGCATAATGACCCTTTCTCTTGCAATTTATACACAGAGCTTCTCTAGCTGGACATCGACTGCCAGGATGTCGAGTGTGACCAAAAAGAAGCATTTTGAACCACTAGTTGTAGCTGCACAAACTGTTTCAACATTTTCGTCTACACTTTCTTGTCCTCCTGAGTCCTCCAGGTTTAATGAGAGTGTCATGGCAGCGTTTGTAGCCCCTGGCCGAGCATAAGAGGCAGAAAGTTTCTGTGCTATCTCTAGAGTGTGAGCCTGGTCAAAGGCTGAGTGTAAGTCTAAAGTTCTATTTTCGAGTAAGCGCTGCCTTATTGTGGCAGAACCTAGCCCATTAATGAAAGCATCTCTCACATAGTTATCACAAGCTTTTACAGCAGTCACTGCTCTAAACTGACAGTATTTAGCTAATAATTTTAATGCCTGAAGAAACTGATAAAGCGACTGACTGGGTTTTTGGCGTCGTGTTGCAAGCACATACCTTGCGAATACTTCATTCTTGGGCTTCACAAACAGTTCTGTTAGGGATTTTTCAGCCACATCATACGTAGTGCAGTCAGCTATGTAGTCGAACACACGTGGAGCAACGTAGTTTATTAAGAGACGCAGCTTGTCCACGGTGGGAGTAGTTTGTTGAACTGCTAGAGTGAAGTTTTGTATTGTCTTGAGCCAGTGACGCCATTCTTGAGCGGCGGTGGTGGAGTTTGGGCCAGTAGCAAATCACTAGGGCCGTAGGAACCGCTCCATGTTCATGGGCTGAATTATTTGATCAATAAAATGAGGTAAAGAAGAGCATTGCCAGACTTGTGACTTTATTGATCAAATAATTACAGTACAGTTACATCCTGCAGTGTTACGGACCCGAGCCCAGCGTCCGAGCACGGAGCGGTGACGACCGCGCCATCTGTGGGACAGCTCCCAAAACCCCCTCCAAATGGACGACGCCATCTAGTGAGGACGAGATATACCGGCCACAAGGGCTAGTTTCCCGTCCTAATCAGCTCATAACACAGCCGCTGCTGACCTCTGGTGAGGTGACGCTTAGACAGCAACGCCATTATGGAGTGGATAGGTGGGCGTTTGTGTCTAAGCCTGTAAGTGAGGTGCCCTAGAGTGTAACTAGTACTGATGACGTGTCTGATTACAGAGTCGACCTGGGACTGCTGAATCGGACTTTGGATCAGTCTACCCAAGGCAGCCGTAGAACCTCCACGCATTTGCCGCTGAAGCTGTGAGTCAACCCCCCCAGATGAACACTGTTGTGTTAGCCTGCCTCTGAAGTGGCAGAACCAGGGATTGTCGTACCCGGGGCTGACTAGTGGAGAAGACTAACCACTGGGGTGTTGTGGTGAGGAGAGTGATCTGTGGGATCACACGAGGCTCCTGCCTAGGGCTCGCTACCCTAGTATCGGTCGTGGAGTGGCCTAACCAGCGGAACTGATTGGAACCTGCCAGCTACAGGCTGGATTTGTGGTTGATGGCCTCCACGATGGTGCCCCCAGTGGAGCTGTGATTTGGCTGGTCTGTGGCCAGGGTAGACTCAAGAGAATCGAAGGATTCATCGTGAGGCCACAAGAGGACCAAGGGCTAAGCATCGTAGAGCACCGTGGAACACTCCGCGTCTTCAGAGGAAGACCATATTGTACATAATAGTGTTTATACCTCCCCCGTGTGATAATTTATATATTATTTATGGTGACAGTGATAATTATATATTTAAGTTTTTGCCTTTGTCTCCCTTCCCCTTTAATTTACTTGCGTTACAGAACACACCCCTTGAAAGCCACTACTAGCTTGGGGCCGGATACCCAAGCCTTACTAACATCAGAGAAAGAACCCAGTTGCGACCCAAGAGGGCCGTAACATGCAGTAACGCAAGAAATATAATATACATTTCTTATATTCAGTTTAAGCACTGTTTATTCACTATAACAATAAGTAAACTGCACATGACTAAAGCTAGAACAAATAGAAATTAAGCTAGTAGTTAACATTCCAACAACTTGTACACAAGCACGACACAGCTGCTCTGACAACACAAACAAAACAGTGAAGCGGGCATCCATCCGGTACAATAATATTTCCTCCCCGATACAATATATATATATATATGCGAACAAGCCTGAATGGTCCCCAGGACATATGCAACTGAAAACTCACACCCCAGAAGTGACTCGAACCCATACTCCCAGAAGCAACGCAACTGGTATGTACAAGACGCCTTAATCCACTTAAGCACTTAAGCATTTTACCAAATCACCTCATTCTTTGGGGCACACGTGAGGAACACAAATGCGAACAAGCCTGAATGGTCCCCAGGACATATGCAACTGAAAACTCACACCCCAGAAGTGACTCGAACCCATACTCCCAGAAGCAACGCAACTGGTATGTACAAGACGCCTTAATCCACTTGACCATCACGACCGGACAAAATGAGGTGATAGCCGAGGCTATATGAACCACCCCACCGCCGGCACTCGGATAGTTATCTTGGGCATAGCATTTTACCAAATCACCTCATTCTTTGGGGCACACGTGAGGAACACAAATGCGAACAAGCCTGAATGGTCCCCAGGACATATGCAACTGAAAACTCACACCCCAGAAGTGACTCGAACCCATACTCCCAGAAGCAACGCAACTGGTATGTACAAGACGCCTTAATCCACTTGACCATCACGACCGGACAAAATGAGGTGATAGCCGAGGCTATATGAACCACCCCACCGCCGGCACTCGGATAGTTATCTTGGGCATAGCATTTTACCAAATCACCTCATTCTTTGGGGCACACGTGAGGAACACAAATGCGAACAAGCCTGAATGGTCCCCAGGACATATGCAACTGAAAACTCACACCCCAGAAGTGACTCGAACCCATACTCCCAGAAGCAACGCAACTGGTATGTACAAGACGCCTTAATCCACTTGACCATCACGA